>NW_027468685.1:30230488-30798306 GCF_046254945.1 Alosa pseudoharengus
ACAGACAGAAAGCCCCACTTAAGGGAAAAAATCATCAAATGTTTACTGTTCTCAAACACTTAATGAATCTGCACCCATGGCGACTGTATCTGTCAGGACTGCACTATTCCTTAAATCTGGGGCAGATCCACCAGTACTCAGCCTTTGAGTGGGTTTCCTCTGTTATAGTGACTCAGCATTTCCTCAAATACTTCCAATCACTCAAACACACACAATAACTGAAACACACTTCCCAGTCACCCCAGTAGGCTACTCTCCGCCACAGAGTTTGCTTTCATTTGTTTGCTTTCAGTCTCACAGAGGATTCCTTCTGACATATCTCGGTGACTAACCCCCAACTAAAACAAAACAACAAACAGACAAGAACACTGTTGGTAAGAACGGCATCTACAGGGCATACAAATATTGAATCAGAAGAACACTTTCACAGAGAAGAATGGTGCTGTTTTGCTTCATTTCACAGAAATAAAGCAAATAGTATCTGACGGTTGCTGCATTGTAAGGAGCAAAAAAATAGACAGAAACCTAAGAACATCAGTGCAGTTAGAGAAATATTTAATATTTTAGTATCTTGAGTGGTCCTTAATTGGACTTGGTCTGAGACAAAGGCTTTTAAGAGCTGAATTTTAGAAATGTGAGAAAATTGTTCAATTAAAGTCAATTATGTCTTGGAAAAAAGGGTACTCAAAAAAGAGATATTATAGGATTTTTTTTCTTCTCCTTCTTCTCTTGGGACTTGGGAAAACACAGACACACTCTAGGGTCAAGAATCCGCAGAAGATCTTGCCGGCCCCCTTCCCCCACGCTGTATGCTGTTTTCATGATTTGTGGTTGACCACTTTACACATGTCCCATAGGTCCA
Organism: Alosa pseudoharengus; assembly: GCF_046254945.1. NCBI lineage: Eukaryota > Metazoa > Chordata > Actinopteri > Clupeiformes > Clupeidae > Alosa > Alosa pseudoharengus. The sequence goes on from NW_027468685.1 coordinate 30,231,351, forward strand.
TACCGCGGAACATCCTCCCAGGAACGGCTGGTCTTAAACGAGGCCGAGGCAGCAGGGGAAGAGGAAGCGCGGAGACTGAACAGTCTCTTTGCCTTTGCCTGCGCTGAATCCCCAGCTCCGCGGCGCTCAATTATTCATCGCGTCCATGTTCTTACGGCGCACGTTTGAGATTCTGAGTATTTTTAGGTTTAGGGGGGAACTGAACAGACTGTAATACCAACTGATAGTCCTTTCTCCTCCACTGCCCTGGACACATATTTGCCCTCGACAGATGCACTCTAATCGCAGGCTCACCTGCGTGTGTGCATGACACATTGGTAGCCTATATTTGGACCTCCGCAGGTGTGATAGAATTGAGATCCAGGTGTGTGGACCTCTAACTTTGACGTTTTTAACCGCGGTTCATTGCATGCAGACTGCTCATCACATGCCTTAACAAAACCAAGCCTGACATGCTGAGTTGAACTATAGTGGGTTAGGCTACCTACGCAACTTTACGCACAAGCAATATAAAGCCTCCTGTAGTTACAGCATCAGTGAAATACTGAATGGATACCTTTCGACACACTCCCAAGATATTTGTGTAATTGTGTGTGTGTGTGTGTGTGTGTGTGTGTGTGTGTGTGTGTGTGTGTGTGTGAAATAGAAAAATGAGCAATCGTGCAGAGTGATTTTTTAGAGAAAGAAGCTTCTAAAAGGCTCTAATATAGGCTAAACATTCTATGTCCAGATATGATTTTTTTTTCATTATCAGGATCTGCAACAATTAAGACCTGGTATCACTAACTCATTAGCCTATGTGAAACCATCTAAACCTGCAAGCCGTTATAACCTATTGACATATAAAGAATCTAGGCCTAGGTAACCACCATTGTTGGAATAACCTAATCCGTTATATTTCGAGTTCAGTTTCTAAAAAGGACATAACCAAAATCTCCTCTGTTTCTCCAATTTAACGTTAAGCTACAGAAGGGAGACCTGCATGCCAAAATCACTATATAGCCTACACGAGAAGTTTGTACTGTTTAGGCAATAATACACTGGATTATGAAAACACGTAGACTATGCATCCCTGAGATTATAGACTGAATGAACAAATATAACACAGGGCTACATAAGGTGCAGACTTACCTCCAGTAAACATGAAAATGTATCCAGATCTTTTGCGGAGAAACTTCCCTAGCCTACTCTTAGGAAAGGACCGATTGGCACATCGCAGTGATCATTTTTCAGGGAGTTCGGTAGATCGAGTCCGTTTCCAGTTCAGGGTCCGCGTGTCTAAAGGCAGGGAGTTTGAGTGGGGGCCCATTGGGTGCCACTGGAGGAGAGCCGCCACAGGGACCTCTCGCGCCGACCTCGTCTTGCAGGTAGGATGGTGGAGAACGCGCGCTGCCGTTAAAGTTCACTCTCTCACCCCCTCTTGCCTGAGAGGATGTACAGGCACTGCGAAGTCAGAGCCGTATTTAGAGCTCTGTACGAAGTAGGCTAGTGCACTAGCGCCATCTAATGGAAGCGAAATGCTACCATGGACCAATTGTTTTCATCCGCTACTATGCTTTGTTTCAGGACAGATGCATGTGAATCGCAGTCGACGCGATGCAATCAGACCCTTCGGTTGCTTTAATAATTCGCAGTTTAGGCTCATAGTTAGCCCATATTTAGGCTAGGCTACAAACCACAATAATAATCTAGGTCTAGGTTGATATGCTATTCTATTAACAATGAATCATAAATCCATGCGCCATGTGAGGGGTAATGGTTGGTCTATGGCTTACTTTCATAAAATGTGCCCAAACCCCCATTTATATTTGGGATTGACCCCTGGCCCACACTGACTTTTTCAGGGCGTCATTGGCTTGGCCGTCTGTGTTGAGTATGTATGGCAGAACATGTAGCAAACATATAGGTACTGTGTATGTGTGCATGTCTGGATGTGCTTTGACAAGTTGATTGGGGTGAATGATGAAGATTTGACAGGTTAGTCCGCTCTGCACCGCACCCGCACCACGCCCCTGACAGCGCTACTGTGCGCTACATCCGGGCTCTTCTCAGGGGTGTCACAAGCCTGCGAAGATGGCGGCGGCAGGGAGGAATACACTATTATCTGCTAACTCTAATGTGCATAACAGTACAGCAGAGAACCAGAATACGGAGGAGGAAGATGGACAGAATCTCTGGTAAGTCCAGCCCAGCTACGATGATGCAGCCGTTCTAGATTGTATCTGTACCCCATGTGCTTATTGCTCAGAACCCTGTCTGACACTAGCTAGCGGCTAACAAGCAAATTGATGAAGCAGGTAACGCTAGCTAGCCATCTCATCAGCCACTATGAATGGTCCCTATATGATTCATGTTATGAATGGTTGTGATTACACCTATTGATGTCGTTTCTGTCCCCTTCTAAAGGTCATCCATATTGAGTGAAGTATCAACGCATTCACGGTCTAAATTGCCATCCGGGAAGAATGTGGTGGTTATGGGTAAGTATGCGCTCGAAAGGCAATGTTTCCGTTGTGCTGTATCACTGCATAACGTTAGAGGTGGCCAGGCTATTCTTGCAACACTGCCCATCCTAGCTTGGTAGTAGAAGTTAATGCATTGAGTCGTGTCAAACGAATCGTGAGAGCGAGTGTCTTGCCACAGGCTTGTCTCTTTGTATTAAGCCGATGGCTTCGCTCGCTGGCTGCTAATTGACACGATACGCTAGTCAGGATCAGGATCCAGGACGCGTTTTTGGTTTCCTCTTTAGAAACAATGAATGGTCCGCTGGACCATTTCACCCAGTGTCCTTTGTCAACGATTGGAATGAAGTATTTTACGACAACAGTCTTGCAATGAGCTGTGTCTTTCAAGAGTGCTTTGCTCAGTCGGGCATGACAACAGTTGCCCAGTCGGTCCGATAATCCCCGTTAGCAGACGCTAATCAGCGCAGCGCCCGCCGTGCTTGTGACAGGTCCCCTTGTGTAAGCTGACCATGCACGCTGCTTGCCCATGTTAGCTTGCTAGCATTGTTTGTCAGTTGGCACACCTGAGTTAATGTTACATAAAGGGTTCTCTGATCGAGTACGTGCAGAGCGCAATGCAGTTACGATGTGCTTTGTTTATATAATGTGTGTTTCAAATGTCCTATGCACTCTGAAACTGGTAGCGTGAATGACTAATCTGTTATTGTTTATGACCGGCTGTTGATGCACGTATGTGTTTGTTTTGGCGTGAGGTTTGTGATGTTCTTGACTGTGTCCCTCAGATCTGTTAGATGTCAGTGGTAATGGTCTGTGTAATATGTGCCATCCCTGTGCGTTTGCATGACTGTATGGATGATGGGTGCACTGTGCCTAGTGATGTGTCCAGCATGGTGACTCTAAGTACCCTGACTACTTTGTGTGTGTGTGTGTGTGTGTGTGTGTGTGTTGTTATAGGTGAGGTGGGGTCAGGTAAGACCACGCTGGTCGCCAAATTGCAAGGTGTGGAGGAATATATGCGGGGGCGTGGCTTAGAATATCTATACTTCAGCGTTCACGATGAAGACATTGACGGTAAGACTTCTGATTGGATAATAAATGTGCTATCCCTTACAATTAAATTGCTAGATTTAGCTAATAAGTACTGCTGTTGTTCAATGGTGATTGATAGTGTTCAGATACATGACATTAAGAATCTGTTCGCCATTATGAAAGGAGCAGGAGGTTGTTTGTCTATTTTTAGAACAGAGTAAAGTATCAGTACTGTGCATTTTAGGTTTTTTGATATTTCACTTGAAGTTTTTTTTTTGCATTAGTTTGTAAACCTGTGTTTACTAAAGATTCCAAAAAGCACAGATCTAATAAAATCCATAAAATGCATAAATATGCAGGAATATAATCATTTTAGTCTATTTGTAAGGCTTCCACCGCAGAACGTTCAGAATGCATTGGTGTTTTCCCCTTATAAACAATAAACGAGGCACTGTACCTTTAAGAGGCCATGTGTTCTTTATTGGTTCCTAGAGCCTCTGCTGTCACAGACCACTTCAGTATTGCTCAGTCATGGCTCTCTGTGACCTCAGATGCTATTCTACTCCACATGGGCTACATCTTACAGTTTATTTATAACAGTGTCTACATAAAGTTTCTGCTAGTTTCTGTAATAATATAGCCTGACCAGCCAGACCCACATTAAAATGTAGGGTCTGGGCACTCACCGTTCGCAGTGCTCAGTCCGAGGGGCGGGATAATCGGTTGTCTTTCAAATTCCCTCTGCACGCAATAGGACAGCGCTATGAGTCCCATGCGTTTCCCACCAGCGGAGCTAGTTGGCTAGTTCAAACTTTTGCCAACTTAACAAAAGCTTAACTCGTGTCACACTGTTCGCCAACAGCAACATCCATCTTATTTGTTTTCAAGTAGCAGGGAATTCAAGCCAAACCGTTGCAACTCTGCCATCAATCATTATGTTAAGCCCACCTAACGACTCTATATACGATTTGATTGGCCTGATAGAAGTTTAATTTTTCGAGCTCACAAGCCAACGGAGAGTTGCTAGACTAGCCCTGGCAGCAAATGTAATTTGCTGCCGCTAGGGTGCGTCTACATTTCTAGGCTAATAGTAATAGGTTACTATTCCTGTTTCTGATGTCATTCTCAAAACTGACTGAATTTGCAATCATACATATCAGACCGTTGTATCCAGAGCGACTTGCACATTATTAAAGCATAACTTTTTTTTTGCAATCAATCAGTATAGGTTTTTCTTAAAGGAGAACTACTCAGGCCATTTTTCACATAGGCTATATCTTTAAAATCATGCCCCCAGAGTGTAGCGCTGTAGCTGCCTGCCTACTCTGGCTGTTGGCTGCAGCAACTCAAGCTAGGTAGCACCGATTGTTTTAGTTTATTTTTTGTACCGGCAGTACCCAGTGACTTCGAGAAACAGAGATCTATGTGGAAGATCCGTGACCTTAGTGTTGTTACTAGTTACTAGTTACCTTATCTAGTTAGCTAGTTACTTCACTAGTCACAGGAACATGGCTTTATAATGAGCTTCTCATCCTTTGTGTGTTCCAGAGTGGTTCTCGGAGCCGATTTAATTATGATTAACAAGCCCATTAACGATTGAGCTCTTCCTTTGATGTTGCCCTGTGCCAGGCTGAATTGAGTCAACGCTGTTTGAATGCTTTTTATTATCTATGTGGCACAGGATGCTTGTGAGTGACAAAATAGAGGAGGTCAGCTTTGTTCTCAGGTTGTGTTAGGTGTGGGCCTTTGTCTTACTACTGTTAGGATTTCATTGTTGTGGTAGAATTATGTCTGATGTGTATTTGACTTTTAGACTATTTGACTCTGTGTGTGTGCGTGTACATGTGTGTTGGTATGCATGTTTTTGTGTGTGTGTGTGTGTGTGTGTGTGTGTGTGCGTGTGTCCATCCCTGTCCATCTGCAGACCACGCACGCTGTAACGCCTGGGTGCTGGACGGCGACCTCTATCACAAAGGCCTGCAGAAGTTTGTGCTGTCGGCAGAGAGCCTGCCCCACTCGGTGGCCCTGCTGGTGGTGGACCTGTCCCGGCCATGGCTGGCCCTCGACTCCCTGCACAAGTGGGCCAGTGTGCTGGCCGAGCACATCGACAAGCTCCGCATCCCGCCCGAGACCATGAGGGAACTAGAACTCAGATGTACGTAGAGCGTGTGTGTGTGTGTGAGGGAACTAGAACTCAGATGTACGTAGAGCGTGTGTGTGTGTGAGGGAACTAAAACTCAGATGTACAGAGGGTGTGTGTGTGTCTGCGTATGCGTGTGTACACATGCGTACTTGGGGAACACAGCGACCAGCCCCCACTTCCCTGCCCGAGACAAATTAGGGAACTAAAACACAGGTGTGTGTGTGTGTGTGTGTGTGTGTGTGTGTGTGTGTGTGTGTGTGTGTGTGTGTGTGTGTGTGTGTGTGTGTGTGTGTGTGTGTGTGTGTGTGTGTGTGTGTGTGTGTGTGTGTGTGTGTGTGTGTGTGTGTGTGGCTCTGTGGCTCTGTGGCTCTGAATGGAGCTGTAGCTGAATATTGTGTCCCAGCTGTGTAGAGTACGCATCAAACTGGGTTTATTATTCTAGTTATGAACTTAACCTAAAGAGGGCACTAGAGCGAGGCTTAATAAATGCATTGAATCCCATGATATCATCATTTCCCCTTGATGGCAGATGTGCCATATATTCATTTAAAACCAGAAGCCAGAAGTACATACATTTTGATATGACCTTAGTATGTTTGGCTTTTTTCCATTCTGTGGTCATTAAGCTTGGGAAATTGTGTGGTGTGTGTGTGGTTTGTGTGTGTGTTGTGTGTGTGTGTATGTGTATTTGTGTGTGCAGTGGTAAAGCAGTTTCAGGAGTATGCAGAACCAGGAAGTGACTTAGAAGCAGTAACGCAGCGCAGAAACCCAGACCAAGAGGAGGAGAGTGTCTTACTACCGCTGGGGGATAACACACTAACACACAACCTCGGCCTGCCCATAGTGGTGGTCTGTACTAAGGTAAACACAAACACACACACTCCCTGTTTGTCCTTCCCTCTCTTTCTTGCTGTCTCTCTCTCTCTCTTACTCGCGTGCACACACACACGCTCCCACGCACACACATACACATACTCTTTTTCTTTTAATCTCTCCGTCTGTCTTTTTTACTCTGGCTTACACACACACACACACACTCTCTCTTCTCATAATGGTTGTTGAGTCAATTACAACATGCATATCAACAGTTCAAAACCTAATGTGTTAGTGGAGCACATATGTTTTGTAATGCATACTTTGGTTTTAGCATATAGATACAAATACAGCCGCCACCATTGTGCCTTTGTGCAAGACACTTAATCTGTGGTTACTCCGGGAGAGCGGTCCTGTAATAATGGACGTATGTACAATGCCGCATGAATAAATAAAAGACAAAGCTGAATAAGTAGAGCCTAATGGATGTGCTCTTTCTTGTCCTACAGTGTGACGCCATTAGTACCCTGGAGAAGGAGCACGACTACAGAGACGAGCACCTAGACTTCATCCAGTCCCACATCAGACGCTTCTGTCTGCAGTGTATCCTTAGCATGCTGTTAGCGCCCCAGTGCTGTTGGAACCCTGTCCAGTGCTGTTGGAACCCTGTCCAGTGCTGTTGGAACCCTGTCCAGTGCTGTTGGAACCCTGTCCAGTGCTCTTGGAACTCTGTGCAGTAGTACAGCAGTAACTGCTGTAACTCTTTTGAAGGGAGGTGTGAGCTACTTCTCTGGCGTGTTTAATTTGGGCCTTGTTTAAAATATAATGTACCTTGTTCTGGACAAAAGTGTCTGGCAATACATTTAAACATAAACACAAATAAATGCGACTTCCTGCACAGTCACTGACTGCACTTTTAGTAGAAGCCATTGATGACGTGTTGTTATTAGTCCATGGCCATGTTGTTATTGGCTTGTTGCTGTGTTGTCCTTGATCTTTAACCCCTCCTGTAGACGGGGCGTCTCTTCTCTACACGTCCATGAAGGAGGGGAAGAACCTGGACGTTCTGTACAAGTACATGGTGCACCGGCTCTACGGCTTCCCTTTCAACATGGCTGCCCAGGTGGTGGAGAGAGACGCAGTCTTCATGTGAGTTATCCGTCCCCTCCTCGTCTCTCTGTCGCTAGGTGTGTCTCCCATCCCCTCCTCGTCTCTCTGTCGCTAGGTGTGTCTCCCATCCCCTCCTCATCTCTCTCTGTCGCTAGGTGTGTCTCCAATCATCTCCTCGTCTCTCTGTGTCGCTAGGTGTGTCTCCCATCATCTCCTCGTGTCTCTCTGTCTCTAAGCGATAGGTGTCTACTTGTCTCCCTCTATCATTAAGTGCCTCCCTGCACTGCATCTCCTTGTTTCTCCATGTCGCTAAGCATCTCACCCCTCCTCATCTCTGTGTTGCTAAGCGCCTCTCATTTCCTGTGGTCCCCCCATGCTGTCCTAGGTTGAATCTTGATCCAGACCTTAGGCGGCTGTGTAGGGATTCAGAATTAAGTAAATAGTGAATCAAGTTCGGGCTCCTGATGGGTCCCCAGGCACAATATTTAACGTTGCACTGGTTATGTTAAAAACCAAAAGCCTGTGCAGTCCTGCGCTCAGCCTCGTCTGTTTTTCAGTTCTCTTGTCCGTCTTGTTTGGGTTTGATTAGTAATCTCAAATAACGTTAATGCTGTTAGCATTCCCACCCATGTTTACGACTCTTTTTACCATCGTGGTCTTTAGACAAATAATGCTAATATTACATGGCATATCATCATAAACATGTATGTTGATACATGTACCTTTTGGTGTGTTGTTATTATGTCTGTCTGTGTGAGACAGTTGCCTGTCCAAACAGCTCTGGTTATGAATCACTCATTACACACACTCAGGGCTGTTAGGGTGGGCAGACTCGACTCGCCTAGCAGACGGGTGACGCATACAACAGCCTGGCAGGTCGAAATCCGTAAGTTGTTGGAAAGGTCAAAAATTAGCGCTGTATGCTCCTGGGTGTGTGGTCATTACCAGTGGCTTTATCTAGATTTGATCTAGATTAGATGGAAAACATTAGAAGAGGTCAAAGATGCCATGTGTACCTTGTGCGAAAATCTGTTCTTTATCTATCTGTTCTTACTAAAGATGGCATATTGAGGTAAAATACACAACAGACAATGCAGTAAGCAATGAAATAAGCCAGACATGCGTACCTCAGTCACTATGAATTGCACCTCCACGTGTGTGTATGTGTGTGTGCAGCAGCAGTAGTCTTGGTGTTTTCAGACATTGGGCGGTGTATTGTAAGAGGAATGAAAGCTGAGATCAAACCAGACAGAGCACAGAAACAACAGGCTGCATATTTTTCCTCCTAGAATCACAACAAAGCCAATTTCATGTTTCATTGTGCAGGCAGGCACCATTAGCTAGACACAGAAGTCATATTAATGTCAAAAGTCCATGCCGTTAGAGTTATAATACTATTTTGGTACCGGTATTATGGGTGTTTTGTAAACCTAAAATAGATGTACTGTCAATTCAGCAATTCAGTGCCATTCACAATTTAAAGGTGCTTTAGACTGATATGCTGTTCTGTATGTACAGTACAGTATTTTGTGTGTGTTGTGTGTCCTGTATACAGTATATGTGTGGTGGGTATCTATCTGTAGGTGTAACTAAACCATATGTGTGTTTGTGTGTCTGGGTCTAACTGTGCATGTATACAGTCCAGCAGGTTGGGACAATGAGAAAAAGATCTCCATCTTGCATGAGAACTTCCAGACGTTGAAAGCAGACGACGTGTTTGAGGAGGCAATAGTGAAACCACCAGTGAGGAAGGTAAGAGAGAGAGCAGCTCTGTCCGAAGCTCTGTCCAAACCTCCGACTCCTCTCTCAGAGAGAAGAGAGGAGCTCTGTCCGAAGCTCTGTCCAGACTTCTGATTCCTCTCACAGATGGCTCGATCTACTCTGGAAATGTATTGAAATTCTGAATTTTTTCCAGACCTGGAGAAGTTTTAAAATATGTTGGTGCAAGTCTTGAAAACGTCTGGAGGTTTTACTCACAAAAATGCATTGAATAATTTTGGGCTTAACTGTAGAAATGTCTCTCTCTCGCTCACTGGCAGATAGATAGATAAGTGTTCCATCTAAAGAAGTTATTTTTGTGAAATGACGGCTTCTTCTGTCTTCTTTTGTCTTGTCAGTTTGTACATGAGAAGGAGGTGTTGGCTGAAGATGACCAGGTGTTCTTAGTGAAACTACAGGTGAGAAACAGATTCTTTCTCTTTGACGAGAAGAGCACTTGCATAAACACATGGGAACTGAAGGTAGAAGAGAGTGCGTGCGTGCGTGCGTGCGTGCGTGCGTGCGTGCGTGCGTGTGTTCAGACTGTAAAGCTGCGGGAGGATTTTTAAAACATTTGTGGTGATCTTTGTAAATGTCTTTCTTTATTGACAATGAAAAGACCATATGATGATTAATGTTGGCATGTTAATTGCAGCTGAACAATAAGCAACCTTTCTGCTGTTCTGTCTAAGTCTAAGAGAAATACTCTCTGCTAAGAAAAATACTCTCTGCTAAGAAAAATATTTAAAAGAAATTAAAAAAGTTTTTGGAATGTGACCTTTTTTGATTTTGCTATATTACATTTGGAAATGGCACCCGCTGCATAAGAAGAGGGAGAGCGCCATGTTTTGTGTATTCTTCTTCCCTTCGACGCATCGCTCAGATGGGCTTTTAAGCTGTTGCTTCACTGAAAACAAAGTACAGAAGTGCGTTCAAATTCGGCAAGCATTGGCGAACATTGTTCTCTGAACAGTTTGATTTGAACGATTTGGCATTCCATTGTAACAGTAATTGCATTGGTACCTTCATCAAGATCAGGTCCAGCTCCACTGAATATTCGCGAAGAACTACCTCCTCAGACTGTTTGGGAGAACTACCTCCTCAGACTGTTTGTGAGTGTTTCCAAACGCTCAGCAAAAACTCAAGGCAAACAGTAACTTGTTTGCAAACGTTCGCCTATGTTTGCGAATTTGAACGCACTTGAGATCTCAGCTCCACAGTGAGCATGACTTGAGAATATCAAGCCTGCAACCCCATTTTTATGTGCAGTGCAGGCACTCATTGCAGTCACTATCGCAGTCATAATACAAAGGCATTCACTTGTTCATCCATCTTGCCAAATGTATTTGCTCATTTTTACAGATTGCAAAGTGAAACATTTAAGTGATAACACACATGCTATTCCTTTTTCTCAATGTTCTAACTGTATTGAAGTGATGCCATTGCATTCTTATTTTCTCTATTTTTGAATATTTTTTTGGTATTATATGATGTTATTGATTTAGAACTTGATGTTCACTGCTGTAAAGTAACAATGTGTGTGTGTGTGTGTGTGTGTGTGTGTGTGTGTGTGTGTGTGTGTGTGTGTGTGTGTGTGTGTGTGTGTGTGTGTGTGTGTGTGTGTGTGTGTGTGTGTGTGTGTGTGTGTGTGTGTGTGTGTGTGTGTGTGTGTGTGTGTGTGTGTGTGTGCTTTTTCAGTCTCTGTTGGCTAAGCAACCGCCTGTCACAGCTGGCAGACCAGTGGTGAGTCTCTCTCTCTGTCTGTCTGGAATTCAGTATTCAGTATCGTGGTGAATTCTAATAGTGTTTTATTTGTGTGTGTGTGTGTAGGACCCCACCAACAGAGCCCCGACTGGCTCCCCGCGGACCAGCAACCGTTCTGCAGCGGCTAATGTGGCTAACGTCATGCCCATGCAATCAGGTACCAAGAAGATTGATCCCAACATGAAAGGTGTGTATGAGACCGGGCCCCTGAGGATGCAGGCCTTCCCTCTTTTCTCTCTCTCACTTTTCTATCTTTCCCTTCTCTTCCTCTCTTTCCATTATTTTTCTCTATTTATTTCTCTCTTTTCTTTACTCTTTCATCCCTTTCTTTTCTTTTCATTCATTCTTTCCTTTCTTTCTCTCCTATCTTCTCTCTCTCTGTTCCTTTCTTTCTCCTGTACTCTCCTCCTCCATCCTCATGGTGTCATCACTCCGTTCTGACTGGGATCACATTAGATCTGATTCGATCAGATCTCTCCTCTGTGAAATGAACTCTGGCTTTCTGCTGTCCCTGCCTCTGCTGATGCTTCTCTTCTCTGATTGGCCCCTGTTGCCAGACTCCTCTCCTCACTGGACTGTTCAACTGTCTTTATCTTTGTCTGTTTTGGCCCATGGTGGCGTAGTTTTTCCACAATGCTTGTCCATGGGTGTTGCTGCCAGTTTAGAGAGTTTTCTGGGAGGTGGAATGTTAATGTTGTGTGTCTCTTGATGTTTCAGGTGAATTGTTAGTGTGTGTGTGTGTGTGTGTGTGTGTGTGTGTGTGTGTGTGTGTGTGTGTGTTTGTTTATCACATGGTGATCCATGAGATAAAATGCTGTGTGTGTGTGCATGCGTGCGCGTGTAAATGCATGTCTGTGTAAATGCATGTGTCTGTGAGAGAGAGGTAATGGTGTAGGTGAAGTGTGTGTGCATGCCTGCGTATGCGTATTAGATGAGGTTAGATGAGGTATGAATTTTGTGTGTGTGTGTTGTAGGAGGTCAAACCAGTGAAGGGGTGCTGGCTAACTTCTTCAACAGTCTGCTCACGAAGAAGGCAGGGTCACCTGGGCCAGGTGGACAACCAGCCACAGGCAGCAGCACGCCGGGCACAGTCAGGAAGTCAGGTAGGAGCACACACACACACACACACACACACACATACACACACACACACACACACACGTATACACACATATACACACATATACACACATGCTCTTTATTCTGCTTTTGTTTGTTTTAGTCTGTCTGAGCGTGCGTGCATGTGTGTTTGCATTCATGCTGATTCTAGAGACGCTAATTCAGGGTTTCCACGGGTCATGGAATTTCTGGAATATCATGGGATTTTGGGAAGTCTATTCCATACATGAAAAGTCAGGGAATTTTATTATTTTGGGGGCAAAGTCATGGAATATCAGGGAAATTTGCTGTAGCAGTTTAAAAGTTACTTGCCAAAATATAGTTATTAGCTTTACTGCTTACTTGAGTTGGGGTTAGCCCAACTTTGAATTCAATGCCCATTTATTCATCTCCCTTTCTAAAAAAGTAAAAGATTCTTGAATGCTACACGACTGTTCTGAAATCTTTGCTCGGTATATTCTACCCTTCATTATATAGTAGGTCATGGAAATTCAGATTTTATTTGGTCAGGGAAAGTCAGGGAAAAGTCATGGAATTTTACATTTCACTTAGAGTGGGAACCCTGCTAATTGTTTTGAGGTGGCATTGTTTTGTTTCTGTAAGTTCTAAAATGAGTCTGTGTTTTGGTTCCGTAGGTTCTAAACTGGGACTGACAGATGTACAAGCTGAACTAGATCGGATCTCCAGCAAATCAGAACTGGATTCCACAAACTCCACCACGCCCCCCGCAGAAAACGACCAATCATGAGAAGGGGGAGGGGACACGTACATTATTCTCCACCTCCTGCTTCACTGCTCTCCACTCAACTTTACCTGTACCTGCCCTTTACCTGTCCTCCCCCTACACACCTGCGCTTGTGCTTTGAGACAACTAACAGCTGCATGCTGTGAGAACAGCCTCTCTCTACCACAACCATACAGACTACTGACACATACATACACACACACACACACATTACTGACACACACTTACACACTCTACTCACACACACACACACTTTTGTGTACACAACACACACCTACTGTAAACCTGACACACACACTTACTTTTGTGGCCTGTTTGTTTCTCTATGTCTATGTGAGTCAGGGCGGGAGGGAGGTAGAGAGGGGAGTGTGTGTGTGTGTGTGTGTGTCATGTTTGGCTGTTGAAGTTGTAGGGGATGAATAGACAGATATGTTTGGGAAGAGCTCATGTGTAGAGGTTAGATCACCAGAGGTAGTTTCTCATCTCATCTTTCTCTCCTTGGTTCACCCACCTCCTCTCTCCCTGGAGTGCGCATGTGGTGGCGGGAGTTGGAGGGCTCCTACAGGGGGCAGCATTTCACACACTGACACTTAAAAAAGGGAATTTGGGCTCTGAGCCCACGTGGATGTGCGGTCAATGAAACACCACTGCTGTGTGTGTGGGGGGGTGGGGGTTCAGACAGGAATTGTTTTGGCTTGAACTTCATGCTTTTTTATTTATGTGTCCTAGTCAGTATTCTGAAGCAGTGGGAAGGGTAAAACTCTAAAGGTCAGATGACACAGGAAGTTGCATCACACAGGGGAGGAAATGACTCTGATGGAGAAGTTTGCCGGCGTCCGTTAGTTAAAAATAGATAAACATGTAAATATTTCCCTTTTCTTCTCTACTACCCTGGAGAGTGTTGTGTGGAGAGTCAATCACGGATAATGGTGACGCCCAAACTAACCCTGTCTGTGATTCTCCCCTGCTGTATAGGTCAAAGGTTAGGGTTCAAAGGTCATGTGAGCGTGTACAGATGTGAGGGGGGAGTGGGGTGTTCGGAGGTAGAAAGTTTGATGGCCTATGGGAGGCAAGGAACTCATGTTGGTTGGTTCTAGATGGGATGAAGGGAAGTGTTTGAACCGGTTCTAGGTGGCGAGAGAGGATTGTTGAAAGTGGTTCTAGATGGAGAGAGGAGCATGTTTAGAACTGGTTCTAGATGGGTAGTGGGGAATTCATGTTGGAGCAGGAATATGTTCAGTATTGAAATAGAATTGAAATGCATTGAGAGCCTCAGAGAGCACACACACACACACACACACACACACACACACACACACACACACACACACTACGCGGTAGTCAGGGAGAATTGTTGATCCACTGCTCTGTGGGAGTTGTTGAAGACAGACACGTCATCCAATCAGACACAGACCTACAGGCCTGAAGGGAGGAAATCCCGACCTCACACATTGTGTCTAATGGGATCCCCTGTCCTGCATCTGTGTTGGATCTGGGCCGGGGACGGGCCACAGTCTAGAACTAGCAGCAAGTTGGCTGGGCTTTGCATACCATCATCCAGACAGCACTGACTCTGTAGTAACATGCGTGCGCAGGGGTGTGTGTCTGTGTGTGTGTGCGTGTGTGTCTCTGTGTCTGTCTGTGTGTCTGTTGTCTGTTTGTGTGTGTGCACTTGCGCGCATGCCTGTTTGTGTGTGTGCACTCGCGCGCATGCCTGTTTGTACCTGTGTGTGTGTGCGCACCTGCATGCCTGTTTGTACCTGTGTGTGTGTGAGTGTGTGCGTGCGCGTGCGTGTGCGCCTACTTGTTTCTATGTGTGTGTGTGCGTGCGTGCGCGCATGCGCACATACTTGTGTGTGTGTGTGTGTGTGTGTGTGTGTGTGTGTGTGTGTGTGTGTGTGTGTGTGTGTGTGTGTGTGTGTGTGTGTGTGTGTGTGTGCCTACTTGCGTGTGTGTGTGTGAGGTGGAGAGTAGACATGTACTGTACAGATATTGTTCCTGTAAACGCTAGTCATTAGTTGCAGAGGTGGTGGGGGTGGGGCGACGCGTCACTCCTGGAGAATGTACAGTCATCATCGTCAAACTTGAAGAAAACAAAAAGAACAAAAAAAAATAACAAAACTACAAACACGGTCCTGTTATTTCTCACGCCGTAGTGATGTTTGTATGGATCAGGTCTGTTGTCATTCTATTAAAGGTGTATTTATTGGAAAAAATAGAGTTGTTTTGTCTGTTTTGTTCTGCTCTGTGTACAGTATAGACCAGCGATATTTTAACAGTGACACATGCTCTAATCAAGAAACAAAGACTTTGATAGATTTGTTTGTACCCACTAATACTCCATAAAATACTTAGACACACAAAATGTACTCTAAGTTTGTATCCACATTAATAAACCCATAACTAACAGGTGTTTATTACTGAATATAAAGTCATGAATGTTTACTGTTTATTTTTACAGTTCTTAGCAGACCCCTTTGACATCGATAAGCATTAAATTAACATTAGAATTACCAGTAACAATTTAAAGTGATATTGCCTTAATACAAATACAATGTAGACTAAATAGAATTTGGACAGAACAAAAACAATAAACATTTACAAACTCTGAAGATCCCGAAAACAATAGAATGAAGGGCTATCTATCTATTAATCAATTTTAACTAATAATGAATAAGAACAATGATACATTATGATTGTTGAATTGTTCATGGCATTGAAGACTAAGGCTTTCTATGTCCTGGACTGTTTCATTTAAGTGAGCCAATGTAAGGCATATGTACTGCACACTCAGTGCTTTATCATGTGCATCAGTATCAGCATCAGTTCCACAGCACAGTTTAAGGAACACCCCAACTTTTTGGTGAATTAGCTTTTTCCCATCTACCCCAGTGTTAGATAGGAGGATCCATACTCTTGTCCTCTCTGTGCGTGCAATAACCCAGTCTGACCACTGGAGGTGGGGTGCACCAGTAAGCCACTAAGCCTAGAGCTCCCTTTTAGTTAATAATCTAATTTCCCTAAAAGTTGACGTGTTCCTTTAAACAACTGCAGATTTTAAATCAGCAGATCATCAGCCACTCTTGAGTAGAAGACCTGGGATGTATTTCAA
The DNA here is from genome assembly GCF_046254945.1 of Alosa pseudoharengus. NCBI lineage: Eukaryota > Metazoa > Chordata > Actinopteri > Clupeiformes > Clupeidae > Alosa > Alosa pseudoharengus. The sequence continues at coordinate 30,247,409 of NW_027468685.1, forward strand.
GCATGGAGTTTTTGTGACAAACCCAGAGGAGGTTGAACCTAAAAGATGGCCCCTGTAGCTGTTATTTATTTATTTTTTAAGCCCAATCTAAACTTTTCTCATCTGTTGTTCCTCGTTGGTGGAACACACTACCAGTTCCTACTAGAGCAGGGACATCCCTCTCCATCTTCAAAAAACTCCTGAAGACCCAGCTCTTCAGAGAACATCTCTCGTAGCACTACTTGCAACTAGCCTTGCTAACTCCAGCACTTATCACCTGACTAGAACTGACACTTGACTATGAAAATAGCACTCACTGATACACTAGCTTGTTCTTATTGTACTGTATGTTTAAATTGTTTACCATGTTGAGAGTCACTTTGGTTAAAAATCATCAGCCAAATGTAATGTAAAGTAAAGTAAAGGTCTCCTTCATATCCCTCACTCTCAGCTCAGGCAAATAGGTGACAGAGCCTTCGCCTTTAATTGGAATGAAAGAGGTGGTGTATTCCGTTCTTATTCCGATTTATCTACCATATATAGGGTCAGTCGGATTGCCCGCTGTAGCTTATCAAGCAAAAGCAAAGCAGCAATGGCTTTTCCCATCAAATTATGTAAAGAGCACCTGATCAGAATAGAACGTACGCCATGTAAACAGATGACACAAGATTTTCATTCAGAATAGTCTAATCGGAATGACTGTCCATGTAAAACCCACCTACTCACTTCTGTTTCCGAGTCATTCTATGTTGATGACTTGATCGTCAGTAGGGTCGCTTTAGGTGTAGGAAGCTGTGAGTGAACTTCCTGTTTTCAGAAATGGGACGTGGAAGTGAGGCTGCGCAGATCAGACTTCAGCTAAAGAGAGGAAAGGAAAATAAGTGTCATGGATGTGTGTGTGTGTGTGAGAGAGAGAGAAATATAATACAAAATAAAAAAAATACTATTATATTCAAGTCCAGTTTTAAGCACTTGGGATCTGGCTTTATAAGACTTTAATTTATTTAAGGTTTTCCCACAATCAGTCAGCATGTCAGCTCAGGGCCTCATGTAGTCCAATACAAATATATGTACTGTATATGTATATCATAATATATATACACATCTTTAACCACCGAACAAGAAACCCTCAGCTCTTCTTAGAGTAAACATTAACTGGACATAAACATTAATTAAGGGAAATGTTTGTGAGTGTTGATATGCAGATACTGTATGTAGACGCCAATCTGTCTATGGTGGGCAGGCTTACCACTGATGTGGGGGGACAGCTTTGAGTGTAGGGGCTGGAAGGAGAGGGCTATGCTGGCAGCGAACAGAAAACACACTGTCAGACCCAGCATCTGTTACAGGAGGAGAGAATAGAGACCAGCGAACAGAAAACACACTGTCAGACCCGTTACAGGAGGAGAGCGTAATAGGGAGCCAATTGAGAAGGAGGAAAAGCAGACTGAGTTGGAGTGGAGTGAAGTTAATTCCATGTCTTTTTTTTGCTGTAGCACAGGTCATAATGCTGTTATATACTGTACCATACCCAGAGAGCAAGCTGCTGAATCTGAAGGCTACTGGATGTTGCTCAGGATTAAAGCGTGAACGTTTAATGAATGAATAAATTCTATATGCAAAAAATAGGAGATGCATGTGCTTCTTATGCATTCCATATGTTTGAATATGTGTTTGTAAGTATGTAACATATGCATTTATTCACTTTTCAACTCCTCTCTACGTCAGTGTGCAGTTCCACAGTTTTTTAAAGAATCTGTCATCGTCCCGGTACCTAAATCAGCAAAAACAACAGGCCTCAATGACTTCAGATCAGTCATTGAGGCCTGTTCAGATCAGTCAGATCCTCACTTCAGTGGCTATGAAGGTGTTTGAGCGCTTGGTCCTCTCCTATCTACAATCCTGTGTTTCGCCACTGATGGACCCTTATCAGTTTTCTTGCCAGGCAAACAGATCTTTGGAAAATGCCATCAATCTAGCTGTTCATTTCACTCTGCAACACCTGGGATCGAGCAACACCTATGCACGTATCTTGTTCATCGACTTCAGCTCGGCCTTCAATACAATCAATCCTCTTATACTATTCTCCAGGCTTCAAGGTATGAATATTAATACAACTCTGTGCCATTGGATATTGGACTTTCTGAGCAACAGAAGTCAAGCAGTCAAGGTTATTAATGCTACATCATGCCCTCTGACTCAACACTGGGGCTCCACAGGGCTGTGCTATCTCCTCTGCTTTTCTCCATCTATACCAATGACTTGATATCTCACTAGTGCAGCAACAACAAGCTCCATCTCTATATGTGACCAGCCAATAACCTTGACAGACTCCTTTAAATTCCTTGGCTCATACATCAGCAAGAACTTGAAGTGGGACATTAACACCACTCACATTATCAAGAAGGTTCAACAAAGACTACTATACTTCCTTAGGCAACTTAAGAAGTTTCATGTGAGCAAAGATCAGTTGGTGCATTTCTACAAAGCCATCACAGAGAGCATCATCACCTATCACTGTCTGGTATAGGAGTTCAGACTGTCGCAACAAAAGGAAATTAGAGCGAGCTGTCACCTAAGCCTCTGACATAATTGAGTGTGACCTCCCCACAGTTCACGTTCTGTACTCCGTACTATGATTCTGAGCTTCCAGAATCCTAAAAGATCCCAAAGCACCACTTTCTCCAGCTTCTCCCGTCTGGACCACGTTACAGATCCATGAGGACTGAAACCACACATTTCAAAAACAGCCTCTACTCTGCAGGAATAAGACTCTTGAACACAACTAAACTGAAATGATTTTCTTTCTAATCATTATTTATGTATTTATTTATTTATTTATTCACTGGATTGAGCTAAAACCTGTAACAAAAATATCACCAACACTATTGTGTGGCAGTAAAAAGTATCTATCTATCTATCTATCTATCTATCTATCTATTTTCTAAGGAAGTGTCACTATGATCATTTGCGTATTATTTAACTGGTCATTATTACACAACAGAGATTTTGGGAAATAGCATTGACCTGACAGAACATTCTGCGAAAGGGCAAGAGCTGTTTGCTGGTAGGTGGGAGTGTCACTTACTGAGGCGGCCACGAGGACATTCACGTCATGACTCTTCACTGCAGCTGCACAGGACACAGGAAAGACACATAGTAGTGCCACTGTATCTAAAACAAACTCCTAACACACACACACACACACAACACACACACACACAACACACACACACACAACACACACACAACACACACACACACACACACACAGTCATTTAATGTATGCAAACTACAAATTCTGTTCATGCAAACCCTTGACCCTCAAAAATGTCTTAAATTGAAGAAGTGCCATTGTTGTTGTTGTTGTAGTACCGTGACACTCCAGCTGATGCAGGGAAGTCTGCTTGGCAGCCCCAGGGCAGTGAGGATGAGGAAGAGGAAGATGGCAGAGAAGACTCCGATGGTGATGACCTGGAAGAAGATGTAGGTGTCCAGCACTGCAGTGAACCAGGAGGTGCGGACGACGAGGAAGGCAGCCAGGAGAAACACCTGCACACCCACAGCCACAGAGACAGAGATCATCAGACATACAGCATACACACATGCACACACACACACACACACACACACACAGTGTGCACACACACACACACACAGTGTGCACACATCAATAATCATGATTATGATGATCATGTGCCAAAAGATTCCAAATCAACACTGAACAGAATGAAGCAGGCATACACACACACTTTCTCTTACACTAACATACACACACACACACACACACAGCAGAACTGGGCAACTGAACTGGGCCGCATGCACTAAAGAGACCACTGGCCAATAAGTCCCTTGTGTTGGGGTAACTTCAGCAGGTCAGTGACACAGCAAGGGTCACAGAAAAAAACAGAGTAGACATATAGCAGAACACTAAAACCATCAAGCCTAAGGGTCACTACACCAGCACACAGATGACCGTATAAGGAAGATTTAAGATGTAGCCTACAGAGTTCTTACCAGCTCGGTGATCTTCAGTATGCCCTGGGCAGATCTCAGATATTTCAGATTTAAAACTTCTTCAGTGTCAGTGGCCATTATCAGATGGAATTCAAATGAGTCCTTCCTACCCCACTATCAGTGATCCGATTGTTGGATGTTTTAAGCGTAGTAGACAGTGGTAACCAGCACTGCCGTCACAGGAAGTGGTCAGAGAGAGGCACAGACGCCCATGACATGATTGAGTAACCTTGTGATGTGCTAGGTTTCCTGACAGTGAGGTCTTTTCACCTCTTAGTCAGACATATATATTTAGATATGTCTTAGTCAGATATGGTTTCCGACCAAGATAAGCCAACACAGTTATTACGGAAAGCTTTATTTTTAGGCAATTCTGGACACAAGCAAACTGAAAAATGCTGAGCAAAGTATTGCAGCAAGTGTAGAATTACTGTCAAGCACATCAAATGAGCCTGTTTACATAGTCAGAGTTGTAAAGGTTCGGCTTCAGAAAGTAAAAGTCCTGCCACATATTTGCTTTAACTATTCACTAAATCAGCTGAGTCTAATTAGTACAACTCCTTAGCCAGGTAGATTAGTTAATTAGTGAAATCACCTGTGTTAAGTGCACAGGTCAAACCAATATATGGTAGGACTTTTACTTTCTGCTGGACTTGTACGCCTCTGCTAATAACTCTCTCACAGATATCAACTGTACATGATAAACTGTGGATTTGCCAGGGCCATGCTGTTTTGAAACTCTGCTGGTAGTGTGGTGGTTTAGGAGATGGGCTAGCATGCAGTAGTCTGAAAAGTTGTGGATTCAATTCTCGGCTTCCACCGTTGTGCCCTTGAGCAGCACTTAACCCTGAGTTGCTCCAGGGACAATGGCCCTTGTAATATAACCAGAGACTTTCTAATGAGGAGACACAGCACTCAAAATATCCTCCATAGAAATGCATGGGGTTAGTTTGTAACGCCAATATGGCAGTTGTCTACACCAGTGTTTTTCAACCTTTTTTGTGCCACGGCACACTTTTGACACTTAAAATGTCCCACGGCACACTAACATCCTGAGAGAAAAAATAAACATACCATAGCCTAAAATTTCAAATAATACTCAGATATGGCCTTATTATGGCTTCTATGCAAGACCTGCTCAATAAAACAAGCGCCCTCTGTTTCATTTGTAGGTGACTATATCTAATTTAATTGTTGTTATGAACTGGATATGTGATGATTCTGTGAATACTGGATATGGGGCCCCCGTTGTACAATGCCTGCATACCACAAATAGTGCAATCATACAATCAATGAGAGCATGTGGTTATAAATTCTTTGATGCAACAGTTGCTTTTCTGGACCAGTGAGTGACATTTGGGTAATTTTCTGCGGCACACCTGATGGCTCTCATGATCTCATGGCACACAGTGGTTGAAAAACACTGGTCTACACATATCCCACCCCTTCCGTTGCAAATCATTGACATGTGAATACATTGAGCCAATCATGTGGTGTGTAGTGAATACATTGAGCCAATCATGCAGTGTGTTGTGAAGACATCGTGCCAATCGTGTTCTGCCCAAATAGATGCCTGATAAGTGCCCAAAATAGCGTTGCAATATGGCCACCGAGTGGAGGGACTTGCCTAAAAGGACTTTGATATAACTGACACATGTAAGTCACAAAAGAGGGCACGAGGACAAAAAGCCCCACCTGTCCTTCATCATTTGGGGCAGGTTTATATTTTTCGACAACACTGCCAGCTGAGTAAACTACTTGCTTTCAGTGGCCCTGGACTTTATGTAATCCCCAAAAGTGGTTAAAATGTCTTACATATAATGACCAATTAAGGCATAAAAGAGGGTGTCTTAGGAAGGGAGACTCACTATACGGCCATTAGAAGTATTGCTATCGCTGCTACTACTGCATACTACCACTGCTGTGTATGACAGAGACACAGACTTGTCAAAGATGAAGGCCGTCATCACTGCCGCTGCTGTTTTCCATGTACGGAGCTCAGTCTCGGAGCACCCAGATTGAAGTCCAGAGGGAGATCCAGGATACTGGGGCCACCGCTGCTGCAGTTGCTACCCAGCTGGACGTCTCTGCTGAGCTCAATCGACTCAGGGCCACAGTGGAGAAGCTCGAAAATACGATGGTGGAGCTGAGAGTGACTGTAAGCTTCACTCAGGATGAACTGCAAAACACCAAAAATGTCTTGTTCAAAATGGAGGATGAAAATAATGAACAACAGGCAGAACTGGAAAATGCAGCACAAGCAAAAGAGCTAGCACTGATGAAGACAAGGATGGACACCGGTGAAATTCAAGTGGTAAATCTAATGGAAGAAAACGCAGCACAAGTGGCAGAGCTGACAGCAGTGAAGAATAGAATGGTAGCCACTGTGACTAAAAGTAGTGAACCTGGAGAAAGCGATTACAGACAAACCCAAAGTGGCATTCTCAGCTGGTCGGACTAACTCAGGGTACATAGAGGCTGGGAATCTGGTTGGCTTCCGTTCTCTTATTTATTTTCTCTCTTTTACAAAGAAAGAAGCAAGTAGGCTACCAGTAAAGCTTTAAATTATCAATGAACGTCCTCCATAGTCACTGACAATTAGTTATCAGTTGCCTTTTGTCAGTGAATAGGGACTATAGAGGAATGGAGATGATATTGCGATTTATTATCTCAAACTTTACTCAAACAGTAGGCCTATACGTATTTAAGAATGAGTGTGTTGCCATGCAGGGATGGATTACTGCACGGGCCTACCGGGCCCAGGCCCAGGGGCCCAAGAGGTCAGGGGGCCCTGAAGCCCAAGCCTTTGCATGGAATCATTGCCTCAATATCAACAAATCAGGATGTAGGCTATGAATCTGATTGAATTTAGTATTGTCCATCCCCAAAATGCACCAGAATACAGGAAATCACATTAAACAAATTAAAAATGTTCTGGGGGAGGACCCCCCAACCCCCCCTCCCACATATGCGACAATTAGTGGGGGGCCCTTAATACATCTGGGCCCAGGGGCCCGAAAGTTCATAATCCGCCCATGTTGCCATGTTAAACTATATTAAAAGTCAGAGCCATACGGCTCTGTTAAAAGTGATGCAACTCCGCCATCTAGCGGCAGGCCGATTCAAAGTGACAGTGGGATTTGCGTTGCATTCACCCAGACTGGAGATAAAGAGATAATGGGTGAGTCACACAATTTGGGAGGTCTGGGATGAAGGATGTTTTCTTATAATTCTAAGTACATATGTCTACCTTTAAATATGCTTAAAATACAGGGGTCATAAGTATTGGCACCCCACTGTATGTTAAATTCCAATAGAGGCAGGCAGATTTTTATTTTTAAAGGCCAGTTATTTCATGGATCCAGGATACTATGCATCCTGACACAGTTCCCTTGGCCTTTGGAATTAAAATAGTCCCACATCATCACATACCCTTCACCATACCAAGAGATTGGCATGGTTTTATTTTTATGCTCATTGAGCTCAATACAAATCAAACCAGCTAGGCTAACTGAAATAAAACCATGCCAATCTCTAGGTATGATGAAGGGTATGTGATAATGTGGGGCTACTTTAATTACAAAGGCCAAGAGAACTTTAGTCTTGATCTTTCCTTCATTTTACACTGTCCTATATAATGAGTCACGCGGTCTCCCGTGCATATTACCCTATGCTGTCCGTGCATATTACGCTATGCTGTCCGGTGGCCAGTGCAATCGCGAGTGCGTGCGGGCTTGCGGCTTGTGGGCTTGCAGGCGAGCGGGCACAGCACGCTCGATATGAAGCCAAGTGCGTGACTGTTTGTAACTGTTTGCTTTCTGTTTGTTGTGCTTTTTTACTGAGGGCATTCATATTAATCATTGATATCAATTGCAACAGCCAGAGAAATTTTTCGAGGAGTGGGTGAGCACATCCAAAGTAAAGTTTGCCTGAAAGTTCATGCCTGACGAAGATCCAAGGGGATCGAAAGGTAGCTTTTAAATTAATAAAGTTTATATTTTGGAGCAGTTGCAGTGTTCAGACCACACTTTTTTAACAGCCAGAGAAATAAAAATCAATTTTACTAAATATGACCTTCACGCAACAAGGGCGTAGGTTTGGTGTCAGCTTTGGTGGGGACATCCAATCCCCCCAACCCCCCGGCTGAAAAGTTAACTTTTACTGACAAGAGTCAGACTGTCAATAGACAATAGCCTCTTTCATTATTTATAGTACTCTAAAGTTAAACTAGCATCTCCGACTGGAGAGAAATATGTGCAGACGAAAACAATTGTGTAAACGTAAATAAATGTTTGACCACTAGATGCCAATTTTGTTTCTCAGATAACAGAAGCTAAGCATATCTTAAATTTGCCCAGATTATATAGTCATATATATCATATAGTCATATAGTTATATAGAATTTTATTTATGTTACTGAGTATGGAAATGCACCATAGTTTAGGATTGAATATGTCTATGAATTTATGTGACTCTAAATTATATTTGTATTTGCTTAACTGTAATTGGAATTCTTTTGCTGTAAGATACCAGTGCCTTAATGGCGATTTCCTTTGTTATTTCAGACTGTTGGCAATACAGAATATCACAATACAGAAGTGAATCTACTCCATCTCATTATATTGTACAGCAATGCTGCTGACTCCAACTGAATTGACAATTTGACATAGGCTAATAATTAGAACCTCACCTGAAGCCCTGATGCTGTTTCCTCAACCTGCCATCCATCTGTAGTGGTTTGATGCTGTCTTTCCTGCATACAAAGTGGTTCATTCATTTTGTAGCCTATCCTTTGGCTAGCGAGTTTAACCCTCCTACCATATTGTATATGATAGTGTTATTTGGATATTATTAATCAAATAATGATTCATTATATTTGAATAACCAACAGTGTTAACTTATTCACATTGCCAACATGTTTTTACAGCATGTGTCATAACAATGCAATGACAGTCCTTCAAACGAATTTGGGTCTCCCTTGTAATTCTCTGCATTGTGTAGGCTACACTCAGAAATTCATAACATAAACAGAATAGAAACGGAAAATGTCCAGATCCAATGTTTATTGTGACTTCCAAGATAACATTCAGTGACTTAATAGCATCTATTGTGATAGCGCGACTTCTATGCGACCGTGCTGCACACCCCTAATCAATACTCCTGACCTTGGTTGAAAGATTACAGAAGCTAGGTTTATCTTTAACAATATCCTGGGTAACATATGCTATCACCAGTTAATACTATTTTTCCACATAATAGAATCATTTGAAAGCCTGGTCACTACCACTGCTAGCTTGTGTGGCTAGTTATTTTGCTTACTTACACTCTGCTTTATGAAAAAGCTTCGTATGTCCCCTTTCTTCTTCTTAGGTGGCATAGCTGATCTACAAACCACAAAAAGGGGTTTGTATGTATGCTGAAGGGAAAAGGGAATATCAAAATGTTTCACTGGCCTTTCATGGGGTAGGCCTATGTATTGACAGACAACCCTGGTAACTTACCGTTGTCGTTGACACACCCACTCGCTTGACTACCAGTGCAAGAATAAAGCAATGTGTGTGCAGCATGCGTGTCAGATAACCCTTCCCCCTCCCCCTCGGTTTTTCAGCCAATCAAATGACGACGTTTCTTGTACTGTCGTGCTGGCTGTCGGAATGATCAGCAGCACAAATGAGTTCGCTTAAATATTGGTGGGGACAATTTTGTCATCTTAAAATATTGGTTAGGACTAGTCATGAGCGTCCCACCCTAAATCTACGCCCATGTCACGCAATAACCAGCGTCACTAGACTCTAATACTGTACATAATGCGGAGCACTGCATTAAGCAGCGCTTCTTTTTGGCTTGAATTTCCCCTGGGGATCAATAAAGTATCTATCTATCTACTGTATCCAGGCTCGGACTGGTAATCTGTACAACCGGGCAAATGCCCGGTGGGCCGGTCCACAAGTGGGCCGGTGACCTCCGGGATTATTTTTTAAAGTTATGCAGTTGCATCCATTTGGCTTGGGGGGTGACAGGTCAATAATTTTGGCCTCTTAATGACAGGTTCAGTGTGTGTTACGATCGCGCCCCCCTGCCCCACCCCTCAAGTGGATTTGTCCAAGCAGCCGCTAGTTCGAGTGCATGGTAGCCTATAAGTGCCCTCCGCTGGCTGGTGTTAACATTATTGCCGTTTAACCGTAAACAGCAATCAGAGGTCTAGTTTTATTCTATAAATTTTATTGTTTTATAGACGTTAGTTGCACGCGCTACCAAGAGCTCATTTAGGCTAGGCCTACTGCACCTACTATAGTGCGGTTCTGTCAACATCAAAAAAACTACGGGTAGCCTACAATTTTCGCACAACTTGGTGGAAAAGTGTAGCGCAGGTTAAAGAAAACCCATTCATTTTTGGAGCTGATACTACTCAAAAGGAACTTCAAAGTATTTCCCAAATCGTAGGCCTATCCTTTTAGCTCACAATGAAAGTGAAACTTGGAAAGTGGTCTCTCCACCGAGTGTTACATTAGATGCACAATCAATCGCGAGTCGATGCAGGTAAAAAGTAGGCTATCAACTGGTAGGTTAGTAACGAAGGTATTTCAAAATGTGATGACGGCACACAAACTAGGGCAAAAACGTTTACACTTGTGGTGATAGCCTACAGTTAATGTGAATCGCGGACTATAACCAAAGTAAAGGACAAGATGGGGTTGTCGGTCCAGTGGTGGGCCGGTCCAGGAGAAAATTGCCAGGGCCGAATTTTGCTCCCAGTCCGACCCTGTCACCCGTTACTTTTACGCTACGCTGTCCGGTGGTCATCGCGATCGCAAGTCCGTGCGTGCGCGCGTGCGTGCGATCTCTTATGAAGCCAAGTCCCTGTTTGTAACTGTTTGCTTTCTGTTCCGTGTGCTGTTTACTGAGTGCATTCCTATTAATAATCATTGACATCGATTGCAACAGCCAGGGAAATAAAAACAGCTGTCCGGTGTCCGGTGCTCATCGCGACCGCGAGGCCGTGCGGGCGTGCGTGCGTACGTGCGGGCTGGCACGCACGATCTCTTATAAAGCCAAGTGCCTGGCTGTTTGCAAATGTTTGCTTTCTGCTTTGTTTGCTCTTTACTGAGGGCATTCATACTAATCTATTGATGTCAATTGCAACAGCCAGAGAAATAAAAAATCCATTTTACGAAATATGACCAAGGCTACACGCAATAGCCAGCGTCACGGGACTCTAATGATGCACATAACACCGAGCGCTGCATTTAGAAGCGCCTCCCTAGCTCTGTTGAAAAGACCTGTCTGCTTGCATGAGTGTTCCAGTAGCATCGCCGGTTCGAATCTGGCCGTGTCCGCCGCTGTCACCCGCTACTTTTACGCTACGCTGTCCGGTGGTCATCGCGATCGCAAGTCCGCGCGTGCGCGCGTGCGCGCGTGCGTGCGATCTCTTACGAAGCCAAGTCCCTGTTTGTAACTGTTTGCTTTCTGTTCCGTGTGCTGTTTACTGAGTGCACTCCTATTAATAATCATTGACATCGATTGCAACAGCCAGGGAAATAAAAACAGCTGTCCGGTGTCCGGTGCTCAACGCGACCGCGAGGCCGTGCGGGCGTGCGTGCGTACGTGCGGGCTGGCACGCACGATCTCTTAGAAAGCCAAGTGCCTGGCTGTTTGCAAATGTTTGCTTTCTGCTTTGTTTGCTCTTTACTGAGGGCATTCATACTAATCTATTGATGTCAATTGCAACAGCCAGAGAAATAAAAAATCCATTTTACGAAATATGACCAAGGCTACACGCAATAGCCAGCGTCACGGGACTCTAATGATGCACATAACACCGAGCGCTGAGTTTAGAAGCGCCTCCCTAGCTCTGTTGACAAGACGTGTCTGCTTGAATGAGTGTTCCAGTAGCATCGCCGGTTCGAATCCGGCCGTGTCCGCCGCTGTCACCCGTTACTTTTACGCTACGCTGTCCGGTGGTCATCGCGATCGCAAGTCCGTGCGTGCGCGCGTGCGTGCGATCTCTTATGAAGCCAAGTCCCTGTTTGTAACTGTTTGCTTTCTGTTCCGTGTGCTGTTTACTGAGTGCATTCCTATTAATAATCATTGACATCGATTGCAACAGCCAGGGAAATAAAAACAGCTGTCCGGTGTCCGGTGCTCATCGCGACCGCGAGGCCGTGCGTGCGTGCGTGCGTACGTGCGGGCTGGCACGCACGATCTCTTATAAAGCCAAGTGCCTGGCTGTTTGCAAATGTTTGCTTTCTGCTTTGTTTGCTCTTTACTGAGGGCATTCATACTAATCTATTGATGTCAATTGCAACAGCCAGAGAAATAAAAAATCCATTTTACGAAATATGACCAAGGCTACACGCAATAGCCAGCGTCACGGGACTCTAATGATGCACATAACACCGAGCGCTGCGTTTAGAAGCGCCTCCCTAGCTCTGTTGACAAGACCTGTCTGCTTGCATGAGTGTTCCAGTAGCATCGCCGGTTCGAATCTGGCCGTGTCCGCCGCTGTCACCCGCTACTTTTACGCTACGCTGTCCGGTGGTCATCGCGATCGCAAGTCCGTGCGTGCGCGCGTGCGCGCGTGCGTGCGATCTCTTACGAAGCCAAGTCCCTGTTTGTAACTGTTTGCTTTCTGTTCCGTGTGCTGTTTACTGAGTGCATTCCTATTAATAATCATTGACATCGATTGCAACAGCCAGGGAAATAAAAACAGCTGTCCGGTGTCCGGTGCTCATCGCGACCGCGAGGCCGTGCGGGCGTGCGTGCGTACGTGCGGGCTGGCACGCACGATCTCTTAGAAAGCCAAGTGCCTGGCTGTTTGCAAATGTTTGCTTTCTGCTTTGTTTGCTCTTTACTGAGGGCATTCATACTAATCTATTGATGTCAATTGCAACAGCCAGAGAAATAAAAAATCCATTTTACGAAATATGACCAAGGCTACACGCAATAGCCAGCGTCACGGGACTCTAATGATGCACATAACACCGAGCGCTGCGTTTAGAAGCGCCTCCCTAGCTCTGTTGACAAGACCTGTCTGCTTGCATGAGTGTTCCAGTAGCATCGCCGGTTCGAATCCGGCCGTGTCCGCCGCTGTCACCCGCTACTTTTACGCTACGCTGTCCGGTGGTCATCGCGATCGCAAGTCCGTGCGTGCGCGCGTGCGCGCGTGCGTGCGATCTCTTACGAAGCCAAGTCCCTGTTTGTAACTGTTTGCTTTCTGTTCCGTGTGCTGTTTACTGAGTGCATTCCTATTAATAATCATTGACATCGATTGCAACAGCCAGGGAAATAAAAACAGCTGTCCGGTGTCCGGTGCTCATCGCGACCGCGAGGCCGTGCGGGCGTGCGTGCGTACGTGCGGGCTGGCACGCACGATCTCTTAGAAAGCCAAGTGCCTGGCTGTTTGCAAATGTTTGCTTTCTGCTTTGTTTGCTCTTTACTGAGGGCATTCATACTAATCTATTGATGTCAATTGCAACAGCCAGAGAAATAAAAAATCCATTTTACGAAATATGACCAAGGCTACACGCAATAGCCAGCGTCACGGGACTCTAATGATGCACATAACACCGAGCGCTGCGTTTAGAAGCGCCTCCCTAGCTCTGTTGACAAGACCTGTCTGCTTGCATGAGTGTTCCAGTAGCATCGCCGGTTCGAATCCGGCCGTGTCCGCCGCTGTCACCCGCTACTTTTACGCTACGCTGTCCGGTGGTCATCGCGATCGCAAGTCCGTGCGTGCGCGCGTGCGCGCGTGCGTGCGATCTCTTACGAAGCCAAGTCCCTGTTTGTAACTGTTTGCTTTCTGTTCCGTGTGCTGTTTACTGAGTGCATTCCTATTAATAATCATTGACATCGATTGCAACAGCCAGGGAAATAAAAACAGCTGTCCGGTGTCCGGTGCTCATCGCGACCGCGAGGCCGTGCGGGCGTGCGTGCGTACGTGCGGGCTGGCACGCACGATCTCTTAGAAAGCCAAGTGCCTGGCTGTTTGCAAATGTTTGCTTTCTGCTTTGTTTGCTCTTTACTGAGGGCATTCATACTAATCTATTGATGTCAATTGCAACAGCCAGAGAAATAAAAAATCCATTTTACGAAATATGACCAAGGCTACACGCAATAGCCAGCGTCACGGGACTCTAATGATGCACATAACACCGAGCGCTGCGTTTAGAAGCGCCTCCCTAGCTCTGTTGACAAGACCTGTCTGCTTGCATGAGTGTTCCAGTAGCATCGCCGGTTCGAATCCGGCCGTGTCCGCCGCTGTCACCCGCTACTTTTACGCTACGCTGTCCGGTGGTCATCGCGATCGCAAGTCCGTGCGTGCGCGCGTGCGCGCGTGCGTGCGATCTCTTACGAAGCCAAGTCCCTGTTTGTAACTGTTTGCTTTCTGTTCCGTGTGCTGTTTACTGAGTGCATTCCTATTAATAATCATTGACATCGATTGCAACAGCCAGGGAAATAAAAACAGCTGTCCGGTGTCCGGTGCTCATCGCGACCGCGAGGCCGTGCGGGCGTGCGTGCGTACGTGCGGGCTGGCACGCACGATCTCTTAGAAAGCCAAGTGCCTGGCTGTTTGCAAATGTTTGCTTTCTGCTTTGTTTGCTCTTTACTGAGGGCATTCATACTAATCTATTGATGTCAATTGCAACAGCCAGAGAAATAAAAAATCCATTTTACGAAATATGACCAAGGCTACACGCAATAGCCAGCGTCACGGGACTCTAATGATGCACATAACACCGAGCGCTGCCTTTAGAAGCGCTTATAGCTCTGTTGACAAGACGTGTCTGCTTGCATGAGTGTTCCAGTAGCATCGCAGGTTCGAATCCGGCCGTGTCCGCCGCTGTCACCCGTTACTTTTACGCTACGCTGTCCGGTGGTCATCGAGATCGCAAGTCCGTGCGTGCGCGCGTGCGCGCGTGCGTGCGATCTCTTACGAAGCCAAGTACCTGTTTGTAACTGTTTGCTTTCTGTTCCGTGTGCTGTTTACTGAGTGCATTCCTATTAATAATCATTGACATCGATTGCAACAGCCAGGGAAATAAAAACAGCTGTCCGGTGTCCGGTGCTCATCGCGACCGCGAGGCCGTGCGGGCGTGCGTGCGTACGTGCGGGCTGGCACGCACGATCTCTTAAAAAGCCATGTGCCTGGCTGTTTGCAAATGTTTGCTTTCTGCTTTGTTTGCTCTTTAATGAGGGCATTCATACTAATCTATTGATGTCAATTGCAACAGCCAGAGAAATAAAAAATCCATTTTACGAAATATGACCAAGGCTACACGCAATAGCCAGCGTCACGGGACTCTAATGATGCACATAACACCGAGCGCTGCGTTTAGAAGCGCCTCCCTAGCTCTGTTGACAAGACCTGTCTGCTTGCATGAGTGTTCCAGTAGCATCGCCGGTTCGAATCCGGCCGTGTCCGCCGCTGTCACCCGCTACTTTTACGCTACGCTGTCCGGTGGTCATCGCGATCGCAAGTCCGTGCGTGCGCGCGTGCGCGCGTGCGTGCGATCTCTTACGAAGCCAAGTCCCTGTTTGTAACTGTTTGCTTTCTGTTCCGTGTGCTGTTTACTGAGTGCATTCCTATTAATAATCATTGACATCGATTGCAACAGCCAGGGAAATAAAAACAGCTGTCCGGTGTCCGGTGCTCATCGCGACCGCGAGGCCGTGCGGGCGTGCGTGCGTACGTGCGGGCTGGCACGCACGATCTCTTAGAAAGCCAAGTGCCTGGCTGTTTGCAAATGTTTGCTTTCTGCTTTGTTTGCTCTTTACTGAGGGCATTCATACTAATCTATTGATGTCAATTGCAACAGCCAGAGAAATAAAAAATCCATTTTACGAAATATGACCAAGGCTACACGCAATAGCCAGCGTCACGGGACTCTAATGATGCACATAACACCGAGCGCTGCCTTTAGAAGCGCTTATAGCTCTGTTGACAAGACGTGTCTGCTTGCATGAGTGTTCCAGTAGCATCGCAGGTTCGAATCCGGCCGTGTCCGCCGCTGTCACCCGTTACTTTTACGCTACGCTGTCCGGTGGTCATCGAGATCGCAAGTCCGTGCGTGCGCGCGTGCGCGCGTGCGTGCGATCTCTTACGAAGCCAAGTACCTGTTTGTAACTGTTTGCTTTCTGTTCCGTGTGCTGTTTACTGAGTGCATTCCTATTAATAATCATTGACATCGATTGCAACAGCCAGGGAAATAAAAACAGCTGTCCGGTGTCCGGTGCTCATCGCGACCGCGAGGCCGTGCGGGCGTGCGTGCGTACGTGCGGGCTGGCACGCACGATCTCTTAAAAAGCCATGTGCCTGGCTGTTTGCAAATGTTTGCTTTCTGCTTTGTTTGCTCTTTACTGAGGGCATTCATACTAATCTATTGATGTCAATTGCAACAGCCAGAGAAATAAAAAATCCATTTTACGAAATATGACCAAGGCTACACGCAATAGCCAGCGTCACGGGACTCTAATGATGCACATAACACCGAGCGCTGCGTTTAGAAGCGCCTCCCTAGCTCTGTTGACAAGACCTGTCTGCTTGCATGAGTGTTCCAGTAGCATCGCCGGTTCGAATCCGGCCGTGTCCGCCGCTGTCACCCGCTACTTTTACGCTACGCTGTCCGGTGGTCATCGCGATCGCAAGTCCGTGCGTGCGCGCGTGCGCGCGTGCGTGCGATCTCTTACGAAGCCAAGTCCCTGTTTGTAACTGTTTGCTTTCTGTTCCGTGTGCTGTTTACTGAGTGCATTCCTATTAATAATCATTGACATCGATTGCAACAGCCAGGGAAATAAAAACAGCTGTCCGGTGTCCGGTGCTCATCGCGACCGCGAGGCCGTGCGGGCGTGCGTGCGTACGTGCGGGCTGGCACGCACGATCTCTTAGAAAGCCAAGTGCCTGGCTGTTTGCAAATGTTTGCTTTCTGCTTTGTTTGCTCTTTACTGAGGGCATTCATACTAATCTATTGATGTCAATTGCAACAGCCAGAGAAATAAAAAATCCATTTTACGAAATATGACCAAGGCTACACGCAATAGCCAGCGTCACGGGACTCTAATGATGCACATAACACCGAGCGCTGCGTTTAGAAGCGCCTCCCTAGCTCTGTTGACAAGACCTGTCTGCTTGCATGAGTGTTCCAGTAGCATCGCCGGTTCGAATCCGGCCGTGTCCGCCGCTGTCACCCGCTACTTTTACGCTACGCTGTCCGGTGGTCATCGCGATCGCAAGTCCGTGCGTGCGCGCGTGCGCGCGTGCGTGCGATCTCTTACGAAGCCAAGTCCCTGTTTGTAACTGTTTGCTTTCTGTTCCGTGTGCTGTTTACTGAGTGCATTCCTATTAATAATCATTGACATCGATTGCAACAGCCAGGGAAATAAAAACAGCTGTCCGGTGTCCGGTGCTCATCGCGACCGCGAGGCCGTGCGGGCGTGCGTGCGTACGTGCGGGCTGGCACGCACGATCTCTTAGAAAGCCAAGTGCCTGGCTGTTTGCAAATGTTTGCTTTCTGCTTTGTTTGCTCTTTACTGAGGGCATTCATACTAATCTATTGATGTCAATTGCAACAGCCAGAGAAATAAAAAATCCATTTTACGAAATATGACCAAGGCTACACGCAATAGCCAGCGTCACGGGACTCTAATGATGCACATAACACCGAGCGCTGCGTTTAGAAGCGCCTCCCTAGCTCTGTTGACAAGACCTGTCTGCTTGCATGAGTGTTCCAGTAGCATCGCCGGTTCGAATCCGGCCGTGTCCGCCGCTGTCACCCGCTACTTTTACGCTACGCTGTCCGGTGGTCATCGCGATCGCAAGTCCGTGCGTGCGCGCGTGCGCGCGTGCGTGCGATCTCTTACGAAGCCAAGTCCCTGTTTGTAACTGTTTGCTTTCTGTTCCGTGTGCTGTTTACTGAGTGCATTCCTATTAATAATCATTGACATCGATTGCAACAGCCAGGGAAATAAAAACAGCTGTCCGGTGTCCGGTGCTCATCGCGACCGCGAGGCCGTGCGGGCGTGCGTGCGTACGTGCGGGCTGGCACGCACGATCTCTTAGAAAGCCAAGTGCCTGGCTGTTTGCAAATGTTTGCTTTCTGCTTTGTTTGCTCTTTACTGAGGGCATTCATACTAATCTATTGATGTCAATTGCAACAGCCAGAGAAATAAAAAATCCATTTTACGAAATATGACCAAGGCTACACGCAATAGCCAGCGTCACGGGACTCTAATGATGCACATAACACCGAGCGCTGCCTTTAGAAGCGCTTATAGCTCTGTTGACAAGACGTGTCTGCTTGCATGAGTGTTCCAGTAGCATCGCAGGTTCGAATCCGGCCGTGTCCGCCGCTGTCACCCGTTACTTTTACGCTACGCTGTCCGGTGGTCATCGCGGTCGCAAGTCCGTGCGTGCGCGCGTGCGTGCGATCTCTTATGAAGCCAAGTCCCTGTTTGTAACTGTTTGCTTTCTGTTCCGTGTGCTGTTTACTGAGTGCATTCCTATTAATAATCATTGACATCGATTGCAACAGCCAGGGAAATAAAAACAGCTGTCCGGTGTCCGGTGCTCATCGCGACCGCGAGGCCGTGCGGGCGTGCGTGCGTACGTGCGGGCTGGCACGCACGATCTCTTATAAAGCCAAGTGCCTGGCTGTTTGCAAATGTTTGCTTTCTGCTTTGTTTGCTCTTTACTGAGGGCATTCATACTAATCTATTGATGTCAATTGCAACAGCCAGAGAAATAAAAAATCCATTTTACGAAATATGACCAAGGCTACACGCAATAGCCAGCGTCACGGGACTCTAATGATGCACATAACACCGAGCGCTGCGTTTAGAAGCGCCTCCCTAGCTCTGTTGACAAGACCTGTCTGCTTGCATGAGTGTTCCAGTAGCATCGCCGGTTCGAATCCGGCCGTGTCCGCCGCTGTCACCCGCTACTTTTACGCTACGCTGTCCGGTGGTCATCGCGATCGCAAGTCCGTGCGTGCGCGCGTGCGCGCGTGCGTGCGATCTCTTACGAAGCCAAGTCCCTGTTTGTAACTGTTTGCTTTCTGTTCCGTGTGCTGTTTACTGAGTGCATTCCTATTAATAATCATTGACATCGATTGCAACAGCCAGGGAAATAAAAACAGCTGTCCGGTGTCCGGTGCTCATCGCGACCGCGAGGCCGTGCGGGCGTGCGTGCGTACGTGCGGGCTGGCACGCACGATCTCTTAGAAAGCCAAGTGCCTGGCTGTTTGCAAATGTTTGCTTTCTGCTTTGTTTGCTCTTTACTGAGGGCATTCATACTAATCTATTGATGTCAATTGCAACAGCCAGAGAAATAAAAAATCCATTTTACGAAATATGACCAAGGCTACACGCAATAGCCAGCGTCACGGGACTCTAATGATGCACATAACACCGAGCGCTGCCTTTAGAAGCGCTTATAGCTCTGTTGACAAGACGTGTCTGCTTGCATGAGTGTTCCAGTAGCATCGCAGGTTCGAATCCGGCCGTGTCCGCCGCTGTCACCCGTTACTTTTACGCTACGCTGTCCGGTGGTCATCGCGGTCGCAAGTCCGTGCGTGCGCGCGTGCGTGCGATCTCTTATGAAGCCAAGTCCCTGTTTGTAACTGTTTGCTTTCTGTTCCGTGTGCTGTTTACTGAGTGCATTCCTATTAATAATCATTGACATCGATTGCAACAGCCAGGGAAATAAAAACAGCTGTCCGGTGTCCGGTGCTCATCGCGACCGCGAGGCCGTGCGGGCGTGCGTGCGTACGTGCGGGCTGGCACGCACGATCTCTTATAAAGCCAAGTGCCTGGCTGTTTGCAAATGTTTGCTTTCTGCTTTGTTTGCTCTTTACTGAGGGCATTCATACTAATCTATTGATGTCAATTGCAACAGCCAGAGAAATAAAAAATCCATTTTACGAAATATGACCAAGGCTACACGCAATAGCCAGCGTCACGGGACTCTAATGATGCACATAACACCGAGCGCTGCGTTTAGAAGCGCCTCCCTAGCTCTGTTGACAAGACCTGTCTGCTTGCATGAGTGTTCCAGTAGCATCGCCGGTTCGAATCCGGCCGTGTCCGCCGCTGTCACCCGCTACTTTTACGCTACGCTGTCCGGTGGTCATCGCGATCGCAAGTCCGTGCGTGCGCGCGTGCGTGCGATCTCTTACGAAGCCAAGTCCCTGTTTGTAACTGTTTGCTTTCTGTTCCGTGTGCTGTTTACTGAGTGCATTCCTATTAATAATCATTGACATCGATTGCAACAGCCAGGGAAATAAAAACAGCTGTCCGGTGTCCGGTGCTCATCGCGACCGCGAGGCCGTGCGGGCGTGCGTGCGTACGTGCGGGCTGGCACGCACGATCTCTTATAAAGCCAAGTGCCTGGCTGTTTGCAAATGTTTGCTTTCTGCTTTGTTTGCTCTTTACTGAGGGCATTCATACTAATCTATTGATGTCAATTGCAACAGCCAGAGAAATAAAAAATCCATTTTACGAAATATGACCAAGGCTACACGCAATAGCCAGCGTCACGGGACTCTAATGATGCACATAACACCGAGCGCTGCGTTTAGAAGCGCCTCCCTAGCTCTGTTGACAAGACCTGTCTGCTTGCATGAGTGTTCCAGTAGCATCGCCGGTTCGAATCCGGCCGTGTCCGCCGCTGTCACCCGCTACTTTTACGCTACGCTGTCCGGTGGTCATCGCGATCGCAAGTCCGTGCGTGCGCGCGTGCGATCTCTTACGAAGCCAAGTCCCTGTTTGTAACTGTTTGCTTTCTGTTCCGTGTGCTGTTTACTGAGTGCATTCCTATTAATAATCATTGACATAGATTGCAACAGCCAGGGAAATAAAAACAGCTGTCCGGTGTCCGGTGCTCATCGCGACCGCGAGGCCGTGCGGGCGTGCGTGCGTACGTGCGGGCTGGCACGCACGATCTCTTAGAAAGCCAAGTGCCTGGCTGTTTGCAAATGTTTGCTTTCTGCTTTGTTTGCTCTTTACTGAGGGCATTCATACTAATCTATTGATGTCAATTGCAACAGCCAGAGAAATAAAAAATCCATTTTACGAAATATGACCAAGGCTACACGCAATAGCCAGCGTCACGGGACTCTAATGATGCACATAACACCGAGCGCTGCCTTTAGAAGCGCTTATAGCTCTGTTGACAAGACGTGTCTGCTTGCATGAGTGTTCCAGTAGCATCGCAGGTTCGAATCCGGCCGTGTCCGCCGCTGTCACCCGTTACTTTTACGCTACGCTGTCCGGTGGTCATCGCGGTCGCAAGTCCGTGCGTGCGCGCGTGCGTGCGATCTCTTATGAAGCCAAGTCCCTGTTTGTAACTGTTTGCTTTCTGTTCCGTGTGCTGTTTACTGAGTGCATTCCTATTAATAATCATTGACATCGATTGCAACAGCCAGGGAAATAAAAACAGCTGTCCGGTGTCCGGTGCTCATCGCGACCGCGAGGCCGTGCGGGCGTGCGTGCGTACGTGCGGGCTGGCACGCACGATCTCTTATAAAGCCAAGTGCCTGGCTGTTTGCAAATGTTTGCTTTCTGCTTTGTTTGCTCTTTACTGAGGGCATTCATACTAATCTATTGATGTCAATTGCAACAGCCAGAGAAATAAAAAATCCATTTTACGAAATATGACCAAGGCTACACGCAATAGCCAGCGTCACGGGACTCTAATGATGCACATAACACCGAGCGCTGCGTTTAGAAGCGCCTCCCTAGCTCTGTTGACAAGACCTGTCTGCTTGCATGAGTGTTCCAGTAGCATCGCCGGTTCGAATCCGGCCGTGTCCGCCGCTGTCACCCGCTACTTTTACGCTACGCTGTCCGGTGGTCATCGCGATCGCAAGTCCGTGCGTGCGCGCGTGCGTGCGATCTCTTACGAAGCCAAGTCCCTGTTTGTAACTGTTTGCTTTCTGTTCCGTGTGCTGTTTACTGAGTGCATTCCTATTAATAATCATTGACATCGATTGCAACAGCCAGGGAAATAAAAACAGCTGTCCGGTGTCCGGTGCTCATCGCGACCGCGAGGCCGTGCGGGCGTGCGTGCGTACGTGCGGGCTGGCACGCACGATCTCTTATAAAGCCAAGTGCCTGGCTGTTTGCAAATGTTTGCTTTCTGCTTTGTTTGCTCTTTACTGAGGGCATTCATACTAATCTATTGATGTCAATTGCAACAGCCAGAGAAATAAAAAATCCATTTTACGAAATATGACCAAGGCTACACGCAATAGCCAGCGTCACGGGACTCTAATGATGCACATAACACCGAGCGCTGCGTTTAGAAGCGCCTCCCTAGCTCTGTTGACAAGACCTGTCTGCTTGCATGAGTGTTCCAGTAGCATCGCCGGTTCGAATCCGGCCGTGTCCGCCGCTGTCACCCGCTACTTTTACGCTACGCTGTCCGGTGGTCATCGCGATCGCAAGTCCGTGCGTGCGCGCGTGCGCGCGTGCGTGCGATCTCTTACGAAGCCAAGTCCCTGTTTGTAACTGTTTGCTTTCTGTTCCGTGTGCTGTTTACTGAGTGCATTCCTATTAATAATCATTGACATAGATTGCAACAGCCAGGGAAATAAAAACAGCTGTCCGGTGTCCGGTGCTCATCGCGACCGCGAGGCCGTGCGGGCGTGCGTGCGTACGTGCGGGCTGGCACGCACGATCTCTTAGAAAGCCAAGTGCCTGGCTGTTTGCAAATGTTTGCT
Source organism: Alosa pseudoharengus (assembly GCF_046254945.1). Taxonomy (NCBI): domain Eukaryota; kingdom Metazoa; phylum Chordata; class Actinopteri; order Clupeiformes; family Clupeidae; genus Alosa; species Alosa pseudoharengus. The sequence continues at coordinate 30,270,118 of NW_027468685.1, forward strand.
TTCTGCTTTGTTTGCTCTTTACTGAGGGCATTCATACTAATCTATTGATGTCAATTGCAACAGCCAGAGAAATAAAAAATCCATTTTACGAAATATGACCAAGGCTACACGCAATAGCCAGCGTCACGGGACTCTAATGATGCACATAACACCGAGCGCTGCCTTTAGAAGCGCTTATAGCTCTGTTGACAAGACGTGTCTGCTTGCATGAGTGTTCCAGTAGCATCGCAGGTTCGAATCCGGCCGTGTCCGCCGCTGTCACCCGTTACTTTTACGCTACGCTGTCCGGTGGTCATCGAGATCGCAAGTCCGTGCGTGCGCGCGTGCGCGCGTGCGTGCGATCTCTTACGAAGCCAAGTACCTGTTTGTAACTGTTTGCTTTCTGTTCCGTGTGCTGTTTACTGAGTGCATTCCTATTAATAATCATTGACATCGATTGCAACAGCCAGGGAAATAAAAACAGCTGTCCGGTGTCCGGTGCTCATCGCGACCGCGAGGCCGTGCGGGCGTGCGTGCGTACGTGCGGGCTGGCACGCACGATCTCTTAAAAAGCCATGTGCCTGGCTGTTTGCAAATGTTTGCTTTCTGCTTTGTTTGCTCTTTAATGAGGGCATTCATACTAATCTATTGATGTCAATTGCAACAGCCAGAGAAATAAAAAATCCATTTTACGAAATATGACCAAGGCTACACGCAATAGCCAGCGTCACGGGACTCTAATGATGCACATAACACCGAGCGCTGCGTTTAGAAGCGCCTCCCTAGCTCTGTTGACAAGACCTGTCTGCTTGCATGAGTGTTCCAGTAGCATCGCCGGTTCGAATCCGGCCGTGTCCGCCGCTGTCACCCGCTACTTTTACGCTACGCTGTCCGGTGGTCATCGCGATCGCAAGTCCGTGCGTGCGCGCGTGCGCGCGTGCGTGCGATCTCTTACGAAGCCAAGTCCCTGTTTGTAACTGTTTGCTTTCTGTTCCGTGTGCTGTTTACTGAGTGCATTCCTATTAATAATCATTGACATCGATTGCAACAGCCAGGGAAATAAAAACAGCTGTCCGGTGTCCGGTGCTCATCGCGACCGCGAGGCCGTGCGGGCGTGCGTGCGTACGTGCGGGCTGGCACGCACGATCTCTTAGAAAGCCAAGTGCCTGGCTGTTTGCAAATGTTTGCTTTCTGCTTTGTTTGCTCTTTACTGAGGGCATTCATACTAATCTATTGATGTCAATTGCAACAGCCAGAGAAATAAAAAATCCATTTTACGAAATATGACCAAGGCTACACGCAATAGCCAGCGTCACGGGACTCTAATGATGCACATAACACCGAGCGCTGCGTTTAGAAGCGCCTCCCTAGCTCTGTTGACAAGACCTGTCTGCTTGCATGAGTGTTCCAGTAGCATCGCCGGTTCGAATCCGGCCGTGTCCGCCGCTGTCACCCGCTACTTTTACGCTACGCTGTCCGGTGGTCATCGCGATCGCAAGTCCGTGCGTGCGCGCGTGCGCGCGTGCGTGCGATCTCTTACGAAGCCAAGTCCCTGTTTGTAACTGTTTGCTTTCTGTTCCGTGTGCTGTTTACTGAGTGCATTCCTATTAATAATCATTGACATCGATTGCAACAGCCAGGGAAATAAAAACAGCTGTCCGGTGTCCGGTGCTCATCGCGACCGCGAGGCCGTGCGGGCGTGCGTGCGTACGTGCGGGCTGGCACGCACGATCTCTTAGAAAGCCAAGTGCCTGGCTGTTTGCAAATGTTTGCTTTCTGCTTTGTTTGCTCTTTACTGAGGGCATTCATACTAATCTATTGATGTCAATTGCAACAGCCAGAGAAATAAAAAATCCATTTTACGAAATATGACCAAGGCTACACGCAATAGCCAGCGTCACGGGACTCTAATGATGCACATAACACCGAGCGCTGCGTTTAGAAGCGCCTCCCTAGCTCTGTTGACAAGACCTGTCTGCTTGCATGAGTGTTCCAGTAGCATCGCCGGTTCGAATCCGGCCGTGTCCGCCGCTGTCACCCGCTACTTTTACGCTACGCTGTCCGGTGGTCATCGCGATCGCAAGTCCGTGCGTGCGCGCGTGCGCGCGTGCGTGCGATCTCTTACGAAGCCAAGTCCCTGTTTGTAACTGTTTGCTTTCTGTTCCGTGTGCTGTTTACTGAGTGCATTCCTATTAATAATCATTGACATCGATTGCAACAGCCAGGGAAATAAAAACAGCTGTCCGGTGTCCGGTGCTCATCGCGACCGCGAGGCCGTGCGGGCGTGCGTGCGTACGTGCGGGCTGGCACGCACGATCTCTTAGAAAGCCAAGTGCCTGGCTGTTTGCAAATGTTTGCTTTCTGCTTTGTTTGCTCTTTACTGAGGGCATTCATACTAATCTATTGATGTCAATTGCAACAGCCAGAGAAATAAAAAATCCATTTTACGAAATATGACCAAGGCTACACGCAATAGCCAGCGTCACGGGACTCTAATGATGCACATAACACCGAGCGCTGCGTTTAGAAGCGCCTCCCTAGCTCTGTTGACAAGACCTGTCTGCTTGCATGAGTGTTCCAGTAGCATCGCCGGTTCGAATCCGGCCGTGTCCGCCGCTGTCACCCGCTACTTTTACGCTACGCTGTCCGGTGGTCATCGCGATCGCAAGTCCGTGCGTGCGCGCGTGCGCGCGTGCGTGCGATCTCTTACGAAGCCAAGTCCCTGTTTGTAACTGTTTGCTTTCTGTTCCGTGTGCTGTTTACTGAGTGCATTCCTATTAATAATCATTGACATCGATTGCAACAGCCAGGGAAATAAAAACAGCTGTCCGGTGTCCGGTGCTCATCGCGACCGCGAGGCCGTGCGGGCGTGCGTGCGTACGTGCGGGCTGGCACGCACGATCTCTTAGAAAGCCAAGTGCCTGGCTGTTTGCAAATGTTTGCTTTCTGCTTTGTTTGCTCTTTACTGAGGGCATTCATACTAATCTATTGATGTCAATTGCAACAGCCAGAGAAATAAAAAATCCATTTTACGAAATATGACCAAGGCTACACGCAATAGCCAGCGTCACGGGACTCTAATGATGCACATAACACCGAGCGCTGCGTTTAGAAGCGCCTCCCTAGCTCTGTTGACAAGACCTGTCTGCTTGCATGAGTGTTCCAGTAGCATCGCCGGTTCGAATCCGGCCGTGTCCGCCGCTGTCACCCGCTACTTTTACGCTACGCTGTCCGGTGGTCATCGCGATCGCAAGTCCGTGCGTGCGCGCGTGCGCGCGTGCGTGCGATCTCTTACGAAGCCAAGTCCCTGTTTGTAACTGTTTGCTTTCTGTTCCGTGTGCTGTTTACTGAGTGCATTCCTATTAATAATCATTGACATCGATTGCAACAGCCAGGGAAATAAAAACAGCTGTCCGGTGTCCGGTGCTCATCGCGACCGCGAGGCCGTGCGGGCGTGCGTGCGTACGTGCGGGCTGGCACGCACGATCTCTTAGAAAGCCAAGTGCCTGGCTGTTTGCAAATGTTTGCTTTCTGCTTTGTTTGCTCTTTACTGAGGGCATTCATACTAATCTATTGATGTCAATTGCAACAGCCAGAGAAATAAAAAATCCATTTTACGAAATATGACCAAGGCTACACGCAATAGCCAGCGTCACGGGACTCTAATGATGCACATAACACCGAGCGCTGCGTTTAGAAGCGCCTCCCTAGCTCTGTTGACAAGACCTGTCTGCTTGCATGAGTGTTCCAGTAGCATCGCCGGTTCGAATCCGGCCGTGTCCGCCGCTGTCACCCGCTACTTTTACGCTACGCTGTCCGGTGGTCATCGCGATCGCAAGTCCGTGCGTGCGCGCGTGCGCGCGTGCGTGCGATCTCTTACGAAGCCAAGTCCCTGTTTGTAACTGTTTGCTTTCTGTTCCGTGTGCTGTTTACTGAGTGCATTCCTATTAATAATCATTGACATCGATTGCAACAGCCAGGGAAATAAAAACAGCTGTCCGGTGTCCGGTGCTCATCGCGACCGCGAGGCCGTGCGGGCGTGCGTGCGTACGTGCGGGCTGGCACGCACGATCTCTTAGAAAGCCAAGTGCCTGGCTGTTTGCAAATGTTTGCTTTCTGCTTTGTTTGCTCTTTACTGAGGGCATTCATACTAATCTATTGATGTCAATTGCAACAGCCAGAGAAATAAAAAATCCATTTTACGAAATATGACCAAGGCTACACGCAATAGCCAGCGTCACGGGACTCTAATGATGCACATAACACCGAGCGCTGCGTTTAGAAGCGCCTCCCTAGCTCTGTTGACAAGACCTGTCTGCTTTAGAGGGTGACACGGGAAGCAATTTTCACTCCCGTCCCATCCCGAGCCCGCACAAATACTCCCGTCATATCCCGATCACGTGACAGCCCCCCCAAAAAAATTCTGTCCCGCAAAATCCCGAGAGAAAGACTCCCGAATCCCGTCCCGCTCCCTATGTTGATGTCTAAAGTTATCCTACTGTTAGGCTACAGTAGCGTGCGGTGATCATACATTTTGGTAGGGCAGAAAGCCTTGTCTAACTTTTCTTTAATAGCCGATCATTTTGGGCTACATTAAAATTACATATTTTACAGTACTTTGCTGTAGGCTATGCTTAAATAATTTCTTAGTTAGATCTCATCCCATCAGTTAAGTTTGCACCAAAGATTCTAGAACAGAGCTCTGTTCTAGAATCTTTGGTTTGCACCGTTCTCATCACGTTAAACCAGCGAAGCATAGCAACGTTGTTGCTATGAGTAAACAAAACTATTTTTTGCGTTCCGCCAGGTTATGCGATAGATAGGCTAAATATATTGAGGAATGCGATCGTCGAGGTGCCATGCCCCAACATTGCATGACACATTAAACTCAACGAGAATCGCTTTTCCCGGACAGCTCGTGCAATTGAATAGAGCCGTCCTTTGCTGACACTTTCGCCTGTAAGTGTTTCTTTGCATCCATTTTGCCTCAGGGCCTATCTGAAGCTGATTGATTGTGAACAGGGCAGCTGCTTGTATTGCTCTGATAGGCTACCAATCAACAACAAACGTATTGTGGGTTGTAATTGGTTATCTTTTCTAAAACGAAATGTCTCACGTCTTTGGGCGCACTCACTGCATTGCAGCGTCATTTTTTTAAGTTAATAGCCTAATTTTTGGCTTCCCGCCAGCTCCCGTTTATTATTTCCTGTCCCGTCCCAATCACGTTACCAACAGTGAAATTTACTCCCGTACTGCGGGAAACCCACGGGAATACCGTGACCCGCGGGAGTCCCGAAAAATTGTCACCCTCTAGTCTGCTTGCATGAGTGTTCCAGTAGCATCGCCGGTTCGAATCCGGCCGTGTCCGCCGCTGTCACCCGCTACTTTTACGCTACGCTGTCCGGTGGTCATCGCGATCGCAAGTCCGTGCGTGCGCGCGTGCGCGCGTGCGTGCGATCTCTTACGAAGCCAAGTCCCTGTTTGTAACTGTTTGCTTTCTGTTCCGTGTGCTGTTTACTGAGTGCATTCCTATTAATAATCATTGACATCGATTGCAACAGCCAGGGAAATAAAAACAGCTGTCCGGTGTCCGGTGCTCATCGCGACCGCGAGGCCGTGCGGGCGTGCGTGCGTACGTGCGGGCTGGCACGCACGATCTCTTAGAAAGCCAAGTGCCTGGCTGTTTGCAAATGTTTGCTTTCTGCTTTGTTTGCTCTTTACTGAGGGCATTCATACTAATCTATTGATGTCAATTGCAACAGCCAGAGAAATAAAAAATCCATTTTACGAAATATGACCAAGGCTACACGCAATAGCCAGCGTCACGGGACTCTAATGATGCACATAACACCGAGCGCTGCGTTTAGAAGCGCCTCCCTAGCTCTGTTGACAAGACCTGTCTGCTTGCATGAGTGTTCCAGTAGCATCGCCGGTTCGAATCCGGCCGTGTCCGCCGCTGTCACCCGCTACTTTTACGCTACGCTGTCCGGTGGTCATCGCGATCGCAAGTCCGTGCGTGCGCGCGTGCGCGCGTGCGTGCGATCTCTTACGAAGCCAAGTCCCTGTTTGTAACTGTTTGCTTTCTGTTCCGTGTGCTGTTTACTGAGTGCATTCCTATTAATAATCATTGACATCGATTGCAACAGCCAGGGAAATAAAAACAGCTGTCCGGTGTCCGGTGCTCATCGCGACCGCGAGGCCGTGCGGGCGTGCGTGCGTACGTGCGGGCTGGCACGCACGATCTCTTAGAAAGCCAAGTGCCTGGCTGTTTGCAAATGTTTGCTTTCTGCTTTGTTTGCTCTTTACTGAGGGCATTCATACTAATCTATTGATGTCAATTGCAACAGCCAGAGAAATAAAAAATCCATTTTACGAAATATGACCAAGGCTACACGCAATAGCCAGCGTCACGGGACTCTAATGATGCACATAACACCGAGCGCTGCCTTTAGAAGCGCTTATAGCTCTGTTGACAAGACGTGTCTGCTTGCATGAGTGTTCCAGTAGCATCGCAGGTTCGAATCCGGCCGTGTCCGCCGCTGTCACCCGTTACTTTTACGCTACGCTGTCCGGTGGTCATCGCGGTCGCAAGTCCGTGCGTGCGCGCGTGCGTGCGATCTCTTATGAAGCCAAGTCCCTGTTTGTAACTGTTTGCTTTCTGTTCCGTGTGCTGTTTACTGAGTGCATTCCTATTAATAATCATTGACATCGATTGCAACAGCCAGGGAAATAAAAACAGCTGTCCGGTGTCCGGTGCTCATCGCGACCGCGAGGCCGTGCGGGCGTGCGTGCGTACGTGCGGGCTGGCACGCACGATCTCTTATAAAGCCAAGTGCCTGGCTGTTTGCAAATGTTTGCTTTCTGCTTTGTTTGCTCTTTACTGAGGGCATTCATACTAATCTATTGATGTCAATTGCAACAGCCAGAGAAATAAAAAATCCATTTTACGAAATATGACCAAGGCTACACGCAATAGCCAGCGTCACGGGACTCTAATGATGCACATAACACCGAGCGCTGCGTTTAGAAGCGCCTCCCTAGCTCTGTTGACAAGACCTGTCTGCTTGCATGAGTGTTCCAGTAGCATCGCCGGTTCGAATCCGGCCGTGTCCGCCGCTGTCACCCGCTACTTTTACGCTACGCTGTCCGGTGGTCATCGCGATCGCAAGTCCGTGCGTGCGCGCGTGCGTGCGATCTCTTACGAAGCCAAGTCCCTGTTTGTAACTGTTTGCTTTCTGTTCCGTGTGCTGTTTACTGAGTGCATTCCTATTAATAATCATTGACATCGATTGCAACAGCCAGGGAAATAAAAACAGCTGTCCGGTGTCCGGTGCTCATCGCGACCGCGAGGCCGTGCGGGCGTGCGTGCGTACGTGCGGGCTGGCACGCACGATCTCTTAGAAAGCCAAGTGCCTGGCTGTTTGCAAATGTTTGCTTTCTGCTTTGTTTGCTCTTTACTGAGGGCATTCATACTAATCTATTGATGTCAATTGCAACAGCCAGAGAAATAAAAAATCCATTTTACGAAATATGACCAAGGCTACACGCAATAGCCAGCGTCACGGGACTCTAATGATGCACATAACACCGAGCGCTGCGTTTAGAAGCGCCTCCCTAGCTCTGTTGACAAGACCTGTCTGCTTGCATGAGTGTTCCAGTAGCATCGCCGGTTCGAATCCGGCCGTGTCCGCCGCTGTCACCCGCTACTTTTACGCTACGCTGTCCGGTGGTCATCGCGATCGCAAGTCCGTGCGTGCGCGCGTGCGCGCGTGCGTGCGATCTCTTACGAAGCCAAGTCCCTGTTTGTAACTGTTTGCTTTCTGTTCCGTGTGCTGTTTACTGAGTGCATTCCTATTAATAATCATTGACATAGATTGCAACAGCCAGGGAAATAAAAACAGCTGTCCGGTGTCCGGTGCTCATCGCGACCGCGAGGCCGTGCGGGCGTGCGTGCGTACGTGCGGGCTGGCACGCACGATCTCTTAGAAAGCCAAGTGCCTGGCTGTTTGCAAATGTTTGCTTTCTGCTTTGTTTGCTCTTTACTGAGGGCATTCATACTAATCTATTGATGTCAATTGCAACAGCCAGAGAAATAAAAAATCCATTTTACGAAATATGACCAAGGCTACACGCAATAGCCAGCGTCACGGGACTCTAATGATGCACATAACACCGAGCGCTGCCTTTAGAAGCGCTTATAGCTCTGTTGACAAGACGTGTCTGCTTGCATGAGTGTTCCAGTAGCATCGCAGGTTCGAATCCGGCCGTGTCCGCCGCTGTCACCCGTTACTTTTACGCTACGCTGTCCGGTGGTCATCGAGATCGCAAGTCCGTGCGTGCGCGCGTGCGCGCGTGCGTGCGATCTCTTACGAAGCCAAGTACCTGTTTGTAACTGTTTGCTTTCTGTTCCGTGTGCTGTTTACTGAGTGCATTCCTATTAATAATCATTGACATCGATTGCAACAGCCAGGGAAATAAAAACAGCTGTCCGGTGTCCGGTGCTCATCGCGACCGCGAGGCCGTGCGGGCGTGCGTGCGTACGTGCGGGCTGGCACGCACGATCTCTTAAAAAGCCATGTGCCTGGCTGTTTGCAAATGTTTGCTTTCTGCTTTGTTTGCTCTTTAATGAGGGCATTCATACTAATCTATTGATGTCAATTGCAACAGCCAGAGAAATAAAAAATCCATTTTACGAAATATGACCAAGGCTACACGCAATAGCCAGCGTCACGGGACTCTAATGATGCACATAACACCGAGCGCTGCGTTTAGAAGCGCCTCCCTAGCTCTGTTGACAAGACCTGTCTGCTTGCATGAGTGTTCCAGTAGCATCGCCGGTTCGAATCCGGCCGTGTCCGCCGCTGTCACCCGCTACTTTTACGCTACGCTGTCCGGTGGTCATCGCGATCGCAAGTCCGTGCGTGCGCGCGTGCGCGCGTGCGTGCGATCTCTTACGAAGCCAAGTCCCTGTTTGTAACTGTTTGCTTTCTGTTCCGTGTGCTGTTTACTGAGTGCATTCCTATTAATAATCATTGACATCGATTGCAACAGCCAGGGAAATAAAAACAGCTGTCCGGTGTCCGGTGCTCATCGCGACCGCGAGGCCGTGCGGGCGTGCGTGCGTACGTGCGGGCTGGCACGCACGATCTCTTAGAAAGCCAAGTGCCTGGCTGTTTGCAAATGTTTGCTTTCTGCTTTGTTTGCTCTTTACTGAGGGCATTCATACTAATCTATTGATGTCAATTGCAACAGCCAGAGAAATAAAAAATCCATTTTACGAAATATGACCAAGGCTACACGCAATAGCCAGCGTCACGGGACTCTAATGATGCACATAACACCGAGCGCTGCGTTTAGAAGCGCCTCCCTAGCTCTGTTGACAAGACCTGTCTGCTTGCATGAGTGTTCCAGTAGCATCGCCGGTTCGAATCCGGCCGTGTCCGCCGCTGTCACCCGCTACTTTTACGCTACGCTGTCCGGTGGTCATCGCGATCGCAAGTCCGTGCGTGCGCGCGTGCGCGCGTGCGTGCGATCTCTTACGAAGCCAAGTCCCTGTTTGTAACTGTTTGCTTTCTGTTCCGTGTGCTGTTTACTGAGTGCATTCCTATTAATAATCATTGACATCGATTGCAACAGCCAGGGAAATAAAAACAGCTGTCCGGTGTCCGGTGCTCATCGCGACCGCGAGGCCGTGCGGGCGTGCGTGCGTACGTGCGGGCTGGCACGCACGATCTCTTAGAAAGCCAAGTGCCTGGCTGTTTGCAAATGTTTGCTTTCTGCTTTGTTTGCTCTTTACTGAGGGCATTCATACTAATCTATTGATGTCAATTGCAACAGCCAGAGAAATAAAAAATCCATTTTACGAAATATGACCAAGGCTACACGCAATAGCCAGCGTCACGGGACTCTAATGATGCACATAACACCGAGCGCTGCGTTTAGAAGCGCCTCCCTAGCTCTGTTGACAAGACCTGTCTGCTTGCATGAGTGTTCCAGTAGCATCGCCGGTTCGAATCCGGCCGTGTCCGCCGCTGTCACCCGCTACTTTTACGCTACGCTGTCCGGTGGTCATCGCGATCGCAAGTCCGTGCGTGCGCGCGTGCGCGCGTGCGTGCGATCTCTTACGAAGCCAAGTCCCTGTTTGTAACTGTTTGCTTTCTGTTCCGTGTGCTGTTTACTGAGTGCATTCCTATTAATAATCATTGACATCGATTGCAACAGCCAGGGAAATAAAAACAGCTGTCCGGTGTCCGGTGCTCATCGCGACCGCGAGGCCGTGCGGGCGTGCGTGCGTACGTGCGGGCTGGCACGCACGATCTCTTAGAAAGCCAAGTGCCTGGCTGTTTGCAAATGTTTGCTTTCTGCTTTGTTTGCTCTTTACTGAGGGCATTCATACTAATCTATTGATGTCAATTGCAACAGCCAGAGAAATAAAAAATCCATTTTACGAAATATGACCAAGGCTACACGCAATAGCCAGCGTCACGGGACTCTAATGATGCACATAACACCGAGCGCTGCGTTTAGAAGCGCCTCCCTAGCTCTGTTGACAAGACCTGTCTGCTTGCATGAGTGTTCCAGTAGCATCGCCGGTTCGAATCCGGCCGTGTCCGCCGCTGTCACCCGCTACTTTTACGCTACGCTGTCCGGTGGTCATCGCGATCGCAAGTCCGTGCGTGCGCGCGTGCGCGCGTGCGTGCGATCTCTTACGAAGCCAAGTCCCTGTTTGTAACTGTTTGCTTTCTGTTCCGTGTGCTGTTTACTGAGTGCATTCCTATTAATAATCATTGACATCGATTGCAACAGCCAGGGAAATAAAAACAGCTGTCCGGTGTCCGGTGCTCATCGCGACCGCGAGGCCGTGCGGGCGTGCGTGCGTACGTGCGGGCTGGCACGCACGATCTCTTAGAAAGCCAAGTGCCTGGCTGTTTGCAAATGTTTGCTTTCTGCTTTGTTTGCTCTTTACTGAGGGCATTCATACTAATCTATTGATGTCAATTGCAACAGCCAGAGAAATAAAAAATCCATTTTACGAAATATGACCAAGGCTACACGCAATAGCCAGCGTCACGGGACTCTAATGATGCACATAACACCGAGCGCTGCGTTTAGAAGCGCCTCCCTAGCTCTGTTGACAAGACCTGTCTGCTTGCATGAGTGTTCCAGTAGCATCGCCGGTTCGAATCCGGCCGTGTCCGCCGCTGTCACCCGCTACTTTTACGCTACGCTGTCCGGTGGTCATCGCGATCGCAAGTCCGTGCGTGCGCGCGTGCGCGCGTGCGTGCGATCTCTTACGAAGCCAAGTCCCTGTTTGTAACTGTTTGCTTTCTGTTCCGTGTGCTGTTTACTGAGTGCATTCCTATTAATAATCATTGACATCGATTGCAACAGCCAGGGAAATAAAAACAGCTGTCCGGTGTCCGGTGCTCATCGCGACCGCGAGGCCGTGCGGGCGTGCGTGCGTACGTGCGGGCTGGCACGCACGATCTCTTAGAAAGCCAAGTGCCTGGCTGTTTGCAAATGTTTGCTTTCTGCTTTGTTTGCTCTTTACTGAGGGCATTCATACTAATCTATTGATGTCAATTGCAACAGCCAGAGAAATAAAAAATCCATTTTACGAAATATGACCAAGGCTACACGCAATAGCCAGCGTCACGGGACTCTAATGATGCACATAACACCGAGCGCTGCGTTTAGAAGCGCCTCCCTAGCTCTGTTGACAAGACCTGTCTGCTTTAGAGGGTGACACGGGAAGCAATTTTCACTCCCGTCCCATCCCGAGCCCGCACAAATACTCCCGTCATATCCCGATCACGTGACAGCCCCCCCAAAAAAATTCTGTCCCGCAAAATCCCGAGAGAAAGACTCCCGAATCCCGTCCCGCTCCCTATGTTGATGTCTAAAGTTATCCTACTGTTAGGCTACAGTAGCGTGCGGTGATCATACATTTTGGTAGGGCAGAAAGCCTTGTCTAACTTTTCTTTAATAGCCGATCATTTTGGGCTACATTAAAATTACATATTTTACAGTACTTTGCTGTAGGCTATGCTTAAATAATTTCTTAGTTAGATCTCATCCCATCAGTTAAGTTTGCACCAAAGATTCTAGAACAGAGCTCTGTTCTAGAATCTTTGGTTTGCACCGTTCTCATCACGTTAAACCAGCGAAGCATAGCAACGTTGTTGCTATGAGTAAACAAAACTATTTTTTGCGTTCCGCCAGGTTATGCGATAGATAGGCTAAATATATTGAGGAATGCGATCGTCGAGGTGCCATGCCCCAACATTGCATGACACATTAAACTCAACGAGAATCGCTTTTCCCGGACAGCTCGTGCAATTGAATAGAGCCGTCCTTTGCTGACACTTTCGCCTGTAAGTGTTTCTTTGCATCCATTTTGCCTCAGGGCCTATCTGAAGCTGATTGATTGTGAACAGGGCAGCTGCTTGTATTGCTCTGATAGGCTACCAATCAACAACAAACGTATTGTGGGTTGTAATTGGTTATCTTTTCTAAAACGAAATGTCTCACGTCTTTGGGCGCACTCACTGCATTGCAGCGTCATTTTTTTAAGTTAATAGCCTAATTTTTGGCTTCCCGCCAGCTCCCGTTTATTATTTCCTGTCCCGTCCCAATCACGTTACCAACAGTGAAATTTACTCCCGTACTGCGGGAAACCCACGGGAATACCGTGACCCGCGGGAGTCCCGAAAAATTGTCACCCTCTAGTCTGCTTGCATGAGTGTTCCAGTAGCATCGCCGGTTCGAATCCGGCCGTGTCCGCCGCTGTCACCCGCTACTTTTACGCTACGCTGTCCGGTGGTCATCGCGATCGCAAGTCCGTGCGTGCGCGCGTGCGCGCGTGCGTGCGATCTCTTACGAAGCCAAGTCCCTGTTTGTAACTGTTTGCTTTCTGTTCCGTGTGCTGTTTACTGAGTGCATTCCTATTAATAATCATTGACATCGATTGCAACAGCCAGGGAAATAAAAACAGCTGTCCGGTGTCCGGTGCTCATCGCGACCGCGAGGCCGTGCGGGCGTGCGTGCGTACGTGCGGGCTGGCACGCACGATCTCTTAGAAAGCCAAGTGCCTGGCTGTTTGCAAATGTTTGCTTTCTGCTTTGTTTGCTCTTTACTGAGGGCATTCATACTAATCTATTGATGTCAATTGCAACAGCCAGAGAAATAAAAAATCCATTTTACGAAATATGACCAAGGCTACACGCAATAGCCAGCGTCACGGGACTCTAATGATGCACATAACACCGAGCGCTGCGTTTAGAAGCGCCTCCCTAGCTCTGTTGACAAGACCTGTCTGCTTGCATGAGTGTTCCAGTAGCATCGCCGGTTCGAATCCGGCCGTGTCCGCCGCTGTCACCCGCTACTTTTACGCTACGCTGTCCGGTGGTCATCGCGATCGCAAGTCCGTGCGTGCGCGCGTGCGCGCGTGCGTGCGATCTCTTACGAAGCCAAGTCCCTGTTTGTAACTGTTTGCTTTCTGTTCCGTGTGCTGTTTACTGAGTGCATTCCTATTAATAATCATTGACATCGATTGCAACAGCCAGGGAAATAAAAACAGCTGTCCGGTGTCCGGTGCTCATCGCGACCGCGAGGCCGTGCGGGCGTGCGTGCGTACGTGCGGGCTGGCACGCACGATCTCTTAGAAAGCCAAGTGCCTGGCTGTTTGCAAATGTTTGCTTTCTGCTTTGTTTGCTCTTTACTGAGGGCATTCATACTAATCTATTGATGTCAATTGCAACAGCCAGAGAAATAAAAAATCCATTTTACGAAATATGACCAAGGCTACACGCAATAGCCAGCGTCACGGGACTCTAATGATGCACATAACACCGAGCGCTGCCTTTAGAAGCGCTTATAGCTCTGTTGACAAGACGTGTCTGCTTGCATGAGTGTTCCAGTAGCATCGCAGGTTCGAATCCGGCCGTGTCCGCCGCTGTCACCCGTTACTTTTACGCTACGCTGTCCGGTGGTCATCGCGGTCGCAAGTCCGTGCGTGCGCGCGTGCGTGCGATCTCTTATGAAGCCAAGTCCCTGTTTGTAACTGTTTGCTTTCTGTTCCGTGTGCTGTTTACTGAGTGCATTCCTATTAATAATCATTGACATCGATTGCAACAGCCAGGGAAATAAAAACAGCTGTCCGGTGTCCGGTGCTCATCGCGACCGCGAGGCCGTGCGGGCGTGCGTGCGTACGTGCGGGCTGGCACGCACGATCTCTTATAAAGCCAAGTGCCTGGCTGTTTGCAAATGTTTGCTTTCTGCTTTGTTTGCTCTTTACTGAGGGCATTCATACTAATCTATTGATGTCAATTGCAACAGCCAGAGAAATAAAAAATCCATTTTACGAAATATGACCAAGGCTACACGCAATAGCCAGCGTCACGGGACTCTAATGATGCACATAACACCGAGCGCTGCGTTTAGAAGCGCCTCCCTAGCTCTGTTGACAAGACCTGTCTGCTTGCATGAGTGTTCCAGTAGCATCGCCGGTTCGAATCCGGCCGTGTCCGCCGCTGTCACCCGCTACTTTTACGCTACGCTGTCCGGTGGTCATCGCGATCGCAAGTCCGTGCGTGCGCGCGTGCGTGCGATCTCTTACGAAGCCAAGTCCCTGTTTGTAACTGTTTGCTTTCTGTTCCGTGTGCTGTTTACTGAGTGCATTCCTATTAATAATCATTGACATCGATTGCAACAGCCAGGGAAATAAAAACAGCTGTCCGGTGTCCGGTGCTCATCGCGACCGCGAGGCCGTGCGGGCGTGCGTGCGTACGTGCGGGCTGGCACGCACGATCTCTTAGAAAGCCAAGTGCCTGGCTGTTTGCAAATGTTTGCTTTCTGCTTTGTTTGCTCTTTACTGAGGGCATTCATACTAATCTATTGATGTCAATTGCAACAGCCAGAGAAATAAAAAATCCATTTTACGAAATATGACCAAGGCTACACGCAATAGCCAGCGTCACGGGACTCTAATGATGCACATAACACCGAGCGCTGCGTTTAGAAGCGCCTCCCTAGCTCTGTTGACAAGACCTGTCTGCTTGCATGAGTGTTCCAGTAGCATCGCCGGTTCGAATCCGGCCGTGTCCGCCGCTGTCACCCGCTACTTTTACGCTACGCTGTCCGGTGGTCATCGCGATCGCAAGTCCGTGCGTGCGCGCGTGCGCGCGTGCGTGCGATCTCTTACGAAGCCAAGTCCCTGTTTGTAACTGTTTGCTTTCTGTTCCGTGTGCTGTTTACTGAGTGCATTCCTATTAATAATCATTGACATAGATTGCAACAGCCAGGGAAATAAAAACAGCTGTCCGGTGTCCGGTGCTCATCGCGACCGCGAGGCCGTGCGGGCGTGCGTGCGTACGTGCGGGCTGGCACGCACGATCTCTTAGAAAGCCAAGTGCCTGGCTGTTTGCAAATGTTTGCTTTCTGCTTTGTTTGCTCTTTACTGAGGGCATTCATACTAATCTATTGATGTCAATTGCAACAGCCAGAGAAATAAAAAATCCATTTTACGAAATATGACCAAGGCTACACGCAATAGCCAGCGTCACGGGACTCTAATGATGCACATAACACCGAGCGCTGCCTTTAGAAGCGCTTATAGCTCTGTTGACAAGACGTGTCTGCTTGCATGAGTGTTCCAGTAGCATCGCAGGTTCGAATCCGGCCGTGTCCGCCGCTGTCACCCGTTACTTTTACGCTACGCTGTCCGGTGGTCATCGAGATCGCAAGTCCGTGCGTGCGCGCGTGCGCGCGTGCGTGCGATCTCTTACGAAGCCAAGTACCTGTTTGTAACTGTTTGCTTTCTGTTCCGTGTGCTGTTTACTGAGTGCATTCCTATTAATAATCATTGACATCGATTGCAACAGCCAGGGAAATAAAAACAGCTGTCCGGTGTCCGGTGCTCATCGCGACCGCGAGGCCGTGCGGGCGTGCGTGCGTACGTGCGGGCTGGCACGCACGATCTCTTAAAAAGCCATGTGCCTGGCTGTTTGCAAATGTTTGCTTTCTGCTTTGTTTGCTCTTTAATGAGGGCATTCATACTAATCTATTGATGTCAATTGCAACAGCCAGAGAAATAAAAAATCCATTTTACGAAATATGACCAAGGCTACACGCAATAGCCAGCGTCACGGGACTCTAATGATGCACATAACACCGAGCGCTGCGTTTAGAAGCGCCTCCCTAGCTCTGTTGACAAGACCTGTCTGCTTGCATGAGTGTTCCAGTAGCATCGCCGGTTCGAATCCGGCCGTGTCCGCCGCTGTCACCCGCTACTTTTACGCTACGCTGTCCGGTGGTCATCGCGATCGCAAGTCCGTGCGTGCGCGCGTGCGCGCGTGCGTGCGATCTCTTACGAAGCCAAGTCCCTGTTTGTAACTGTTTGCTTTCTGTTCCGTGTGCTGTTTACTGAGTGCATTCCTATTAATAATCATTGACATCGATTGCAACAGCCAGGGAAATAAAAACAGCTGTCCGGTGTCCGGTGCTCATCGCGACCGCGAGGCCGTGCGGGCGTGCGTGCGTACGTGCGGGCTGGCACGCACGATCTCTTAGAAAGCCAAGTGCCTGGCTGTTTGCAAATGTTTGCTTTCTGCTTTGTTTGCTCTTTACTGAGGGCATTCATACTAATCTATTGATGTCAATTGCAACAGCCAGAGAAATAAAAAATCCATTTTACGAAATATGACCAAGGCTACACGCAATAGCCAGCGTCACGGGACTCTAATGATGCACATAACACCGAGCGCTGCGTTTAGAAGCGCCTCCCTAGCTCTGTTGACAAGACCTGTCTGCTTGCATGAGTGTTCCAGTAGCATCGCCGGTTCGAATCCGGCCGTGTCCGCCGCTGTCACCCGCTACTTTTACGCTACGCTGTCCGGTGGTCATCGCGATCGCAAGTCCGTGCGTGCGCGCGTGCGCGCGTGCGTGCGATCTCTTACGAAGCCAAGTCCCTGTTTGTAACTGTTTGCTTTCTGTTCCGTGTGCTGTTTACTGAGTGCATTCCTATTAATAATCATTGACATCGATTGCAACAGCCAGGGAAATAAAAACAGCTGTCCGGTGTCCGGTGCTCATCGCGACCGCGAGGCCGTGCGGGCGTGCGTGCGTACGTGCGGGCTGGCACGCACGATCTCTTAGAAAGCCAAGTGCCTGGCTGTTTGCAAATGTTTGCTTTCTGCTTTGTTTGCTCTTTACTGAGGGCATTCATACTAATCTATTGATGTCAATTGCAACAGCCAGAGAAATAAAAAATCCATTTTACGAAATATGACCAAGGCTACACGCAATAGCCAGCGTCACGGGACTCTAATGATGCACATAACACCGAGCGCTGCGTTTAGAAGCGCCTCCCTAGCTCTGTTGACAAGACCTGTCTGCTTGCATGAGTGTTCCAGTAGCATCGCCGGTTCGAATCCGGCCGTGTCCGCCGCTGTCACCCGCTACTTTTACGCTACGCTGTCCGGTGGTCATCGCGATCGCAAGTCCGTGCGTGCGCGCGTGCGCGCGTGCGTGCGATCTCTTACGAAGCCAAGTCCCTGTTTGTAACTGTTTGCTTTCTGTTCCGTGTGCTGTTTACTGAGTGCATTCCTATTAATAATCATTGACATCGATTGCAACAGCCAGGGAAATAAAAACAGCTGTCCGGTGTCCGGTGCTCATCGCGACCGCGAGGCCGTGCGGGCGTGCGTGCGTACGTGCGGGCTGGCACGCACGATCTCTTAGAAAGCCAAGTGCCTGGCTGTTTGCAAATGTTTGCTTTCTGCTTTGTTTGCTCTTTACTGAGGGCATTCATACTAATCTATTGATGTCAATTGCAACAGCCAGAGAAATAAAAAATCCATTTTACGAAATATGACCAAGGCTACACGCAATAGCCAGCGTCACGGGACTCTAATGATGCACATAACACCGAGCGCTGCGTTTAGAAGCGCCTCCCTAGCTCTGTTGACAAGACCTGTCTGCTTGCATGAGTGTTCCAGTAGCATCGCCGGTTCGAATCCGGCCGTGTCCGCCGCTGTCACCCGCTACTTTTACGCTACGCTGTCCGGTGGTCATCGCGATCGCAAGTCCGTGCGTGCGCGCGTGCGCGCGTGCGTGCGATCTCTTACGAAGCCAAGTCCCTGTTTGTAACTGTTTGCTTTCTGTTCCGTGTGCTGTTTACTGAGTGCATTCCTATTAATAATCATTGACATCGATTGCAACAGCCAGGGAAATAAAAACAGCTGTCCGGTGTCCGGTGCTCATCGCGACCGCGAGGCCGTGCGGGCGTGCGTGCGTACGTGCGGGCTGGCACGCACGATCTCTTAGAAAGCCAAGTGCCTGGCTGTTTGCAAATGTTTGCTTTCTGCTTTGTTTGCTCTTTACTGAGGGCATTCATACTAATCTATTGATGTCAATTGCAACAGCCAGAGAAATAAAAAATCCATTTTACGAAATATGACCAAGGCTACACGCAATAGCCAGCGTCACGGGACTCTAATGATGCACATAACACCGAGCGCTGCGTTTAGAAGCGCCTCCCTAGCTCTGTTGACAAGACCTGTCTGCTTGCATGAGTGTTCCAGTAGCATCGCCGGTTCGAATCCGGCCGTGTCCGCCGCTGTCACCCGCTACTTTTACGCTACGCTGTCCGGTGGTCATCGCGATCGCAAGTCCGTGCGTGCGCGCGTGCGCGCGTGCGTGCGATCTCTTACGAAGCCAAGTCCCTGTTTGTAACTGTTTGCTTTCTGTTCCGTGTGCTGTTTACTGAGTGCATTCCTATTAATAATCATTGACATCGATTGCAACAGCCAGGGAAATAAAAACAGCTGTCCGGTGTCCGGTGCTCATCGCGACCGCGAGGCCGTGCGGGCGTGCGTGCGTACGTGCGGGCTGGCACGCACGATCTCTTAGAAAGCCAAGTGCCTGGCTGTTTGCAAATGTTTGCTTTCTGCTTTGTTTGCTCTTTACTGAGGGCATTCATACTAATCTATTGATGTCAATTGCAACAGCCAGAGAAATAAAAAATCCATTTTACGAAATATGACCAAGGCTACACGCAATAGCCAGCGTCACGGGACTCTAATGATGCACATAACACCGAGCGCTGCGTTTAGAAGCGCCTCCCTAGCTCTGTTGACAAGACCTGTCTGCTTGCATGAGTGTTCCAGTAGCATCGCCGGTTCGAATCCGGCCGTGTCCGCCGCTGTCACCCGCTACTTTTACGCTACGCTGTCCGGTGGTCATCGCGATCGCAAGTCCGTGCGTGCGCGCGTGCGCGCGTGCGTGCGATCTCTTACGAAGCCAAGTCCCTGTTTGTAACTGTTTGCTTTCTGTTCCGTGTGCTGTTTACTGAGTGCATTCCTATTAATAATCATTGACATCGATTGCAACAGCCAGGGAAATAAAAACAGCTGTCCGGTGTCCGGTGCTCATCGCGACCGCGAGGCCGTGCGGGCGTGCGTGCGTACGTGCGGGCTGGCACGCACGATCTCTTAGAAAGCCAAGTGCCTGGCTGTTTGCAAATGTTTGCTTTCTGCTTTGTTTGCTCTTTACTGAGGGCATTCATACTAATCTATTGATGTCAATTGCAACAGCCAGAGAAATAAAAAATCCATTTTACGAAATATGACCAAGGCTACACGCAATAGCCAGCGTCACGGGACTCTAATGATGCACATAACACCGAGCGCTGCGTTTAGAAGCGCCTCCCTAGCTCTGTTGACAAGACCTGTCTGCTTTAGAGGGTGACACGGGAAGCAATTTTCACTCCCGTCCCATCCCGAGCCCGCACAAATACTCCCGTCATATCCCGATCACGTGACAGCCCCCCCAAAAAAATTCTGTCCCGCAAAATCCCGAGAGAAAGACTCCCGAATCCCGTCCCGCTCCCTATGTTGATGTCTAAAGTTATCCTACTGTTAGGCTACAGTAGCGTGCGGTGATCATACATTTTGGTAGGGCAGAAAGCCTTGTCTAACTTTTCTTTAATAGCCGATCATTTTGGGCTACATTAAAATTACATATTTTACAGTACTTTGCTGTAGGCTATGCTTAAATAATTTCTTAGTTAGATCTCATCCCATCAGTTAAGTTTGCACCAAAGATTCTAGAACAGAGCTCTGTTCTAGAATCTTTGGTTTGCACCGTTCTCATCACGTTAAACCAGCGAAGCATAGCAACGTTGTTGCTATGAGTAAACAAAACTATTTTTTGCGTTCCGCCAGGTTATGCGATAGATAGGCTAAATATATTGAGGAATGCGATCGTCGAGGTGCCATGCCCCAACATTGCATGACACATTAAACTCAACGAGAATCGCTTTTCCCGGACAGCTCGTGCAATTGAATAGAGCCGTCCTTTGCTGACACTTTCGCCTGTAAGTGTTTCTTTGCATCCATTTTGCCTCAGGGCCTATCTGAAGCTGATTGATTGTGAACAGGGCAGCTGCTTGTATTGCTCTGATAGGCTACCAATCAACAACAAACGTATTGTGGGTTGTAATTGGTTATCTTTTCTAAAACGAAATGTCTCACGTCTTTGGGCGCACTCACTGCATTGCAGCGTCATTTTTTTAAGTTAATAGCCTAATTTTTGGCTTCCCGCCAGCTCCCGTTTATTATTTCCTGTCCCGTCCCAATCACGTTACCAACAGTGAAATTTACTCCCGTACTGCGGGAAACCCACGGGAATACCGTGACCCGCGGGAGTCCCGAAAAATTGTCACCCTCTAGTCTGCTTGCATGAGTGTTCCAGTAGCATCGCCGGTTCGAATCCGGCCGTGTCCGCCGCTGTCACCCGCTACTTTTACGCTACGCTGTCCGGTGGTCATCGCGATCGCAAGTCCGTGCGTGCGCGCGTGCGCGCGTGCGCGCGTGCGTGCGATCTCTTACGAAGCCAAGTCCCTGTTTGTAACTGTTTGCTTTCTGTTCCGTGTGCTGTTTACTGAGTGCATTCCTATTAATAATCATTGACATCGATTGCAACAGCCAGGGAAATAAAAACAGCTGTCCGGTGTCCGGTGCTCATCGCGACCGCGAGGCCGTGCGGGCGTGCGTGCGTACGTGCGGGCTGGCACGCACGATCTCTTAGAAAGCCAAGTGCCTGGCTGTTTGCAAATGTTTGCTTTCTGCTTTGTTTGCTCTTTACTGAGGGCATTCATACTAATCTATTGATGTCAATTGCAACAGCCAGAGAAATAAAAAATCCATTTTACGAAATATGACCAAGGCTACACGCAATAGCCAGCGTCACGGGACTCTAATGATGCACATAACACCGAGCGCTGCGTTTAGAAGCGCCTCCCTAGCTCTGTTGACAAGACCTGTCTGCTTGCATGAGTGTTCCAGTAGCATCGCCGGTTCGAATCCGGCCGTGTCCGCCGCTGTCACCCGCTACTTTTACGCTACGCTGTCCGGTGGTCATCGCGATCGCAAGTCCGTGCGTGCGCGCGTGCGCGCGTGCGTGCGATCTCTTACGAAGCCAAGTCCCTGTTTGTAACTGTTTGCTTTCTGTTCCGTGTGCTGTTTACTGAGTGCATTCCTATTAATAATCATTGACATCGATTGCAACAGCCAGGGAAATAAAAACAGCTGTCCGGTGTCCGGTGCTCATCGCGACCGCGAGGCCGTGCGGGCGTGCGTGCGTACGTGCGGGCTGGCACGCACGATCTCTTAGAAAGCCAAGTGCCTGGCTGTTTGCAAATGTTTGCTTTCTGCTTTGTTTGCTCTTTACTGAGGGCATTCATACTAATCTATTGATGTCAATTGCAACAGCCAGAGAAATAAAAAATCCATTTTACGAAATATGACCAAGGCTACACGCAATAGCCAGCGTCACGGGACTCTAATGATGCACATAACACCGAGCGCTGCGTTTAGAAGCGCCTCCCTAGCTCTGTTGACAAGACCTGTCTGCTTGCATGAGTGTTCCAGTAGCATCGCCGGTTCGAATCCGGCCGTGTCCGCCGCTGTCACCCGCTACTTTTACGCTACGCTGTCCGGTGGTCATCGCGATCGCAAGTCCGTGCGTGCGCGCGTGCGCGCGTGCGTGCGATCTCTTACGAAGCCAAGTCCCTGTTTGTAACTGTTTGCTTTCTGTTCCGTGTGCTGTTTACTGAGTGCATTCCTATTAATAATCATTGACATCGATTGCAACAGCCAGGGAAATAAAAACAGCTGTCCGGTGTCCGGTGCTCATCGCGACCGCGAGGCCGTGCGGGCGTGCGTGCGTACGTGCGGGCTGGCACGCACGATCTCTTATAAAGCCAAGTGCCTGGCTGTTTGCAAATGTTTGCTTTCTGCTTTGTTTGCTCTTTACTGAGGGCATTCATACTAATCAATTGATGTCAATTGCAACAGCCAGAGAAATAAAAAATCCATTTTACGAAATATGACCTAGGCTACGCAATAGCCAGCGTCACGAGACTCTAATGATGTACATAACACCGAGCACTCCGCTCTGTTGAGAAGGCTGCAAAGAAGATATAGTTGGCTCAGTATTGATCAAATGCTCGTTTCATTATTTTTATTATTACCTAGCAGTGGTAAAAGTAGTCAATTGTTGTTTGTGTCAGATCTAACAGTGCTATGAGACAACCCCATATTCTTGCCACGCATGCAGAAGTCCGAGCAGTAACGTTATTCAAGGATCTTTGGTTTGCTCACTATCAATCTTTTGACATGATTAGCCAGCCTGCGGTTGCACTAGGACGCAGCCCAACTTTTCAAGGTAGGCTATCTGCTTTTTATCACTTTGTTGGTTTATTCAGAGACAACAACAAGCAGCCGAGCGATTGATAACTTTACTCTAAGGTTATATGCTATTATTTTCCAGCAATATACTAGCTTATAGTAGCCTAGAAATCTAGACGCACCCTAGGCAGCAAATTACATTTGCTGCCAGGGCTAGTCTAGCAACTCTCCATTGGCTTGTGAGCTCAAAAAATTAAACTTCTATCAGGCCAATCAAATCGTGTATAGAGTCGTTAGGCAGGCTTAACATAATGATTAATGGCAGAGTTGCAACGGTTTGGCTTAAATTCCCTGCTACAAATAAGATGGATGTTGCTGTTGGCGAACAGTGTGACACGAGTTAAGCTTTTATTAAGTTGGCAGAAGTTTGAACTAGCCAACTAACTTCGCGGTGGAAAACGCATGGGACTCATAGCGCTGTCCTATTGCGTGCAGAGGGAATTTGAAAGACAACCGATTATCCCGCCCCTTGAACTGAGCACTGCGAACGGTGAGTGCCCAGACCCTACATTTTAATGTGGGTCTGGCTCATCAGGCTAAGCTTATAGCTTACAGTGGGCAAAACAGCGATCACAATAACTATTTTGGAAAAGCAGTGATAACACTAACAGGATAACTGATGATAAAAAACGAGTGTAATTGTGAGTTAGCCTATTTTCAAAAAGGAATAAATGGCTGGTGTTTATTTTGTGTTATTTCAGATTGACCATGGAGATGACTGAGGCATGAAGACAGCCTGAATTTCGATGGGAACAGTGGAATTAACACCTAGACTACTTAAACTTTGTCTGGGATTGCACTTCTACAGCCAGGTTGTTGATAAAAAATAATAAGACACTTATGTGTAAAGTCCCCCCCCCCCCCCCCCCCCCTATTTTGTTTGTAGCCTAGCTTATGTTTATATTAGTTGAGTTTATTATATTAGTTGAGCTGTTGGGAAAACAAACTTTAGCCTGGGTGAACCTATAACGAACCTGTTAGCAAATGTGTAGCAAACAGATTTTTCAGGATAATTATGACCGCCGCTAGCGAAGCTAGCGAAGCGGTCATATAGGGATTGTCAAAGTTTTTTTTTCTTTTTTTTTTTTTTTTTCGTCATCTACTTCCTGAAATTTTGGTCAACGATACCCGGGGCACCGAAACACCGGGGCACATGAAATTTGGTGGGTATGTAGCCCCACTAGACTTTTACGGAAAAATTTCGTTTGGTCCTCGGGGGCCACTCCCCCTCCGCGCTGGGCCCCCCGAAACCCAAAAAATGCAGTTTTTCCTAAATAACTACCTGAACCGTGGCACCGAGGATGAAGAATTTTTTTTATGGTATGTTGGTCTCAAGGGCCCACATCAACCTAGCCCATAATCACTCATTTGTGATTTGCACCCCCCCGGTAAAAAATGAAAATGCAATATCATTCTGCTTTAATCGCCCCTCTCTTCAGTAAAGACGTTCAGAACTGCACCAAATTGTATGTGTATGATTAACCTGACATTCTCTGGGGGTATGCCAAGTTTCGTAGAATTTCATCCATGGGGGGGGGTCTAAAAAATTAAGTTATGTGTACATTTAGTGACTGTACACTCATTGGCCTGTAGATGGTGGTGCACACATATACACATGCACACACACACACAGGCACCCACATACTATCGGTATTAGAACGGCCGATACATAATTACAAATTCAGTAGGATTAAAAGTAAGCCAAAATAAATATTCATCATCATCATCATGGCTGCATTTCCAGTATTGGCGATAAGTAGTCGTTTGTCCACTAGATGGCGCATCGTTGCAGTGAGACGTAATTTTGTTGGAAGTCTAAAGTGGGTTGGAAAGACACTACGCTTCCTACAAGGACAAGACTGTAGGCTACAGTAGTTTACCGCAGAGAACGTCTAAGGGTAGGATGATTTCTGCATGACATGTAATTCCCATTTCCTCTTGAAGCCGAAATAAATCTGAGAATGTTTATCGGACATGCTTGTTTTTTACTGCAGGCTACGTTAATCCTATCAATAGCAGAACGTAGGTAAAATAATGTTACCGTTAGCATGGTTGAGTGATGGAGGCCAATTTGATTATTGATGTATTTGTAGAAAACCATAAATGCGTTTATAGGCTACCAAGCAAATCGATAACAGCACTAATTGTATCTTTCGACTGTCATCTCATTTATGACCATAACCTAGGCTACTAACAGGAGCTAAGTGAGTTAGCCACAACACGTTCGCTACGTGATGGTTTTTTAATGGAAAATATATAGGCTACCTGAAAGATAACCTGTCTATGATGCATCCTAAACACCGGGCTGGGACAGTTCTGCTCAAGGTCTCAAAAAGCATCTGAGTCAACGTTCATTCCCAGACACCCATATAGGCTACTTCAATCCTCTATTTTCAAAGGTGATTCAAGTAAGGAAGAGCATGGCTCAAAGTAAAGTAACTGAAACTACATAAATTCGTCAAAGTGAATAATTTGTGTCAACTCGCCGCAATGTAGATTTATTAACGCACCCGTGATGATCTACATCTCCATTTAAACCAGATGTTTTAGAGCGCACGTTGAGATGTATTCAGGGCAGGGCTGTACCTACACATATTTGTTGCACGTGCTACAAAAATCATTCTTTGCTATGGATGATTTAGTACCAACGTTACACCGGTCAGATACAGTTTTGCAGTGGTGGAATGTAACGAAGTACAAATACTTCGTTACTGTACTTAAGTACATTTTCCACGTATTTGTACTTTACTTAAGTAGAATTTATAGTGCATACTTTTGACTTTTACTTCGTTACATTTTACAGCAATTATCTGTACTTTTACTCCGCTACATTTCTACAACACCATTGTTCCTTTTTACGATACATTTTATGATCAGATTTTTTTTTCTCTCTGACAAACACGTTTGTTTTACCAGGGGGCGGGGTTGCTATTCTGGAGCGCTACGTGCCCAGCTTATAAATCTTTGAAACATAAGCTTCTAGTCTAGACCAGGCAAAGCGTGAGCTTGTAGCCATCTGCATTCGGAAGGCTATATTCACCGGACCCATGGCTACACTGGACATGCAACTGTGTTCTGTGCCTTTCTCTGTCTGTTATCTGCAGCGTTAGGGCCTCCTCTCCGATGAGATTGCTATCCGCGGATCAGCGAAGTTAGGAAATATTTCTTAATTGTGTGTGATCAAATAAAAAGGCATAGCCTACAATTGGGGAGTAGAAATGTGAGCGCTCATTCAATGTCTATGTGCGTCTGCGCAAGTGAAACTGAACCTAATCATAAAGACACTTTTCTCAGCAACTTCTCTGTTCAATCAGCATTACGATCCACCCGACGTTTCCCTGGTCTACCCCGTTAAACTTCAGACTCTCGTGTTTTGCTGAATGATATACTCAGCAGATCACCCTAGTAGATAACCAGAATTACAGTCTCTAGAATTGTAGGTCAGAATGTAAACTGGGCCACAGATGGTAAGCACAATTGCATTAGCTTAAAACTACTGTATCTAGTTGAGTATAACCTAAAAGTAAAACTAGCGTAATTAAAATGCCACAGCCCATACTAATTTGTCTTTTAGAATATAGATACTAAGAGAATAAATCATTATGCAAATACTTTTACTTTTAATACTTAAAGTACATTTAAAAGCAGGTACTTTTTACTTTTACTTAAGTAGGGTTGTCATTGTGGTACTTTTACTTTTACTAAAGTAAATATTTCTCTGTGTATTTGTACTTTTACTTAAGTACTGAGATTCAGTACTTCCTCCACCACTGCAGTTTTGCCTATGGCTATTCCGTGAGACTGAGGCGCTTTTTGTTTGCTCGAAGTGTGTTTAGGGTGTGAGAGGGGAGTCTATGTGCTTTGATTCCAGCTTGGTAGTTGTAGTCTATGCGATTAAAAAACACGTGTGTGTGAAGTATCCAAACAATGATAAAGCTTTCATTATGGCTGCTTTAGCCACAGACCTTGAGCTACTGTACAGTGGGTTGGGTTCCATTTGTGCCAAGTGGGCCAAGTGTCCACTTCGTTCGCCCTTTCCGTGATTCACACAGCTACGTGAAATGTATTACTACTGATATGCAAATCTATTAACTTTTTTGGTTCCAAAGGATATTTTATTTGGGTCGCCAGCATAGCCTAGTGACAATTTGTGTTGTGTAATAGGCCTAGCATAGGGCCTACCTTATATAGCTTATAGTTTGTTAACAGTCACGGTTTTGTCATAACTCCCTCTATGCATTTTTGCATTTAGAATAGCTCTAAAACCGGGGGGCGAACACGTCGCAGGGGGGGGGGGGGGGGGGGCGCCAGTGCGTGGATATCTCAATCGCAAAATTAAACAATATTTCTATTGGGCGCCTACCATGGACTAGGCTGGGTGAAAATCAAAAGATTGCGTCAAAAGATTGAGCTTATGGACCTCATAGTTGCAAAATGCAAGGGAACATGAATCAGCATATTATTTGCACAAACAATAACGGACAGTAGCTATTCAACTTTGCCCGTTAAAATGTGTATGAGCAGTCTCGCAACGCATTTCATGAAGGCCCTTTTGGACATGTCAGTTATTTGCACCACTGGGTAAAACGGCATTTTGTTTTAGACTACTGGTATTTAATTTGTGCATTGACAATAAAGCTGAATATCATTTGAACTAGATGACTAAACTTATGCATATGTAGAAGAAGAAACATTCACAAAAATCCATGACATGACCTCTCTTCTTGATAACTGCATGGAACTGACAGGGATTGTTTTGTTTAATAATAAATAAATAAATACATTATGCTGCTACCTTCTGCTTTTCCCAAATACAATGTAGCCTACAGGTGTACCTTTCATCAGTCCAGTTGCAATGGATGGACTGTGATGAACTGCCCTACTTGTGATTGTTTAGAGATTTTAAAGGTTTTATTACAATGCTACAGATTTTTTGGCCCAGAAACAAATCTATTCACCTTTGCAGCGCCAGTAGGCTACTTTGTGTGCGGAATGTGTGCAAACACACATTCCAAACAAGCATACACAAAAGTTTCAAGAGTGGGGGATGGAGTAGAAGATGGAGACAAATTCATTAATATGATTTATTTTCGCGGAATGGATGTGCAGGACTGAGCGGCGGTCATATTTTGTACCGCTATGCGGTACATCTAGTTAATTACCAATCACATTTCATATAAAGCCGGCTGATATCTGGTAAACGGGTCCGTACCACACACAATACGCGGACCCGTATTGCATATGATAAGCAGATCTGGAACACGGCAGTAACACAGAGTATCATACGGAACTGGGCCAGTCTTAGCCCTTATTGGCACCAGATCCGTCAAACGGATCCAGACCAATTTTGGACCGATGTGCGTTTGGACGCCAGATCAGGTCCATTATGCAGATCCATGCCGGACGTTGTGGTAGGTGTGGCCCAGTTCCGTCCCAGTGTATTTTTGCTATCTGGGATATTACAAGGGATCAAATTGTCCCTGGAGCAACTTGGGGTTAAGGGCCTTGCTCAAGGGCATAACAGTGGAAGCTAGGAATTGAACTGACAACTTTCAGGCTACTGCACGTTAGCCCAGCTCCTTAACCACTACACTACCACCGCCCACTAGAAAAAGACTAGAGTGCCAGGTGGTAATATGGGTACGGTGTCAGGACCACCATGCCTACAATATGCCGCAGCCTCTTCTACGAGTCTCCTAGCACTAGCATAGACAGAAGTCAGGTACTCTTGATGTTGCACCACCCAATCAGTCAGTGGACCGTCCCTGTGGTCACCTCCAATATTTCCAAGTAGGTGGTCGACTGGTAACTGTGGCTTTTGACCGAACATCAGCTTGTATGGAGAGTGCTGTGTGGACTGGTACATGGTGATATTATAGGTAACCTATTATAGCACCTCTGGCATATCAAATCTGTGGTCCTGTCCACCCCCAGATGGCCATGGTTGTTGTGTAGGCTAGTGAGCACTTTGACTCGCAACACCTTGTGCAGTAAAAGTTGCAGCACTGGATCCCTGGAGGAGCCTGGATCGCTCGTTACAAGGTCCCATCCACTTCCTGTATCTGGGACCACTGCTTTATCAGCTGCTGGACTTCCCTTGGTTCACTCCACTTGTCTTAACGGGTTGGTGGTCGGCCCTGTCGCCAAAACCACAGGTATCTGGGAATACAGGCATCAGTCCCTTGCAGGACTTTCAGGTCTCTTTTGGTTCGACCAGAGATGGTGTCCACCATACAAGATTCTGTCATCCAAGAGTCTTGGATAGGTGCACCCGAGGCTTACATGTTGGCTATGGCAATCGGCAGGGGGACGTCCAGGCCGCGTGACACAGATAGCAAAGTGTTAGTGGGGCTTGTGGGAAGCCTAGAAAGGGCATCAGCATTGCAATTAGCTGTCCCAGGACGATATTTGATGTTGTAATCAAAGAGGGCAAGCTGAGAAACCCAGTACTGTTCCAGAGCGCCCAGTTTCGCTGACTGCAGGTATTGGAGGGGATTGTTGTCAGTGTACACGGTGAACTTGTTGCCCAGGAGATACTTTTTCCGTGATTGCCCACTTGACTGCAAGGAGTTTGAGTTTCATGGCACTATAATTTGACATGTTCCTCTCACTTGGCCGCAAGCCCCGGCTAGCTATTGGTCGCCGTAACCCATCCTTCTCCTGTCACAGAACTGCCCCCAATCCTGCATGGCTTGCATCCGTCTCTAAGATAAAGGGACGGCTGAAATCGGCATAACCTAGGACTGGCGCTTAAACAAGCCGTTCTTTTAAGACTCTGAATCCAGAAAGAGTTCTGAAGGCAAACCTGAACCTGACTACATTCAATGTTAACTATCCAATATTCAGATGTTTCTTTTTTTTTTGCAATTGAAGTGTATGCAAATTAGTGCAAAATGAATAAGATATTGTTACATTACATCCATAAACATATATTTTCAGAAAACGTGTAATCCAAAAAAAATATTGTCTCTGCATAAATAACCAACTAGTAAAGTTTCATAAGAATATCAAGGAGTTAAATTGTTTACCCTATTCACCCGTTCGGAGGCCAGTTTTAGGCTGCAAATGCTAATTAAAAATCATCTAAGTAAATATGATATTCAGAATCAGCACCCAAAAATTAGGCAAAATACCCTCTTTACCAGTGTTTTCTCACATTTGACCCCCAAGTGATAGTAGTCTTAATTATGCATTATAAAAATGATGATGTCATCTAAGTGTGAAAATGGATCGTGAACATTTGAAGACAAAAAAATATTGTTCCTTAGACTCTATACTAGCAAAATATGCACAAGACACCGTACTAGTGGCTGCCGTGGTCTGCCGTTATATTATGCTACACTGGTCAGTGCGATCCCGAGTGCAGGCGGGCACGCAAACTCTTAAGAAGCCAAGTGCATGACTGTTTGTAACTGTTTGCTTTCTGTTTGTTGTGCTTTTTACAATTTTACGAAAAGGAGAACCTTGACCTACACGCAATAGCCAGCGTCATGAGACTCGAATAATGTATTCTACTTATAGTATAAGTATAGTATATATAGGCCTACTCTTTTGATCCCGTGAGGGAAATTGGTCTCTGCATTTATCCCAATCCGTGAATCAGTGAAACACACCCAGCACACAGTGAACACACAGTGAGGTGAAGCACACACTAATCCCTGCGCAGTGAGCTGCCTGTAACAATTGCGGCGCTCGGGGACCAGTGAGGGGTTGCTCAAGGGCACTTCAGCCGTGTCGACTGGTCGGGGTTCGAACCGGCAAGCAATATTGGAATGTGAAGGAAGACAGGCCATAACTATTTCGGATATGTCCATGCAGGCCAGACATCTAGGAATGTGCTAACATGCTCACCCCCGCCCCCCGCATACAGATGAACAGATGTTTTCAACCCATTGGGTGGAGTTACGCCATTTACGTACAAAATGTCATTTCCACGCTCTCGTCGTAAATGACTGGTGCGATGTCCAATAGCGTGCACGAATTGAGAAACTCTGGCCAATTAGATGAAGACCTGAAGTTTTCTGTGTTCCACGACGTGTTGTATTAGTTCCGCAAATCTCAAGTAGACTAACAAGCAGGGCCCACCTTAAAGAAGCACAAAACTTCTAATGCAATCCTCGATCTGAAACCTTCAAGTGTGAACGCTTTCGTCGTTTTACTTTTGGTAAGACATAACCGTCCTTGTTTAGTTATTTCATACCGAACGTTTGCTTTAGCTTTAGAACGTGAGAAATTGCACTTTTTGTCGTGGATAGTCAGAGCTGCTGTTAAGCTATCGTTGGGATACTTCCTGCTTTTTCGCATTCAGGCCTGGTCCGAACGTTTGTCTTGTTCTTATTTTGTGTTATCGTTTATTTCCTTGGTTTGTTCTGCCTATAATGTAAGTTACCCCACAATCATACTGTTGTAGGCTTCCCATTCTTAAATTAAAAAAGCATGTTCATTGCTTTGACTAGCCTACTTTGTCTCTGTTAGTGAGTTATCAGGCGAAATAATGTCAGTCATATAACTCATTCAGCAGTGCGGTTTTGTTGGCCTAATAGCCTACACTAACGTTATGTTTTGACTGAAACGATGAATAGCCTACCTATATCGTTAATTTCAAATCATGTAATTTGAACGATGTAAAGGAACTTCCCGAAGAAAGTCAGCTCCTTCTGCCGACTGAAAGGTGTACTGCAGGGCCAACTGTGTTGCCCATGTATCTGTTCGAAAAATACATAGTTAATAGGCCTACTGGTTCATTTTCGTTTGTGGGTTTTGATGTGTGATAATTCGGATACAAATGCAATGCAAATACTAAAGTATTAGCCTAGTATTAGGCAAGCATTGTTTGTTAACATGACATGTATTGGAACCTATCCTGTAGGCTATTGTATGTATTTTTTTGGTTTGTTAAATATAGGCTATGTTATATGTTTCTTGAGTTAGATTCTTCAAAATGGCCTACATTTACCTTCATGGCTGATTGTGCACTATTGGCATTGTCATCATGATGACCAATTTCATGAAAGAGTCACTTGGAATGCTTCTCATGAGTGAAACATGAGAAGAAAACATGAGTGAAAGAAAAGCAGGCAACAAGTGCTCATTATGTATAGGAAATCCTTCAGGACAAGGAAAAGTTTTGCTTTGAATTAGCCTGGTAAACCAAACTCTTTCACAAAGTGAATATAGGCTGTATTTTAAAACTCTAGTACTTTAAACGGTATATATTTCAGTCACAGAATAAAGTCCTTTACATTTCATGGCTTGTCACTGATAGTGGGTTTATATATTGTGTTTTCTGTCTTCCAGGGTGACCATTCCCACTCACCAACATGCCACTGGTGACACGGAACATTGAGCCCAGGCACCTATGCCGCCAGTCATTGCCCAACACCATCAAAAGTGAACTTGAGTGTGTGACTAACATCACTCTTGCCAACATCATTCGTCAGCTGGGCTCTCTGAGTGAGTGGGTCTGTGTACACAAATCCGTGTTAGTGGCTGAAGTTCTGTCTTTGTGTTATCCAACCAAGCTAGGCCCTTAAGAAAGAGAACTGTAGGAATTGTATAGTATTTTGGGACAAAGTAATAGGAAAACTATAGATATCATAGGAATGTTTTGGTATTTTGGGACACACTATAAAAGTACTATAGGACTGTACTATAGGAACACTATAGAATTATATTATAGAGGTATTACAGAAAAGCATATAAGTATTTTACACTATTTTAGTATTGCTATGGTTCTATTTTGTAAGGGGGTGGCACACCAATAATAGGCGGCAATATAATTATTTTGAATTCGTTCTTGTATATTACTTTGGGAACCTCAACTTTTAAAGCTGTTAAATGCCTGTTAAATCATTTATTTCAGACTCCAGTCTAGTGTAGCAGTTTTTTCAGAGAATTCAA
This sequence comes from Alosa pseudoharengus, assembly GCF_046254945.1. Lineage (NCBI taxonomy): Eukaryota > Metazoa > Chordata > Actinopteri > Clupeiformes > Clupeidae > Alosa > Alosa pseudoharengus. The sequence continues at coordinate 30,302,745 of NW_027468685.1, forward strand.
ATTCACATGTATAGAGTGGAAGGAAAGTTGAAATTCTTAAGTGTATATGATGGGAAGTGCGTAAAGGAAAGTAGGACATACAGTTTTGCTGATAAGTTTACATGCCCCAGCAGAATTTGTGAGATATTGGTCAGTTTTTAGAAAATATGACTGATCATGAAGAAAACCTTTCTTTTATTTAGGGATAGTGGTCAGGTGATGCCATTTATTATCACATAATTTTGTGTACCCTTTTTAAATAATAATAACTGAAATCACCTGATCAAAAGTTTGCATAGCCCTGAATGTTTGGCGTGAGAGTACATAAAAGTTAACACACCAGGTTTAATAGGCTATTAAGGGTGAATTTCCACACCTTTGACATGTTTGATTGTAATTAGTGCCTGTGTATAAATAGTCAATGAGTTTCATAGCTCTTGTGAGACCTCTGCACATTTCACCCAGGGCTGCCAATGCCAAAAAACAGTATGCTTATAATATACCAACCAGGACCCAAACAGCACCATGTAAATAAAAACAGAATGCTATGATTTGCAGAACATGTAAACCCTATATGTAATTGAGAATAGTACAAAGACAACATATCAATTGTTGAAACAAAGAAATGTCATTGATGCCATTGAATCTATCAGCACAGCTCAAAAAAGCCGGGACAGGAGCATGTTTACCACTGTGTTACTTCACTTCTTCTTTCAACTGCAGTCTGTAAATATTCAGAAACTGAGACCATTTGCTGGAGTTTTGATAATGAAATGTCCCACTCTTGCCCAATATAGGATTTTAGCTGCTCAACAGTATGGAGTCTTTTTAATCATGTGTTTCTTACTACAAGCCTTTGCAAACATTATGGAATCACCACTCTTAGAGGATGTTCATCAGCTGTTTATTTGTTAGAAAGAAGATAAATCACAGATGTGCCTCAAAGTAAATATCTTTCTGTAACAGTTGAACATTCTGGCTTTGTGGAACATTGTAGTAATTGATGGGAATTTATTGTTTAGATCATGTAGATCAGGGGTGGGCAACTAATTTCCCCAAGGGGCCACATGACAAACTGGGACTGTTAAGGAGGGCCGGACCCAAAATACCAAACTCAAGTCTGAACTCAATTCTGTTCAATTCTATTCTGTTCTTGTATAACATTAAGTAAATCGTTTTTGATTACTACTCGTAAGAACAAATGAAAATGTGAGGGAGACAAAGGAAAAACGGCAATATTTAATATATGTATTTAATCCTCATTCTCGAAAATGATTTTTTGACATTGACAGGTTTTTTTTTTTCAGTTTTCAAAGACTGATATAAAAAAGTAGTACAATATCTATATAATTAGATAGGCCATGAAAATGTGAAGGAGTCAGTACCATCGGCCTGTGCCACCATTTCATCAACACTCAGCAATATTTCATCATTAAATCATTACCATCATTAAATTAACTCTATGCAGAATTAGATTATGAAAATGTGGAGCAGACAATAGTAGGCTGTCATTAGTTAATCAACATGCACAAAGAAAAATATTTTGAAAATGTACGCTATGTTTTTGCTTTAACTTTATTCACAAAACTCGGTCAACTCGCCCTGTGTGTTGAGCCGGCTGCTTCAAGCAACCTGTGGGTAGTAGCATCATACTAGTTCGCTATAATAAGCTTTGCCAATACACTCAGACATATTTTGATTACAATGACGGAGTTATCCGATTGTAAACTTTCTATCTGTCATTAACGCTTTGAAATGAACACTTCGTATCGCCAACTAAACGAGCAGCAGTAGGAGTTCGACATTCTAACAACCGTTGCGGTGGTGAGCGACGCAGACACAGGAGACACAAAACTTGAAACTTGAAACAAAACTGAAAGGTTTACGCCGACGTAAAGGTAACTGAATTGTGTCGACGCAGAAGCATTCTATTCACCAGCACATCAGTGAGGGTGTTTATGTCGTATGCATCCATCCATGCACAAATGTATAGACGTACAAATAGCAGTCGCAATCAAAATAAAAGCAACGATATTGATTTGCGTGCATTATCTCTATGCTAGGCTCTTGACTACTGTTTTTTCACGGACCTTACGCGGGCCGGTCAGGGAAAGCCCACGGGCCGGATGTGGCCCGCGGGCCGTATGTTGCCCATGTGTGATGTAGATGAAAAAAATATGGAATCACTCGATCCTGAGGAAAACATTATGCAATCATAAACCTAAAACATAATTAATTAGTACTTTGTTGCACCTTTTCTAGCTTGTATGACCGCTTGTATTCTCTGAAGCATAGACTTCACTAATGTTGAACAGTATTTTTCATCAATCAAGTTTCAACTTTGTCAAACAGCAGTTGACAAATCAGCTGTAGAGGATGGTGCCTTCTCTTCAGTTGGACCATGCATTTTCAATGGGATTGAGATCCAGACTGTTTGCTGCCCGTGTCATTGACTTAATGTGTCTTTCCTGAAGAAAGGTTTTAACGTTTTTTGTTCTATGGGAAGAGACATTATCATCCTGGAAAATGACTTCATCACCAAAATTCCTATTGATTGATGGAATGGCAAAAGTGCCCAAAATGTCAATGTGCACTTGTGCATTTACTGTAGAGGTAATGAATGCCATCTCCCCTGGTCCATTTCCTGACATGCAACCCCGTATCATCAGTGACTGTGGAGAGTTTCTTGTTTATTGAAAATTGATGGTGGAAACTGAATAAAATGGTGCATGACAAGACTCCATCCTGCAAAGCTGATCTGTCAACTGCTTACAACAAAAATGGAATCTGCTCGATCAAGAATAGCTACTGTCTATACCTCAGAAAAAGTAAGCTGTCATAAAAGCCAGAGAAGGTGCAAAAAAAGTACTATTTATAATATTTTAAGTTTGTGATTCCATAATTTTTTCCTTAAGATTGAGTGATTGCATGTTTTTCCTCTACAGAATCATGAAAAATAAATTGTCAGAATGAAGGCCAGCTAAATGAACATCTTCCAAAAGTGGTATTTCCATGTTTTTGCCAGGGGTTGTATGATACACCCAATGTGACAGGTCTGGACTGTAGTCAGGTTATTTTCAAGTGAAAGTTTAAAGTTTAATGATATTTAGCGCAAATATTTAACTTTTGATGAGAACTTTGGGAATTGTAAATAAGGTATACGATTGTATTTTTTGTAGTCGTTTGACATACATTTTTGTGTGTATCTTTTTGACTGGACATAGGAATAACTTTTTGTGTGTGTATATATGTGTGTTGTAGGTAAATATGCTGAGGATGTGTTTGGAGAGTTGTTTGTCCAAGCCAGCACATTTGCAGAGCGAGTGAGTACACTTGGGGAGAGAGTGGACCGTCTGCAGGTTAAAGTCACACAGCTGGATCCCAAAGAGGAGGAGGGTAAGGGGAGAAGTCAAGTCAATTTATATATATATATAGATATATAAACATATATATAATTTATAATTATATACAAAATATCTAAGTTTATTTATATAGCGCATTTTATACATAGAGGTCATTCAATGTGCTTACATAAACACAAACAGAGAAAACAGAAGGCATACCTTTGTTTTGGCTGCAAGACAGAAATGTAGCCCAACTTTAAACCAACTGTCCTGTCACCTGTTTTCATCTCTCTACTCCTCCTCCGTTAGCGCTGCTCTTTGTCACCATTTGTCATGCTCATCCCCTGTCTCCTCCAGTCTCCCTGCAGGCCATTACCACGCGCAAGGCCTTCCGCTCCAGCCTGACCCAGGATCAGCAGCTCTTCATCCGCCGCTCCTTGCCCGTACCTGTGCAGGATACCTATTTGGTCTGCGATGAGCCGCCACCTCTCAACAACCTCAGCGTCTACAGGTAAACAGTCACATGTGCATGTCCACATAATCCACACAGGTAAACAACCACTGTCAAACGTGACTTCTGGACTTAGTCGTATAATCCATATAACACACACCTGGCTCTCCCTCTAAAACCCTGTGATAAAAACATCTTTCATCATCTCTTATTCTCTCCTGAATCATCAGCATCACTGTCTTGAGCTCCGCCTTTACAAGGCAGCAGAGATTTCATATGTAGTTTGACACACTAGTTAACACACAATTTTTCTCCCCCACATTGATTTCAAATTGGGTGGATCATATGTAGGCTGGCTTTGTAATACTAGCCCTAAATTCTAGGTATATAGACAAAATGTCATGTCTCGTCACATGCTGTGTGAAATTGTGGACTATCAGTGTCTCCAAAATGCAAGGAAGCCAGTCAACAAGCCCATATTGTCAGTCACAGGTGAAGTACTCAAATTGCTCCGACCCATATTTCAACTGTGTTTACACTGCACAATCACTGTACTCAGTCTGCTGTCATGCAGATGCATTTTGTGCAAATCAGTTTCTTTTTGTTAATCTTAATGTCTAACACAATGATAAATGCAAACATTAAGGCAGACCATCAAGGCCTGCAAGGTGAACATAGTTTACCAGTCTTTCTATTTCCATGGTTGCCTCCAGGTGGATATCTTGATGGATAAGTTTTTCTCAACGTCTCTCTCCTTTCTGACTCTCCTCATTTCCCTTTTTTCATTTCCTGTTCTCAGGGATGATGGCAAAGAGGCTCTGAAGTTCTACACCGATCCCTCCTACTTCTTTGACCTCTGGAAAGAAAAGATGCTGCAGGACACCAAAGACATCATGAAGGAGAAACGCAAGCATAGGGTGAGATGACCATACATGCAGTTGAGCACAGACCATGTAGGATGTCAAGAGGAGGCTTTCATTCTGTTTTGTCTGGATTTGTGTTTGTATGTGAGAGCAGAAGGAGAAGAAGGATAATCCCAACCGCAGGAATCAAAACCCACGGAAGATTAAGACCCGCAAGGATGAGTGGGAACGCCTCAAAATGGGGCAGGAGTTTGTCACGCCCAAAAGTGGTGATTCGAGGTTTGTGGTTGTTACTTGTGTGTGTCACAATGTCAAAGCTTTCATACAGCCTCAATGGTATCAGTGGGAGGGTGGGACCATCATGAGGGATCTACATTATGGTTGGAGTGACCTAAGGTTTCCATGTTCTTATGCTATTATCAACATTTGTTGAAAAACAGCTATGGACTTATGAACTATTATTGATTCCCATATTTATTCTAGTTTTTATGAGCGCAACAATGATACTTTTTAAATGATTGCAGTGCAATGAAAATGTTGTGACTGTCTCAAGTCCAATAGGAAATAGCTTGTCACAGCTAACTTTAGAATAGTATATGTCCACAATGTCACAAGGTGTGTTGTGTGTGTGTGTGTGTGTGTGTCCACAGAAACTCCTCTGAGGGTCTGAATGGCAGTGCTGGCTCTGATGATGGATTCAGTGGGGAGATGGACTCCACTGGGTATGACCCGGGCTCCCCCTTTCCTCCGCCAGCTCCTGATGATTTGCCTCCTCCACCACCCGACATGTGAGTCCCTTGCCATTGACCAGAAAGGGAAAATGCTTTAGCCCTGTGGTGCCGTAGGACGCACAGTGCGTCAACATTTACACACCCATTCATCTCTGTTTTTCATCTCTGAGTTGCTCACAGAATACTCATCGTACGGATAACGAATGCATATCACATGAAACCATATGACTTCAGCTTTCCAATCGATACTAGCTTGTTGCTGTGAAAGAGTTGCACGAGCAAAATTAACTTGAAATCACATGAAATATTTATATTTACTGCATATATCTCTGCGGCCATCTCCACACCCATTCTTTACAAACTCTTCACTCAAAACATAACAAACTGTACAGTATATCAAAATAAACAGCCGCTGAATTTTACCTTACCGAATTCAAAGGTATAAAGCATTCTTCTGTACTACTGTGGGGAGTGAAAATTATGGAACGTTATCAGACCTGCCAACCTATACGCATTTTGCCTAGCAACCAAGCATTTTCACATCAAAGTATGCCGCTACGATTTTTTACTTAAAACTACGCAAAGCGAGCAGACATCCAACTTCTCCGGAAAGCTCCTTCAGCATATGAATTAGAATCTCCCGCAAATCTATTTCATGCGAGGATGAGATACAGAGAGAAAGTGACAAGTGAGAATGACAGGCAAAGCATAGTGGCCTCTCTTTATGTTATTTTTTCTTCATCCAACGGTGGGTTAAATGAAAGACTTGATGAGGTGAGTTTGCGTCCCCCCAGCTGCCGTTTTGCGAAACTAAAAATATTCCACTAAGTGCGATTGTAAATTTACTTAGGCCTTATAGTTTGATGTTGTCTTGGAAAGTTATTACTTGTTTACCACTTGTTTCAGCTGATGGTTAAAGTTTTCATGACTAAAAGGCATTAATTAAATGGAGCACGGACCTTTCCAAGGCAAAACAACGAGTCTGAAAGTGGACCTTGGCTAAATATTTTGAGCTGCTCATTGATAAGTGTTCAATTAGTTTTTTCTTTGGAGCAGATCCTTCTTCTTGATTATTAGCGTGAAAACAAGCGAGAACAAATAATGGGCTTCCAGACTGAAATCACACACCTATCACTGTAGTTAGGATAATGTAGGCCTAATCATAGCAGCCTCACAGATGGCAGAAAGACACCGCGATCTGAAAGAAACTGAGTGAATGTGCAAGTGAAATTCTTTTAAAGCAATCAGTAATTTGCATTAGTCAGCAGGTAATGATTGAACATTTAAAAACAAAGCATGCAGGCTATTGTGAGTAAAGGGATAGACTGCACACTGACGACAGCAGATGTTATATATGTTGGCATAACATGGGTGATAGATGTATTTCTTTACTAAATAAATCTTTAATAATAATGGCTTGAAAAGAGGTAATAATACCAGACTTGATTGAATAGAGGCCACATATAAGAAAATGGACAACATATCCACATCTGTCCCTATCAACAAAAGTGTTTTTCATAGGTCAGGATTATGCTCTAAAACAGATTGTCAACATTATAGAGCTACTGTAAAATATTCAGTTTGCATTAAATGAAATTAATTAAAGATGGGTCACTATCCAAAATGTGTCTTGCGAGTATGGCTATGTCTGTTTTTGGCTGCCTGCATGAAGGCCGATGTGAGCAATTTTTTTTCTTGGCTCGAGGTTCTTCAAGGTTGGCAGGTCTGCATTATGTGATTGGGTCAAAATCCCAAAATCTATGTTGTAATTTTGCAGTCACTGTTAGTTAATTTCATTCTAATAGCCTAATTCTCCAAATGTGCACCATTTTGTCAAAATAATTCAGTCATGTGACACTAAAACAGGTCGACGTTCGTTATCTTTCCAAAATGACTGTACTGATAATGGTTTTGTATCACATGTGAAGTGTATGCTGACATTTGGGTCAGTTGATGATAGAATTGACCATACATTGTTCCCACTCAGGTACTCTGATCCTGGAGGTCAGCCTCAGAAGCGCAGCAGCCTTTTAAGTCCAGCCCACCCACCTCCAGCTCCTCCAATGGCGTCCTCTCCTACTTTGCAATCTAACATAGCCCCACCCCCAGCCCCACCTCCTCCTCCACCGAGTGGCATGGTCCCACCCCCTCCACCACCTGGCTGGGATTCCACCCCAACTTCTACTCCCAATGGCACCTCTCCTCCTGCTCCCCCACCTCCCCCCACACCTGCAGGGATTGCACCACCACCGCCTCCTCCAGCTGCTGGAGGCCCACCACCTCCTCCTCCCCCTCCTCCCCCACCTGGTCCTCCCCCTCCCCCCTCTGCTGGACCTCCTCCCCCTGCTCCGACCTCCTCTGGAGCCCCCAGCGCAGCTCCACCAAAAGCTCAGCCTGCTCCTGCTGGTGGTGATGCAACACGCAGTGATCTCCTGTCGGCTATACGTCAAGGTAACACATGGATGTTTATTAAATGCGCATGGCTCGTTTTGGATGCTTCAGTTTCGCATTGTATCAATTCTTGTCCTCAATTTGCCAGATACACTGTAACGACATGCTATCTTGAGAACTTTGGAAAATTAATTTCATGAATACTGTGCACTTGTTTTCTTTCTCTCTGTGTTAACGTGTGCTTGCACGTGTGCTCATGTTTTAGGCTTCAACCTCCGTAAGGTGGAGGAGCAGCGAGAACAAGAGAAGAGGGACACTGTGGGCAATGATGTGGCTGCCATCTTGTCCCGCCGTATTGCTGTAGAGTGTAGTGACTCTGAGGATGACTCCTCTGAGTTTGACGATGATGATTGGTCTGACTGAGACTGACCATCTATCTGTGTGTGTGCATGTGTGTGCATGTGTGTGTGTGTGTGTGTGTGTGTGTGTGTGTGTGTGTGTGCGTGTGTGTGTGTGTGCGCACATGATCTCACTCACACTACCTGTTTTATCATTAGAGTTCACCTTCAAGAGCAACCAGCAGCATTGTATTGACAGGATGCTTCTGTGTGTATGTGTGTTTGTGCTGACTTGCTTGTATGTTAGCTCCCATTAAAAACCGGGCCAGTGATGCCTTCCTGCACCATTTAAACCAAATAGGTGAATCTAATAGAACCTCCCCATCCTTACACAGAGGCAGCATAGTCCAAATAGGTGAATCTAATAGAACCTCCCCATCCCTACACAGAGGCAACATAGTCCAAGTCATCCAAATAATAAAGCAGGCTAAATGGTCAAATATTTGGAAAGGAAAGATCCACAGCAAGAAAACTGATGGAACCCTGGTTCTCATCTTGAGTATTGTTGTTATGCATGTATTGATACTACCATCCATAGGGTGATGGGATTTCTTTATATCCCTGCAACCTAGATGCATCTTGTATAACTATGGCGAGATATCTGTTCAGGCATCAGCTGATAGACAGTACAAAACGTCAGGTGACAACACATTGTTCCCCTAATATACTGTATATTTTTCAGCGACTGCCTAAGGTCTCTTAATTTACATTAATTATAGATGCAACTCCCTTATACTGACAGTATTGCAGTATCAGCTGTCTGATTATTTTCCTTCTCACGGAGTGCCACTTATCACTTTTCCATAAAACAGGTTGTTATAGCTCTCTTTCACATATCTGCAATAGGCAGTCTAATTGATTTTATAGTGTTTTGACATATGGGGGATAAGACTTAAGTGTAAGACACTTGCATACAGCCATTTCTGTTGGTTTTAGACCAGATTTCTACAGACTGACTGTTGAGCAGATAATGCCTATTTACAGACAAGTATTCTATTTTAAACTGTGTGGGAGTCATGGAATAGTTGTATGTGTGTGAAAGAGATGGTGTGTGTGTATGTCTGTGTTTGAGTAAGTTGAGCATGTTTGGTTGTTTGGGGATATAGCTCTTACTGACTTTATGAAGTTTATGACTTCATAATTGTTGCTTTGATGCACACACACACTCACACACAGAGAGACACACTTTCTCAGACACACAGATCCTGTGTGAATCACTTTATTGACATATTTTCTAGAAAGAATCAAAAGATTTAAAAGAAAACTTTTTTTATCTATTCTTTGTACAAAATGCTTTAGCCTTTGTCATGTGTGTAGCTCTGGCCTGCATTATTCCCCTTGTCCCCAGTGTTGCAGCATGGGATTGTGTTTACAAATGTTTCACTGGCTCTGTTTGTGACAGAGTCGCCAAGTGGGGACCAATCCAAAGATACATTCGAAAGTGCCTTGTAATGTACTGAGTGCCTTAACTTTCAAAGCCAAAGCTTAATGTCAGCCCCTTTGTTCTGCCAAGTCTGTAATCAGACAACCAGTAAAAATATATATTTCACATCTAACATTTGCATATTTGTTGAGACTTTCTACATGATCAGTTGAAGAAAATAAACCAAATTAATGTTTTCCCTTTTGCCTGTGTGCTTCATTATCTCTGGCTTCTTTGAACTTTTAAACATTATGTGCATGGCATATTGCTTGAAATAATTGAAAGGTGCCATGTGTAATGTCCGCCAAAAATCAATTCATACTCCACATTCTATAAAAGATGGGGGCAGTATACCTCCAGAAAGTGAGTTGGTCTACCCTAGAGTAACAACCGAGACACGTGTATTGCAGTTTGGCTGGCGGTTATGTTGCCCACATACCGCCTCCCATGGCTGAAACTGGTAGGACACTTGTCGGGTTTTGGCTAGTAATTTAGCATGCTAATTCAGGTTGATATCTCTGCAGCACTATAGCTTGTCATTTTTTTTAATGACATCGTCCTTATTTCTTCTCATTCTTTTGATGCGTGTAGCTAATTTTTTGGATATTTTTACCTCAATTCTTACACATGGCACCTTTAAGGCCAGAGGGATCAGCACTAAATGTTTTTTTTCTTTATCACCTACAAACATGGTTATTCTCTTTGTGATCTAGGGTAACTTTGAGCTCAATACCCAATCAGATCACACTTCACTCTGCTGAGGCACCGTGCTAATTGGCTGAGGTTGTGTAGGGCTTTGTCCAAGCCACTGGGCCCTATCGTGCACCCGGCGCAAAGTGGTGAGTCATATTCATATCGTACACCCAGTCAGTGATGAATTTTTCGCCTTTTATTAAACCTTGCGCCCCGGGGTGTGGCAATTAACAACATATAGTGTGGCCTGGCACAAAAGTCCCTTAGCAACCAGTCCCAAACAACTTAGGATTTTTATTCAGTAATTCGAACATTATTAGGGTAAGGCTATACTCTGCTAGTCACACACAGGTTTTAGTAAAGCAAGTAGCCTACTAGTGGAATAGTGCAAGCAGATTCCTTCAGATGTGTTGTCTCAAAATACCAACAGGCTGTTTGATTTTGCGCTGATGGCTCTTAAAGGGAATGACAGATGTGATTCTCATTGGTTTAAAGGATGTTACACCCAAAACACATCCATGAATGCTTATGAAACATAAGAACAACCCTTTTGGGGCCAGCATTTGATCGCAAAATCGTGCCATTAAATTAAAGAATGTGGACTGGACACGCCTTAAATGTCTAAACGTTGCGCCTCTGACCAGACATTTCAGATCGCCAAGATAGGGCCCACTGTTTACCATTCACATGGACAGGGCTTTTTTTCAGTGCAAACACTGAATGCTGGAGGACTGTGAGAAACAATTTGCTGATTTTGATTAAAACTTTGTAGTAACTTTGACTGATTATGCAGTATTGGATGCATACACAGTAGGCCTGTACTGAAAGTAATAAATGTAACAACATTTCATCCAGCAACCTTTATGAATACATTTTTGAGACTTTGCTTGTTTAAAAAACAGATGCTTTATTTTTTTGTAATAAAATAGCAAAATAAATAGACAAATGAATTACATTCATGCTGACAAACTTCAATGTTCTCTTATAAACCATTAAAGCTAAGACAGCTGCACAGACTCATCAGGTATACTAGCACCATTTCAGTAGTTATACTACTCATCAGTTTCAGCAGTGTCGTTCTCAGTTAACAGCAGTCTGTCTTATATAAAGTGCAGGAGATAATGAGGCACAGGTCCGATGGGCTGAGCTTTGTCCAGCTCTCTCTACCTCTTCTTTAGGGGCAGGTGTTGGCAGCAGCCTTTGGCAGTGAAGTGTTCATGAGATCCATCAGTTTCCCAGTTCTAGAAGATCATGTAGTGTGAGACGTCACTGTGTCAGACGTCACTGGGTGTGTGTGTGTGTTGCAGATGTGTGTGGGAACAGCCAAAAGCCTTGAGCAGGATTTTGCGGATGTGCGTGTTGCGGTACGCGTAGATGAGCGGGTTGATCAGTAAGTGTGTTGCTACAGGTACTAGTGTTGCATAGGTGTAGTGACCTGGCGCTGAGCCATCGCCTACGAGACCGTAGAGGGTGAACGGCAACCAGCAGCTGGCGAAGGTGGCAAAGCCGAGCGCCAGGGTGTGCGTGCGGCAGCGGCTGGGAGTGTGTGCGTGCGGGAGAGTGTGGCGCTGCAGGGCGATCATCCGGGCATGGCGTCGCACCACCTGGCAGATGTGCGCGTTCAGCTGCAGCATCACCGCCAGGATCAAGAGGAAGCCGCCGCAGAGGACGCTCAGGTGAATCCGCGTCAGGGGATGCACCACGCTGCACGCGTTGAAGTGCGTGGACGAGAGGGAGTCCAGCACGCAGCTCACACCCAGCAGTGGCAAGGCCCCTTGCAGTGCCGCCAGAAACCACGCGAGGGCGAGCGCGGCACGTGTGTGTGTGCGGTGTGTGTGAGAGCCGTACGTCAGCGCGCAGCGTAGTGACAGGAAACGGTCCAGGGTGATGCCCAGCTGAGAGCACACACTCGCACTGAGGGCACCCACACACACACACACACTGGCTAGTGAGAGCACTTCCGAATACACAGTTATGCGTGACAGGAAGCGAAGAACGAGACCCACCCCAGCCAGAGAGTCTGCCCACGCAAGTGAGCCGATGAGAAGGAACATGGGTGCTCGCAGCAGATGGGAGGATAAAATGGTTGCCACAACAATTCCATTTTCACAGCAGATCAGGATGCCAGACAGACATTCAGCGTAGTCCCACAGGGTCACAGGAGTGAAAACCTCAGAGTGTGAGTTCAAGGACGGAGGGTATTGCTGCAACCATGCCAGGCCTGAGTCATTCACGTCCATTTCTGTCAGAGAAAGATGCAGAATGATTAATATTTGAGCCTATCACTCATAGCACAGGTGTTAAATGACTGATTTTGCTTGATAAAGTGCTGTCCACGTATTCATTTTTATGACAGTTCTCCTGTCATCCTTTTAGTATGCAAGCACAGACTACCTGTTAAAACTATCCCTGAAAGCCGTTTGCACTAATAGGAGGGGGTAGAGCAGACATATTACACAACACCCATCACCTTCGCCTACTGCCTGCCAACGATATCTTTCGTGACTGAAAATATTATGGCACTAGACTTCACTAGGTAGTGGTAAAGCAGCATTTGTGTAAGAATTTCTCTGAGTTTGCCATTAAAAGGGAAATTAAAGCGCAAACAGCCTACTACCTCAGTCACTGTCAATGTTCGATTTGATACGTGAAGAACAGTCAGCCTACTACAATGCGTGGTAACGTTAAGCAATGTCCCCTGCCTGAAACATCTGCATGAGACGACATTGTCTGAATGTCTAATACAAAGACTTGATCATTCACAATAGCATACAATGAACACTGTGAGATAAACACTTACCGCAAGCTTCTCGGGGAACAGTCCGTCCTAACGAAAACGTTTGGCAGGTGCAGGAGGAGCTTTCTTCTCAGCAGAGATTTTGGCATACAGTAGCCTAGGCTATCTACCAGGGATTATTTTTTGGAAAAATACTTGGGTGTTGTATCATCGTTTTTGTCCCCACGGTAAGGTCCTGGCACGTCGGCTTCCAATGCTTTCGCCAGAATGTGTCTGGCTTCAAGTAAGGTGGGCGATAGAATAGACCCGATTCCATAAGACCTTTAACCAATCAGAAGCCTTTCTCTGGCTGAATGGTATTGTGTCATTTCATTCATAAAATCCGCATCTTCAAAGCTCCTCCCATTGCAGTGAGGTGAGCAGTGGGCCAATTTCGGTAAGCAACTAGAAACACATGCGGTCTTTCCCGCTTCCCTCACGCTAAATGTGAGTCACCGCTCTCCTTGGTGCTGAAGTTGTTGTCATTCAGACTTGGGCTACGAGGCTACGTTGCTTAGAGAAATTAGCCTTATTCCGAAACATTACATTTAGTTGAGCTCTTTTAATGGATGGGGGAGAAAGACATCTCTTTCACACTCGTGTAACAGATAACAGATGAACTATTTTTCATAGGCAATCTGAATAAACTGTCAGAGGGAAATATAGCCTACTCCTGCAATAAATGTATCGGTGAGGATAATTTAATCTTTTATGATATGGTCATGGCTAAATTGTTATGTTAGGCTACAATCATAGCTTATGCAGCATTTTTTTTTTAAATGCGTCTCTATTTCACCATCAAGCAAGGCTACTAAGACTGGAACAGTCTGCCTAAACAATATATGCAGGACTTCTCAGAATGAAATACGTCACACAATTCTATCGACATATCTTGCATTTCTGAGATAGCCTACGCCCCTAAACTATCATGTTTGCACTGAAGGATTCCCGTTCTTCGAGGGATGCTCAGAAAGGTGGCTGCGTGGGGTGTCCGACAGTGGGCGAGATCGTTAAGGCAAGCCGGATGGAATTCCTCCTAGCCCAGACCATATAAGGAATGACGGTTCCGATGAGCCTGTTTTCCCTGCAGTCTTCATGACATCAGATAGGCTGTGGTCTCTTTAGACGTGAGGGAGAGTTAGTTGACGCGGAGCGGTTAGTAGGCTAATCAAACATCGTTACGTAGGCTTCAGAGTAGCAGGTTGTGTGTGTCAGCAGATGTTTTTTGAAAGAATAGTGTCGGGTGACGCTTCCATACCTTTGTCGTGTCCATACCCACGTTTCTTAGCCTACATTGCATTTTAGCCTAGACTACAACCACGCTCTTCGATGATATAACAGCACGTGTGTTAAAATGCGATGATAGCCCGGTTGTAATGGGAAATAATGAGGTGAAGGATTTTACAAATAAAGCAGATAATGTAGCCTATCACCAGACAGATATGTTCCTTTTGTTTGTTGATTGAATAATCTTTGCTGACATTACTGAACATCACATTTCAGGAAAATTAGTTGCGAGGAGTAGCCAAGCAAAATACAGGGTAGCCTAGGCTATGTCATAATCAGCTCTCTTACATACACACAGTCTGTCTTTGTCTGAGAGACACAACAGTGTAACTAGTAGGCCTAAGACTAGTTAGATTTATGCAGAGTTTGGGCAAATAGACTATTGATACTGGTAGGCTACTTGATATTAATTGAGTGTATGCATTTATGTTTTGAATGTGTGGCTTGGCAAGCAGACACAGTAAGGTGGTCACAGTGGTGTGGGTTTTCAGAGTTGTGTTGGCAGATGGAGGTGGGGGAGTGGGTTGCCAGGTAACATGCTGCGGTTACATTACCTGCTCAACAGTGTCACTGTGACGCTGAACTCACAAAGATGCACCCTCCACACACACACACACCCATACACACACACACACCACAAAACACACAGTGCTGTCCTCTCACATCATCGAACAAGAAGTGAGAATCAGGAGAGTGAGTCTCAACTGTGGAATGTCTAACTTAGTGCATGCTGCTCTTCTGAGCGATTAGAGTATATTTATTCACTGGACTTCAGCACAAGCAGTAAACGCTTGCGTTTATGTTTAGAGTGCTTGAGTGTGACAGTTGGTAAGTCTGCGTTAGGATGAGGGGTTTATTGCTGGTGTTGCTTGGGACACTGCTGACATTGGAGGTGATTCAGATGATCACTGCCCAAACTGCAGGTAAGAAACAGTGCAGCAAATGATATGCTGAGTCGGCGGGCAATAACTAAATCAAGATTTCACAATTTGAAATCAAAATTTATGTTTGTTTTTTTCCATCAGGAGTAAAATGTTTTTGTGCATTTCCAGATGTTAATCTTTGACAAATGAAGAGTATGTTTTCATAGGGAAGTTGTGATGGCATTCATGTCTGGTAAAGAAGGGCGTGAGATACACTTTTTGAGGTTTTGGTTGCTAGTTAAAGTTAATCTTGTGCATGACGAAGCAAAATATCTGATGCTAGAGGATGGACAGAAAATTCCATGGGCTCTTGTAACAGATGCTAATAAACAATATTAGTATTTGTGTTGCTACTTCTGTTTTGCAGCAGATGATGTGGCTAATGGAGATTGTAAGCAGATGGATTCTTGTGATCAGTGTGTGAGCCTTTCCCTCAACAACACACGCTGTGTTTGGAGGATCTGTGACAATGGTGAGATGGACACACATATACACAACAAATACTGCAGTCAGACAGACTGTATGCACATGTTGTCTAGACACAGTTTAGGCTATAAGTGAGCATTGCATAAACAGACAGAAATTCAGAAACTGATATCACATCAAATACACACAAATGAACACCACACACACACACACACACACACACACACACACACACACACACATACACTTCCTCAGTGATGCATGGCTTTGCCAGTAATACGAGCCTCTAAACTCTAGAACCATCAAGTCAGTAAATTATTCAAGCCCTTCCATGCAAACACACAAAGTCACAGACACACCTTCACAGACTGTCTTCCATACTCTCTACTTTTCCTTTACACACACACACACACACACATACACACACACACACACACACACACACACACACACACACACACACACACACACACACACACACACACACAATACTCTTCACACAGACACAATCTGTCTTCCATGACAAACTACAACGTCTGCTCACATGAACACACTTTTTGAACTCAGTCACACACATAATTAAATATTCAGTGCCATGATCCCTGCTAGATCCATGCCATGGTGCTCACCTGAGCTGTGTGTGTGTGTGTGTGTGTGTGTGTGTGTGTGTGTGTGTGTGTGTGCTTACACATTACCTGTCTCTCTGCAACTATCTGAGTAAAAATGCCACTAAAAGATTGACTTTTCTCCTCTGCCTTTCATTTAAAATTCTGTTTGATTGGGTTCTAAACCAATCTATTCTTGTATTTGCCTGTTGTCCCCCCACCCCCACACTATTCTCTCTATTCCTCCTCAGAAAATAACACTGGGTGTGTATCTGATACTGAAGACTTTCAGGGCTGCAACAGGTTAAACGAAACCGACATGTGTGCAGGTAAGCTTAGACTGCACAGAATAGGTTGACGTAAAGGAGTATTGTCACACCGGTGTGACGGGAATGTTGGGAAATGTACGTTCTAAAGAATATCTGGGTTCATTGAATTCAATATAGAATTTTAGAACCTTCAATTGTTGCAGAACAGAATCTTATGTTAGAATGTTCAAAAACCTACACCTTTAAGGGTTAAGCATTAGATCAAGCAAACGTCTATATTCAGTTGAATCATTCCTATGACATGTTGACTTGGTCTATTATATGAATAAATGCAAAAAAAGCTAGTTTCTGCCGAAAAGCCTGGGCCAAAGCACTGACTGGTTAGGAAGTACAAATGGAACACAGTATGTTTGTCATCTCTCCCTACCATGACCCCTTTCTCCCTGATGTTTACTTGGGTATGTTTCTCCAGGCACTGATATTGATATTGATATTGATATTGACATAGGTGAGTGCATTTTGGTGAGTGTGGTTTTTAAGTCTGCACATATATAAAACAAAATCTCTCTTTCTTCTTGCCATTTCTGCTTTTGTGATCCCTCTTTGTCATCCACAGACACCAAACCAGCTCCTGCTCCGGAGTTCTCCCAGGCATCCTTTGATCTGTCCAGCTTCATTGGGGGGATTATTCTTGTACTGGTGCTTCAAGCAGGAGGCTTCTTTGCTATGCGGTTCCTGAAGACAAAGGACAGCACCTATGAAACTATGTAAGTTTTAATGTAGTGCTTTAATGTAACTGTAAGTAATTATTGTAATATTTGTTTGGGTAAAACAAGGTGATATATCTTACATTCCTCTCATTTTATCCCACAGAGAACAGCCCCAGTAATGGAACATCTTGAAAACATATAAAGAATTGACGGATGATATCTGGCATCTTGATAATATGTCATTATTAATTTATTTCTTAGTTAATTTTATGTCACACTGAATATTTATAGTTTCTATCACTATCTATGTCTGAGTACATTACATTGAATACCTACATTTTCTTTGTAAAGGCAGTTTTCCCTTGTGTTACTCTGTTGAACTGTGTGGTTATTTTTAAAGATGATGTATGTTGCTTGTTCTGTTTATATTTTTTTCTTGTTTAAAGGACAACATAATTATTAATTTAGACCTTGATACAATAATCTTCAGTTTTGCTCTGTGCTTGTCAGCCCAATGGTTTTAATTCTCTCCAGATGTGTGTTATCCTACGATGGTTTACCTCACCAATACAAATAAAAATATTAATTTCATTATGAAATAATACTTTCGATTATTGATTGCTTGTTGCCAACAGCACTGTCATGAATTGCCAAAACAGATGTTTTTGACATGCATATAGCACATGAAATCATTGAGAATTTGAATTGTACCACTTCTTGCTTTCTCAAGTCAAGCCGACTAAACAAAAGGTCTTATGGTAATTATGGCACTGTACGCATGAGTGGGCCCTGCTGGCAGGCCTACTGTCCATATGCTCCATCCATTATGGCACAGTATTTCTATAGTCCATGCATGCTCCATCCATTATGGCACAGTATTTCCATATAGTCCATGCATGCTCCATCCATCATGGCACAGTATTTCCACTATATTTTCCAAGAAGGTTGAACAGTCTTTGTCAAACTTTGCACAGTTAATCACTACAAAGGCTACATGCCATGTTGTGATTAGGTACTCAAAATCTAGCCTAATCTTACCTAATTTTACCCACAATTACTGTAAGTGATCTTAAAAGGAAAACTCCAGCGATTTCTGTGTCTCTATGAATCGGTGCTACCTACAGTAGCTCGAGTTGTTGCAGCCAACAGCTAGAGTAGCCAGGCAGCTACAGTGCTACACTCTGGGGGCATGATTTTAAAGATGCTGAGTTCTCCTTTAACTCCCATAATTAATTTCAACAAGACTGTTGGATCTATTTATTTCAGGTTGCTTGCTCACCAGTGTTTGCTAGACCTCTTTTAGGAGGTTTCGGACAGATTAATTTGGTGTGAACCTGAGTCCGACCGACACAAACTAACCAACGCACTACTACAACAGTGTGAAAATGCCCGTAGTGTTGGCACAATATCGCCCCAGCCAGCATGAAGGTTTTTCATCACTATAAAGGTTACATACTCAAGGGCATGGGGTCAAGGTCACATAAAGTGTCTCTTTCTTCATTAAAGATATATGCATGTACCAGTACTGACATGTCTAGTACTGACATGTCTAGTACTGACTAGAATAATGCAGTATCTGCTAAAGCCTACATAGCAACTCTCAATTATGATGGCTCTACTTATACAATCTATGACCTGTGGTCAGAGCTCAAGGTCTAGCTCACTAAACTGGAGGTTACAGTGGATGTAGGCCTACTGCATCTCTTTGCATTGAGTATGTTTTCATTTTTGTTGTGTTTCTTGCATCAGCTTCAGCATCATTGCAGGTCAGTTTGCACATGACATGACATTGGTGGTAAATGTATTAATGGTAATGGTGTGCTAATGGTAAATACGGTCCTATTGGAATTTAACATATGTGGGAAAAGGTGTCTTATTTTGACACAATTATGCAGCAGTTTTTTTTTTACTATAACAAACACAAGAGGGAGAGAGAGAGAGAGAGAGATGAATTTATCATTCACACTTTATTTTTCAAGGTACCTTCTTAAAATCTTTATGGATGTTCTGTCAGGCCTTTCATTCTTTAAAATAAAGGTTGTGAAAGTAACTATTAGACAATTTGTTCTTTTGGCAGGTGTTCTAAAACAGCTCCACTGTACTTTTGCCATAGGGTGTGTAGCGGTGCGGCTGCCCGCTACCCCTAAAGTGAATACAGCTGATCCGAACGGGACTGAGACCGTGGTTCACAAACACCCTTTTATTAGCAAGTTAGCACAAACACAATATTCCAGCGCACACACGAACATAACATTCCAAGGCATTCAGGCATTCCAAGGCATTCTAGACGCACCCTAGCGGCGGCAAATTAATTTGCTCAGCCTGTATGTCTAATATCGAACCATAGGAATTTCTATTGGCTTAACACCGTGGATGTTCTCCAATCACAGCGCTCTATTTCGTTAGAGAGTCTTAAGGCGGGCTTAACAGGATAACGACAGTCCTGCGACGGTGAACAACAAGGAAGGTGGCTATGGCGAACGAAGAGCGAAGAATCGGCGTTGGCGTCAACTTTGGAGGAGTTGGACTTGTGCTTTGGAGGAGTTGGACTTGTGCTTTTCTTTGAAAGTAGAGCAACACAATGCACTTAAGTCATTCCTTTCGAAGAAGGATGTATTTGCCGTTTTGCCGACCGGATACGGATATGGTCGTAGCGCTGGCCTATTGCATGCCTAGGCAGTTTGAAAGACAATTCTCTGCCCGCCCCTTGGATTAAGCAGGTGAATGATTCGATTCCAGACTATACATTTCAATGATATAGGATGGCCCGCCAGGCTAGACGCCGCCTGCAACACAAACATAAATCGCAACGTTACTGAAAGGCCAAAGACAATGAAACACGGTATGAACAGTTCACAAACATGGACTGGGAAACACTCAGGCTGTGGCCGCGCTGGCTTCCGGGTGCTGTAGGCTGGGAAAGGACCCGACGTGAAGTCGGGAAGGACTTTGTGCATTGTGGGGTGTGACGTCAGAGAGGTGCGGGGATCAAGTGTGTGGGTTAAGAGGGGTGTTTTTGGCTTTTATGTGTTGGGGGAATATTTAAGGGGGATACAGAGGATGTATAATGATTCTAGGCAGGTAAATATGTGAAGAGTATTGTGTTGACTATGTATGGTGATATTTGAACCAGAAATGTATGTTCATAGAGATAATTGATTTTGGTTATGATTGTGGGTTAGGCCATGCGAAATATATTCTTTGCCAAAACGGGTCTAGAGGAGAGAAGGGTCTGAAGTGAGCACATCTGTCAATCCTTGTGAGGGGAGAATTGTTCTCTTTTTGGAGTTGTAATTATTGGAGCTATTTTGGAAGTTTAAGTTTTAGTGTTAATTGAGAGTCGGTGCATTGGAGTTTTTTTTTTCTTCTTCTTTTTTTTTGTTTATTTCAGTTAGTTATTTTTTTTTTCTCTCTTTCTCCTGACTGACTTGCTGATGCTTACCTGCGGCAAAAGAAAATAAAACGCATACAACTGCCTTTGCCCAACATCTGACGCACTGCCTCCTGTTGTTCCACCGCCGTGAGGTTAACCCGACTACAATTGGTGGCAGAAGAAACTGGAGCGCCTCAACAGGGGGCAGTGTGGAAGATGCCACCTAAAGGCAAGCCAGCCAAAGAGACTGATGCCTGTCCTCAGCAGGAGGACGAACAAGTGGGCACCACCAGCACAAGGCCAACAGAGGGGGATGGAGCCTCAGGAACCATCGGCCCAGCAGAGGGAGCCGTATTGGAGCTGGCGACCATGATGAAGACGCTGCTGCAGGCCCAAGAAGCGAGGGAAAACCGATGGGAGAAGGTGGTGCAGACCCAGGATCAGCACTGGAAGACGATGAACCACCAATTCCAGCTACTCCAAGGCCAAGTGGGAGATATTCAAAGCAGTGAGCCTTCAAGAGCCAACACACCCCAGCCACTTACATTGACGGGAGATTCCAGAGAGACAAGGTTTAAGGATCCTAAGCTCCACCCGCTATCGAAAGAAGATGACATCGAACATTTCCTGGCCACGTTCGAGAGGGTTGCAGCGACCTGCAGGTGGCCGGAGTCCACATGGGCCATCCGGCTGGTGCCACTGCTCACCGGGAAGGCTCGCAGTGCATTCGTTGCCATGGATTTGGAGAACACAGATGACTATGCGACTAGATATCCGGAAGCCTTTCCTCTCAAAAACATCAAAGCAAGACAGGTGGCCAATTGCTTAGTGCAGCTTTTTTCACGGGAGGGGGTGCCAAGAGAGGTAGTGACAGATCAGGGCACTAATTTTCTATCCCTACTGTTGAAGCAAGTGTACAGTCTGTTGGGCATCAAAGGCATCAAGACCACGCCTTATCACCCCCAGACGGACGGTTAGTGGAACGGTTCAACCGTACCCTCAAAACCATGCTCCGTCGTTTTGTCTCGCAGACCGGAAAGGATTGGGACGAGTGGCTGCCGTACCTCTTGTTTGCGTACAGGGAGGTGCCACAGGCCTCCACAGGCTTCTCTCCCTTTGAGCTCCTGTATGGTCGGCAAGTGAGAGGGCCGTTAGACCTGTTGAAGGAGCTCTGGGAGGGGCCTAAAGAAGAGAACCGGAATGTGGCACTTTACGTCATCCAGATGAGGAACAGGCTGGAAGAGATGTCGGCGCTGGCGCATCAGAACATGGTGATGGCGCAGAAAAAGACAGAAAACCTGGTATGATGGAAAAGCCAGAGAGCGGACCTTCGTGCCTGGCCAGAAGGTGCTGCTTCTACTACCCACAGATGACAACAAACTCCTGGCTAAGTGGCATGGCCCCTATGAAATCACCAAGAGAATGGGAGAGGTCACCTATGAGGTCCATATGCCAGAGCGGGGTAAGAAGAAACAGACTTTCCATGTTAACCTTTTGAAGGCATTTCATTCCAGAGACCAAGTGGAGACGCTCTTTGTCCGGGCAGTGACTGAGGAAGAGGAGCTCTTAGACCCCAATTTGTTCCAGGAGACACCAGGGCAGACGACTGCTGTGAAGCATAACATCATCCTGCGACCAGACGCATCCCCTCAGCGGAAGAGCTATAGGGTGCCAGAAAGGTTGGTGGGCGCCTTGAGGGAAGAGCTGGAGGTTATGCTATCGCTGGGAGTCGTGGAGCCATCCTCCAGCGACTGGTGCAGCCCAGTGGTGCTAGTGCCGAAGCGAGATGGCACCATCAGATTCTGTGTAGACTACCGGCAAGTTAATGCCCTCAGCAAGGTGGAACCCTACCCAATGCCCCGGATTGACGATCTGCTAGAAAAGGCCTAGGGAAAGCGAAGTACATCTCGACGATTGATCTTTCCCGGGGCTATTGGCAAGTGCCACTGAGGGAGCGAGCAAAGGAGATCACTGCTTTCCGGACCCCTTTTGGCCTTTACCACTTTCGGGTAATGCCTTTTGGCCTACAGGGGGCGCCAGCGAGTTTTCAGAGGCTCATGGACACCGTACTGGCAGGAGTCAACGAGTTTACGGCAGCATACCTGGATGATGTGGTGATATACAGCAACACCTGGCAAGAACACCTGTACCACCTCAAGCAGGTCTTTGAGCGTATCCAGGGAGCAGGGCTGACCATAAATCCAAAGAAGTGTGCCCTGGGGAAGAGAGAAGTCAGCTACCTGGGTTATGTGATTGGCGCGGGAGTGATCCGACCACAGGTGGAGAAAGTGGACTCCATTCGCAGCTGCACACCTCCAACCACAAAGAGGAAGGTGAGATCCTTTTTGGGGCTAGTGGGGTGGTATCGAAGGTTTATTCCTAACTTTTCGGAGAGGTCATCTCCCCTTTCTGATCTCACTAGTGCGGCAGCACCAAACAGAGTGGTCTGGAGTTGGCCTTTCAGGACCTGAAGGGAGCAGTCTGCGGCGACTCAGTCCTGCTGAGCCCCGACTTCGACAGGCCGTTCATTATCCAGACAGACGCTTCTGGGGTGGGACTCGGTGCGGTCCTGCTTCAGGAGGTGGATGGGTTCCGGAGGCCGGTGGCATTCATCAGCCGAAAGCTGTTCCCGAGGGACAGGCGGTACTCGGCTGTGGAGCTGGAGTGTCTGGCGATTAAGTGGGCCCTCGACTCCCTGAGATATTACCTCCTGGGGAGACCGTTCCAGCTGGAGACAGACCACAGAGCGCTTCAGTGGCTGGAGAGGATGTGTGACACTAACTCCAGGGTCACCAGGTGGTACCTGTCTCTCCAACCGTACAACTTCACCGTGACGTACCGGCCTGGGGCCTCAAACAGAGTGGCGGATTTTCTTTCCCGCATCCCAGAAGAGGGGGGGGAAGGAGTGAGCATGGAGCCCGGCTTGGGAGAGCCCGTTTCTTCACAGGGACGTCAGGCGTCTGTACGGGAGGGGGGAAGTGTAGCGGTGTGGCTGCCCACTACCCCTAAAGTGAATACAGCTGATCCGAACGGGACTGAGACCGTGGTTCACAAACACCCTTTTATTAGCACGTTAGCACAAACATAATATTCCAGCGCACACACGAACATGACATTCCAAGGCATTCAGGACGCCGCCTACAACACAAACATAAATCGCGACGTTACTGAAAGGCCAAAGACAATGAAACACGGTACGAACAGTTCACAAACATGGACAGGGACTGGGAAACACTCACGCTGCGGCCGCGCTGGCTTCCGGGTGCTGTAGGCTGGGAAAGGACCCGACGTGAAGTCGGGAAGGACTTTGTGCATTGTGGGGTGTGACGTCAGAGAGGTGCGGGGATCAAGTGTGTGGGTTAAGAGGGGTGTTTTTGGCTTTTATGTGTTGGGGGAATATTTAAGGGGGATACAGAGGATGTATAATGATTCTAGGCAGGTAAATATGTGAAGAGTATTGTGTTGACTATGTATGGTGATATTTGAACCAGAAATGTATGTTCATAGAGATAATTGATTTTGGTTATGATTGTGGGTTAGGCCATGCGAAATATATTCTTGGCCAAAACGGGTCTAGAGGAGAGAAGGGTCTGAAGTGAGCTTAAGACAACACCTAGACATTGAATAGCAGTACACATCTGTCAATCCTTGTGAGGGGAGAATTGTTCTCTTTTTGGAGTTGTAATTATTGGAGCTATTTTGGAAGTTTAAGTTTTAGTGTTAATTGAGAGTCGGTGCATTGGAGTTTTTTTTTTCTTCTTCTTTTTTTTTGTTTATTTCAGTTAGTTATTTTTTTTTTCTCTCTTTCTCCTGACTGACTTGCTGATGCTTACCTGCGGCAAAAGAAAATAAAACGCATACAACTGCCTTTGCCCAACATCTGACGCACTGCCTCCTGTTGTTCCACCGCCGTGAGGTTAACCCGACTACAGGGTGTCACACACACTCATCTCTGGGGTCCATCACACCAGGGTCAGGGGTAAGACTATGGGGGTCCCTAATACAGCTCATACTCTAGGTAAGTCTGATGGCCTCACAGCAAGCCATCCTAGTACCTCACCACGTAGTGAATGGAGCGTGCAGTCACTCCTCCTGGGCTAAAACCCAGGCATACAGTCTACCATACCTACATTGTGGCTGCAACGCCAAACACCTTATATTGGTATGGCCATCAGAGTGCATACTCAACTACAGTAACAGCACTCCATCACAGTGCTCATCTCTGGGGTCAGCCTGAAAATCACTCCAGGGGCAACACTCCTTCCTTGGCACATCTATTTTCATTTCATGTTGCAAATACAAGATCCCATTGGAGCTCTATGCAATAACATTACATTAGTACATATTTTCTTAAGAATGATGTCCACTGCAATGGACATATGATACAGAAGTAAATATATTTTTGCATTATGCTCCCTTCAACCATAATACTTAAATCATCTTTAAAAAATCTTAATATCAAAACTTTTTTCTTCAATAATTGAATTGCATTATTTTTGGAATCCAATGGATTATGCCACGAAGATTGGAGTGTAGTCTGTATTTATGACGGATTACATTTCAAAGTAATCTGTCCCTGACCCAACACATAAAATAGTCTAGGTCAATTTTGAAAATAAATTAACCCTGAAGGCAAATCATGTTAATTTTTGGCATACAACATTTTTAGGGGTTTTGAAGGGTGCTGAATTCAAATCTTCTGTATGCCAGGCTCAAAAATGTCCCATAATGCCTCAAAACGGAGAAATCCAATATGGCCGCCGCCGCCAGGTCAAAATCTAATTAATCACTTATCTTTAGGACTGTACAAGGTAAAAACCTGAATGTAATGTGCTTTTATAGGTTTTCACATATAGGTAATTCATTGCCATGCTCAGATTTAAGATCAAGACTTGAGAAAATGCTTGAAATGAATGTACATGGTTAAAATTGTTGTCTCGGATAACAAATCATTCATGAAAAAAGAGGACCATGAAACAGGTTGATGGCTTTCTGAAGAATTTACTTGAAACATGTTTTTTATTTTTATATTTTAACTATCTATTTATATTATTTATCTGTATTTTAACTATTTATTTAGTATTTGAAGAAAATGCTTGAAACTCTTAAGCTATTACTACTAGATTTGCCTACTATTGAAATATTGTACCTGAGCCTATTGTTTTGATGTCAGTGTGCTAAGATGACATGTTTGCCCATCCCACCCCTACCCGTACCCCTACACACACAAATACCCATATGTAACCCTGAATGAGGCCACACCCTCTACCTATACACTGAGGAGGCACTTTTTAGCAATTATGTCGCTCCTCTCACATGATGCTCAGCAGTAACAGGTAAACTATAACATAATATCACAACAATTTGTTTAGGACCATGTAATACATCTATAATAGCATGTGAATATTGTTATGTGAGGATTATGTATAGGCTAACTGAATAATTAATATATCGTAAGAAACTAAAAAAACGTTAGCTAGTTAGCCTTTGTGAATAGGAAGAAGCTAACTAGAGCCTCGACTCTCTGGGATGTGGGCCCCCTCTCGACAAGATGTTGGCCGCAGCATACAAGGCCCCCGGCACATGAACTGCTCTGAGAGAGCTGAACAGGGGATGAGCCCAGAGCCACAGGTCTGTCGACAGGCTGCAAAGACCTGGAGACCCCAAGCCCCCCTGTCTGTTGATGTAGGCCGCAGTCACCGTGCTGTCGGTCCTCACCATCACATCTTAGCCACGGTAGATAGTGTCGGAGGGTGAGGAGAGCAGCCCTCAGCTCCAGGACATTGATGTGCTGGGATAGCCAAGGGTCCGTCCAGAGACCATTGATGCCCTGACCATCGAGAACGGCGCCCCAGCCTACTGGGGATGTGTCTGTAAATACGACCCAGTCACGAATCTCTGGTTCCATGGCACTCTCCTTCTCGGTGTTGGCGGGATCTCTCCACCAATAGGGCCCTGTGAAGCCTGCGGGACACAGTCACCTTGGCCTGGGAGGGCCCTTGGGGGCACAGACAAAGGCTCAACAGGCACCTCTGGACTGGGCGCATGTGAAGGGCCATAAGGCCAAGAGGCGAAGGCAGAGTTTCCACTCCACCTGGGCGTGCAACGTGAAGCAACTGAGACATTGAGATGGTTGCCCTCCTGGAGTCCAGGACCATGCCCAGGAAGGTGGTGACCTGGGAAGGCTGAAGCCTGCTTTACTTGGGATTGGGGCGCAAGCCCAAGTCCTGAATGTGCTTCAACAGCAAAGCCACGTGTAGGTGGCATTGCACTTCTGAGGTTGCACAGATGAGCCAGTCGTCTAGATAGTTTAATATCCTCAGCCCCCTCTGCCTCCATGCACCTGGTGAAGGTTCGGGGGGCCAGAGAGATTCCAAATGGGGGGACTTGGAACTCGAAGACCTGACCCTCGAATGCAAACCTCAGGAACTGCCAATGCCCTGGCCATGGGTATCTGAAAATAAGCATACTGTAGGTCGATGGTAGCAAACCAGTCCCCTGCATTGATGGCCTGCCGCACCCTCGGAACTGTTATGAACCTGCACCTCAGAGACCGGTGTACGTTGAGAGCCCTGAGGTCTAAAATAGGACGAAGGTCCTCTGTGTGCTTGGGTACAGGAAAATAACGGGAGAAGAACCCCGCTTGGGGGTCTGAACTCCTCACTTCCCTTATCGCCCTTTTGTCCAGGAGGGTGGACAGCTCTGCACATAAGGTCTGAGCGTGGGTCATGGTGGAGAGCACCCATGGATCTGCTCCAGCCAAGCCTTAATGCATCAAGCTGAGAGGTGAGGCTGGCTGGCTCGGAGATTGTCAGGAACGACAAGGGCGCCTGGAGAGGCCACGGCCACTAGCACGCTGGCCCCCCCGGCCAGCTTGTGGGCAGGTACCCCGCCCCTGGGATGCCTGAAGCCGCTGCATGAGCTCAGTCGGCCCCCAAGACGGATGCCCCAAGGTAGGTGTTGGCTGAGGCGTGAATGCTCTAGGGCGCTTAGCGCCCCTGGTACGCCTGCCAAGAGACCCTTTCACCTCTTCTGCACAGGGCCAGCTGTCACGCGCCTGCTGTGGGCCGAACATGGACCCAGGCTCCACCGGCACTCTCAAAAGACGCTCTCTGTCTGCCTGCTGGAGCTGAGATTAAGACAGCCAGAGATGGCGTCTAGCTACTTAGAACTGAGGCAAGGAGCGGCCCGATGCCACTGCCTGCTCCTTAGACACTGCAGTGAGGTACACAGAGGCTGACTGGAGCTCTATCAAATCACCGGCACCGGGATCACCGGCACTGCTTTGCAAGAGACCAGAGAGGTGTCGAACATACAGGGACAGAATGGCCGCTGTGTTAGCCAGGCGGGCTTGCATCACTATGGGCCTATGCAGCTTACCCAGCAGAGCCTCCATAGTCCTGCCATTGGCACTGAGGCAGGAGGGACCACCAAAGAGGGAGTTGGGGGAGTTGAAGAGGGGCTCCAAAGCTTGATCCACTGGGGGGAGTGAGCCACAACCTATCAGCCCTTCACCGTGCATGTTGGAAAGCACCTTAGCCTGGCCAGACCACCTATGAAAAGTAGTTGGGGAGGAAAACTGGTGACAGAACAAGTCGCTAAAGTCTGGTAGGAGGGGAATGAGCGCCGCCACTGGGCGCTCAGTCATGTCTGTGTGGAACCTAGATGCAGAGGCAAGGGGCTTTTCTGGAAGGGGAATATCAAGAGCCCTGGATGCCCTGCCAACGACCTCCTCAAACAGACGGGCCAGCTCGCCTCCCACGGGGCTGGCTACACAGGGCAGTGCACAAGGTAGCTCCTCTCCCTCAGACGCAAGAACAGTCTCAACGTCCACAATGGCCTCCTCATCTTCCTCCTCCAGCTCATGCGGACTGGTAGAAGGAGCAGGTTGGGTAACTGCAGGCCTTGTGCTAAGAGAAAAAAGTGAGGCTTGTAAGGCTGCTGAGGACTCCCCAAGCGCCCTGGCTACTCTTGCCATCTTCCTTGACGGACCCTCGGAAACAGGAGAACCCGCACGTTTACCAGAGAAAAAACGACAACGGGCTTCCCTTGTGTGCGTAGGCATAATTAAACAATTCATGCACGACTGGGGGGCGTCCCTTGCCAAGAAAGCATGTTGGTGGCCCAAACACAACACACACTTATCAGGCCATCCAAATGATCAGTTAGTGCCACAGCTACTATCTCTCACCAATTCCAAAAGCTTGTAAGGAGATCACCTCCTGTGGTTGCGTCAAGGGATGTCTAAGCCAGCGCTACAGTTGCAGGAAAAGTTGCATGTTATGCAGCAGCACCTGTCAGAACACTGCTGGAGAGGAGGAGGATGAGGATAATTATAAGTGTGTAGCCTACCTCTTCATACCAAGAAGTTTAAAGAATTGATTAGAACAGAATGGATTAATTACTAAATAAATAGGTAAATATGCATTATTAAATAAATAGTTAAAATACAGATAAATAGATAAATACAGATAAATAATATAAATATATAATTGAAATATGGTAATCAACCTTGCTTCTAAACACGTTTCAAGTAAATTCTTCAGAAAGCCATCAACCTGTTTCATGGTCCTCTTTTTTCATGAATTATTCATTATCCGAGACAACAATTTTAACCATGTACATTAATTTCAAGCATTTTCTCTAGTGTTGATCTTAAATCTGAGCATGACATTGAATTCCCTATATGTGAAAACCTATAAAAGCACATTACATTCAGGTTTTTACCTTGTACAGTCCTAAAGATAAGTGATTAATTAGATTTTGACCTGGCGGCGGCGGCCATATTGGATTTCTCCGTTTTGAGGCATTATGGGACATTTTTGAGCCTGGCATACAGAAGATTTGAATTCAGCACCCTTCAAAACCCCTTAAAATGTTGTATGCCAAAAATTAACATGATTTGCCTTCGGGACTTTAAATAAGCACATTTTCCAAAATCCTGCCTAGTCTAAAAGTCTTGTCCCCTTAATTTATTCTACACATTTATATGGGGACCCCAGGAGGGTGATGTTCTCTTGCATTCTAGAATCCCAGGACTACCACCTGGACGTGATCATGACGATCGTGAGCAGGGTTGCCAGATTGGGCAATTGGGCGGTTTTGCAATCTATTTTGCGGGCAAAAATGGGTTTGGGCGGGTGTATAAAAATTGGGCTGGTTTCGGATCAGTTCGGCGGGTTTTTGTAGCCGAAACACATAAGCACTTCAGACCCTTCTTCCAGCGACCCTCAGCAGGCAGCAGTCTCTCACTCACTCACTCACTCACACACCCTCTGGCTGACGTGCCCCCTAAACTCACAACAGACACTCTCAGCTCACGTCACCTTATGTATCGAAACATGCATTCTAGCTATAAATGGCATAGTGCATGGTATTTCCATAACCGCGAGATATGCGCTTCACAATGACGGCAATAAGTTGTTAGATATTCATAGCAGACAGTAAAGCCCAGCAGTAATTTATCTAAAATAACACATATTAAGTACCATTCATGATGTTGTCAAATATTGAAGTTGTGGGAAGTTTAAGCTGTATGTTTCTTTCGTCCCTCATGTCGTTTCATTTATCCCGGCCAGGAGGGACGAATGAAACAAAACGCACGTTCGATTTCTCCTTAAATAACTACTGAATGGTTTTGTTCAGACCTGAAAATGCAACTGTATTTGACAGAGGACAGATGTAGGTTGCTTGTGACAAAATATTAGCTTTCAGTGTTTTACGATGTCTTTGTAAATTACGTTTAATTAAAAAGTGTTTCAGTCTGGTTCTCCCCTACTGCGGCGCAAACCGCCCTTCAAACACACAGCTCGCGGGGTTTTCAAATTTAGCTAGCTGACTGACAATATCAATATGCCAAAGTGGGCAAAGATCATTTTCTCATTACAGTCAATCTCTTTATGAGGGTGCACACTGCTGAAAGATTACCTACGAGACAGGATGGACTTTCCCCTTCTTTCAGGGTTGATGGATGTGCGCACAGGTCTTGCGCGAATGGCTTGACATAGGACTACGGCCCACGTTCCGTCCAGCCCGACAGTTGTTGAGGAAGTTTGACAAAGCCTACTAGAACTTTTTAATTATTTTTAGGCCTAATAACAATTGCTCAAAGCAATTTTCACGAAGGGCCTAGGCCATAGGCCTATGTTTTTTGTGTAGAGATGGCCCGCCATGCATGAACGTTCTGCTTCTGCAGCGCACTGACACCCCTGTTCGTTCAACTCGACTTTCATGAAAACTCTAGGTTTAACTGCCTGTCAGGTAGGCCTGATTGTTCTAAATTACAGGTGTCAAACTCAAGTTTGCCTTTAACCTATATCTGGCGTATGAAAATATTTTTTGCGTGTATAGAGTTGCCATGCATGAACGCACTGCTTCTGCAAAGAGCGCACTGACACTGTCCTAAATAGCCTATGTTCAGCGCGATTTTCATGAAAACTCTAGGCCTAACTGCCTGTCTCAAGGAATAGATATAGCCTATGTATTAATTAATTGTTCTAAATCACAGGTGTCAGACTCAAGTTTAACTCAAGCCTTTAGCCTACATTTGGCGTAGGCCTATGAAAATATTTTTTGTAGCCTAGAGCTGGCCCACCAGTTATGAACGCACTGCCTCTTCAAAGAGTCGACACCCCTGTTCTATAATCAATGCGATTTCATCTAATACATGAATATGCATGTCATGTTGCTATTATAAATAATTGAAATGTTGTGCGTTAGGCTATTTTGTATGTTCATATCCACTCAATGTTTGTATGTTAGGCTAGCCTACTGAATGCTTTTGTTCCAAGCGTCTATTGACACAAACAGACTCATTGATAGTCTACGTTTATTGCATTATTTTCCGTAACATAAGCTTATAGAAGAATAGTCTGACTGAGGTCCGTGTAGCCTACTTTTGCGTTCATTTAATTGAATATTGTTTCTGAAATTGGATAGTTTTAAAGCTTGTTAATGATTTCAATGTGTTTAAATGAGAAACAAGCAAAAGCAAATTTGGGCGGTTTTTTGTGCATTCTCGCGGTTTTTGGCGAGGCTTTGGGCTGGAAAACCTTGCTGGCATCTGGCAACACTGATCGTGAGAAGGGAGAAACAGGCCAAGCAATTTGAACCCTTTTACCTAGAAGTTGAATGTGTCAGTGTGGTTACGATAACTACAACACCAAATTGAGCTAATACTGTACTGTCAGTTAACGCATTTAACAACTATGAGTTCATCGGCAGGTAAGTAAGTTATTGCCCAGTTCAAGTTGAACTGCTTTCCCCTCCTGTAAAACATTAACTTAACGTTAGCTGTCAAGCTAGTCAGGAAGGCCCCTTAACTTTACAACCTGGGCATTATTAGTTAAGTAAGCAGCATATTCAGCAAACGTTAACGTTAACTGATCACATTTGTTGAAATAGGTGGAATAGCTCTCTATTTCCTTACTGAAGCAAAAATGACCTAACACCAGCAGTGATCCTAAGTAAGCCAAGAAAGGGTAACGTTAGCTAGCAGCTAACGTTATTAGAACAGCTAGCTAGCACTAACGTAAAGTTAACGTTAACATCATTTGCTACTGACCCAAGTATGCAGTCATCTGACAATCTTTATCATGTATTCAGGGTTCTCCCTCGACGATATCTTGATGAAATTGTCTTTAAAACAAGGTAAGTTAGTTGTGGTAAAGTTATGTCATTGTGTTCACTGCAAAAACTGCTTATCTAACAAAATCTAACCAAGTGTTATTAATCTTATATCAAGATAAAAAAAAAAAAACTAGTTGTTTTCAGTATAAAGAGACTTACCTAGCGCTTTCTTGTGAAATCATTTGACTTAATAAAAAAAAACATTGACTTATTTTAAGACATCTCATCTTGAAAACAAGCAAATTTGTCTGCCAGTGAGTTAAGCAAATTTGTCCTAAAAACAAGCAAATTTGTCCTAAAAACAAGCAAATTTGTCTGCCAGTGCGTTGAGCAAATTTGTCTTGATAAGACTCCTTAAAATAAGTTAAAGTCTTCTTAAATTACGTCAAAATGATCTTTTGAGAGGGCGCTAGGTAAGATTTTTTAATCTTAATATAAGATCAATAACACTTGGTTAGAATTCATTTTTTGCAGTGTTGTCATGAAATAAGTCGCAAAATATCTTTATATGGCTCTGGTAGATATAACCCTTTGAGCATAACAGCTCTTGAAACAGCAGAAAAGACACAGACTTCCTAGGAGGCCCAATTTCTCATAATTATGACTTTTTTCATAATTATGCTGTTTCATAATTATAAGTCAATATTAGAGATGCACCATTGCAATTTTCTGGCCGATTCCAATTTCCGATTTTCATGACCTGCTGATATCGATTTTAGCCAATTCCAATTTCATTTCTACTAACCACTTTACAGCATACACAACGATTTATTTTCTTTAATGTAACATTTTAACATAGAAATGTAATCAACTTTTCAATAATGGAATGGCTGTTAAAAAGATGGAACAGGTGAACAGACAAATTGTTCTTCAAGTCTAACTTCAGCTGCAGTATTAAACTATAATGCTTCCCAGTGTGGGACAATCACACACTTTATGCACTGTTATGGAACAACCTTTTTTTTCTTCTCACTTTCAATATCCAACTAAAAATAGAAAAGCTATTTGCATGACGCATTTGAAGATGCTGCCTTGGAACATATTTTCATATGCATTGATGCATATGGGAGGGTGAGGGGAAAGTGGGAGTATCACGCAAACACAGGGGAGGAGAAGTGCTAATAGTGATTGCAGTGGTGTAGACTATGTGATACGCAAGACTATGCAGTATACCCACTTAAAAAGCATCACCATCTCAGTATACCCAAAATAAAATAGGCAAAGATACGTATTAACATTTGGGAGTGATCACAGTATACCCACTACAGCTAACTACTACATCACAGTATATCCACTACTACACCACTGATGTGGTACTATATACGGCATATATGAAAATAGCTTGCGTGATTTGCGGTGAAAACTTCCGCCTGTTAAAAACAGGTCTAATTCAAATTCCGGTTAAATGCATCAATTATAGAAACTGTCAGAGACAGCTAAATCAGTATTTTCAGAGCATCTATGTCAACTATGTCAAAAGCAACTTTAACTTTAACTTTAGTTACTCTTCCTAATCTGCTAGACTAGGGTATTAAGTTATAGCCCTAGTCTACATAAATAGTTCAAGTATTTTTTTTAAGTGGAGTAGAACTACTAGGCCTACTCTGTATGTTGCTGCTTGTTGACATCTTATTATCATGTATGATCGCTAAACTTTGATTCCTTTTAATGTTGCAATCGGTTAACTCATCTGCGCTTGTGGTTCAGCTGCTCAGTTGTAGAGGGAGCAGGGGACAAGGGGTGATGAGTGCTGTTTACGTAATGAAGTGACAGTAGTAGTGTCTTAGTAGCTTTCTGCACATAGAAAAACTCTGTGTTAGCGCTTTCTTTGTACATCCAGACCTGAGTGTTGGCCTTTGCTAGCTTCTTTAAACGTTGCAAAATCAGCTGAGTGATGTTGTTTCAAGTGCGGTGAGTGCAATTGACCGGCATTAAATCGCCATGTCTCAGACTGACCGGCCGGTCACCGGTCTTGGCTGATCACATGAGAATCAACCAATTCCGGTTACCAGCCGATCAATCGGTGCATTTCTACTCAGTATCTTGAGTTACTATGAAACACTAAGTTATGGCACAAACTTGAGGGCATAGGCCTACTCGGCAAAGCGTACAGTATTGTTATCACAACGCAAAGCTTATTCCTATTGTAGGAGTAGGTGCTATATTTCCTGTGAGGAATAGCTGTGAGTAAGTACCTGAAACCGGTGACTTCTGCAGCAATGATGTTCACAAAGCCACTCAAATTAGTTCACTAACTTTCTGAAATAGAAATGGTTCAAATGTGGATCAGAAATGTGGGACAATCTGAAGATAGTTATGTCTTGTGAGATTGGCCTTAGGTTAATCAGGTACAAAGCCATGGATTCCTTGTGTAACTTCTGTTATTAATGTTAATATCAGTGAGGATGTATGTAGCCTATAGTATGAACAATGGCATATTTTTGCTCTCATCAGAGAATGGAAAGGAGCCCAAAGTGGAAGATCTCGTTGTGAAATTGAGAAGACTACAGCAAGGTATTGTGAAGTAGCTAGCAATATAACATAGATTCACTTTAGGGCTCCTATTTATGAATGACAGGTAAAGTGTTAACAAGTTAACCTTCAAATTCTGCACATTTACTTTGGGTAACAACCATACTTTGAGTACTTTGAGTAGTCAGTATAAGCTTTGTTATGTCAGCCACATATGCTGTTATGGGAGGTGAGTGGGTACCAGGAGTGGAAATTAACTTTCTCTTCCATCTGCTAATATGACTGGTGGATTCTAAATTCTACCAGATACTCACTTTTTATCAGCCACCATATTGTAGTCTAATCAAATGTTTTTGCGAGAAGTTGTCTGTGACATCATAGACAATTTTATTTTATTTCACATTATAATTTTGTGTTTTGTGCATAGCTAAAAGAACTCTGGAAGAGGAACTGTGGGAGGTGCAAAAAATCAAAGGAGTGTTAGAACAAGAAGAAGAGGCCTGTGAGTAATGTTGGTGTATGGATGAGAGTCTTTGTATGTATTAATGGTGTATGGTCAATACACAGTTTTGCTAACTTAAGAAAACGTGTGTTTCTAGTGTGCTCAGAGGCCTTTCAGCTAGATGTGGTCCTTAAAGAGAAGCAAGGTATGCTTAATTCCTCTTGTTTTTGTTTATTCACTGTTTCAGCTAAGCAAATAATATTTCAGCAAAAACAGGCTACTTTCTCCAATCTACAGTCTTTCTGACCAATCACCCACCACACTTGACTACATAGTTGATGTCAAAGTGCACATGCTCTTGCATTATCAACAGTACAGTACTGTAGATAGCCAAACACAATGATTACGTTGTGTGCTACACTTGCTGCCACAGTGTCCTGTCCTGCTGAGACAAGTGCATTGTATTTCATGCATTGTAGAGAAGGAATGGTAAACAAATTCCATGTGTTTACTTTTTTTTTTTCAAAGTTTTTTATGCTTAGCTTACTTAGCCACCACTAAGTTGATAACTAATATCTAGCTGTATGTTCAGTGATATGCAAATCTATGCCCAAATTACTGTAAGTGTAGTAGTGAAAGGTTGATGTGCTTATAAATAATGCTTATTAAAATAGCCTTTATGAAATCACATGGTATTTTTCACCAAGAGAGAGCTGATTGTAATTATCTTGCTTGTGATCTCAAGCCTCCAGTAATGGAGATAGATGTCTTCCTCCATTTCCTTCTGTTTGTCTGTTCACCCAGAGGCACACAGAGTACTGCAGTTCAAATGTGAAGAACTGGACCAGGAGTCACAGAGGTAGGTGCATAGGTCTGTTTGCCTGTGTGATAAGAATTAAAGCTTTATTTCAGTGTTGTCAATTAACGCTATATTTTAGAAGACTGCCTACATGAGTGCATGCTCTTCATGTGTTCTTCATAGGAAGCAGGAGCAGAACAAGCAGAAAGAAGAACTTGTGGAACAGTACCGATACCGGATACAAGAAGCCACACTCAAACACCGCAAAACAAGGTAACAATGAACCAGCTCAATAAATAACATCAGTGCTTCATATGAGCATACTTGACAGCAAGCAAAGCAGCTAGGAAATAAGAAATAATTTTGCTTTATTCAGAAAAAAATGAAATGGCCATCCTGAATTGCATTGTACTAAAATTAAACCTTTTTTTAATTGAATTTGATTTGAGAAAGAAAATGTGAAGTTCATTCTATTTCATGGAAGTAGATTAAAGCAAATGAAATTCAAAAAAGAATTTAATAACACACACACATTTGACCCTTTCAACTTGGTTATTTCTATCCCATCATTTTGCATACAGTACTCCAAAACTCTGAACTGAAGCAGGTTTTATGTTTTGTAGTTTCCCTGTTGCATTGATTGACTAGCACAATGGCTCTTATTTATCAAACATACAACATAGGGACAACAAGGAGGTGGACATCCCCACGATGTCCCCACGACCCCCCCGCACACGACCCCCCCCCGCAAACTGCATTTTGTTGGCTTTGTACTTGTACTCTGCACGATGACAATAAAGTTGAATCTAATTTAAATCTAATACCAGAGCAGATCCATGGTGCAGGAATCGTCTTACACCAGGACTCTATGATTTATAAAACAATCGGAGCGCTCCAATTCCAGCATAAGACATACCTGTCAACACTCCCGTTTTTCCCGGGTTCTTCCGTATTTCAAGGTCATCTCCCGGCACCCTCCCGTTTTGTTATTTCTCCCGGAAAACTCCCGTAATTTCCATGGCCATCAAACTTCATTTTAAAATCATTGATCCATGCATTTTTTCTATTAGTCTGACATCTCCCAGGTTGCCAGATTGTGTATGAAATACACCCTACACATACACGATCACTTAGTTTCAATTTCAACCGTTTTGTCATAGGCTAAAACCTGGCAACCCAAATCCTAAATAAGGAAGCGGGTGCCGACTACGCAGCCTGAGTCTCGTCGTAAGCTAGTGGGCTGGTTGAATGGCCTACTCCAGAACTAGCTGTTGTGAAATTGTTGGGAATTTAATTGATTAACACATCACATAAACTGTTATTGAGTGTTGTTGATACACTGAACTTGTGTCCTCGGAACCAAATCTGACAGCAAGCAGCTTTGGAGTTTGGATACAAGCAGCTTTGGAGTGGTGGATACATAAGGTAAAAGCAACAACCGAAATGCAGTGTTGAAACACGTGTATGAAACGTTAAAAAGCTAAATGTTGACAGGTATGGCATAAGAATGATTAGGTGTTGGTCAATTTGGTGGATTAAAATTATAAACAAACTCAATTGAAATATCATGCCCCTGTTTATTCTCATTTTAGAGAATTTACGACAAGGAGGTGCATAATACATCCAAAAGACCTCCAGGTAGCCACAGTGACATTGCAAGTACAGCTGAACCAGTTTGTTTTGGCCGTGCCATCACAGGAAGTCGGAAAACTATGAGAATTTAAGTGTAACATACTTTGCAGACAAAACGCATCATGTGCTACTACCAAATACATTCCATACGACATTACAAATCCATACGACACATGCCAAACTCATTTTTATCAATGAAAGTAATTCTGTAAACATGACGGGTATACTAAGCCATCAAATGTTATAACAGGCTACATTATGGAAAATCTGCACGAAAAGTCTTTGGTCCATTAGACCATTGCTTCTCAAACTGGGGTCCGGGGGTCCCTGACAAAGTTTGCTACAAAATATGAAATTGTCTTATATGGCGAAAAATGCTACAGTATTAGTATTTGCCCAATTGATCTGCTGATTCGTTACATCAATACGTCAAAACACTTTACTATTAATTAACCGCCAACAAAATGAAAGTTATGTGAAGCAAACACTATGTGTTCAACACAATAGGCCTACATTTGACAAAGAAACAACAATCCTTTAAAAAAAATCCTACATACAAAAATCCAGCATAAGTTTGCTAACATGACTATTGTGGTATTACCACTCTATGTTTTTAGAGTACATATAACATAAGCATCTAACAGGAAAAAAAGGCTATACAGCAAGTTGTATGTGTTGCGATTATGAGGGGTCCTTGGAGAATTTTCCACTACATGAGGGGACCCCGGCCCACAAAAGTTTGAGAACCCCTGCATTAGACTGTATTCCATGAATATAGTTTTCCAATCCCCTGCCGATTTACTATTGTATGTTTGACTGTAAGACCATGCAGACTCGAAAATTTGGCAAGCTTTGTGTGGAAATGACTGTAAACATGTCCTCTGCCTGTTTTATGTTGTACATTTGTTTCATGTGAGGTTGTTTTGTGAGGTTTATGTTCTTGTGTACTTGCACTGACTTGCTGAGAAGTTTAAGTTTAAAGAGTAAGGGTGGCGTTGAGGGAATTTGGCTGCTGGTAATGGCCAGGCCACTATACAGTATCTGTTTCCTATTTACAGAGCCGGGACTGTGTATGAACAACACAGTTTTTTGTTCTTTTTTGTTTTGAGCTCACACTGAATAGACAGCTAAAGGATCAAGAGGAGCAATCCACTGAATTCGCCTTATTCATCCGGCAGTCAGAACAAGGCTACAGGGTACACTTGTCATCACACCTCAGTCCAGCAGATGGTGGTAATGCAAACTGCCAAAAAAACTCACTGACCAGCAAACCCAAACCCAGCTTTTTTGGCAGTTCGCAAACGGATTGCATTACCACCATCTGCTAGACTGAGGTGTGATTGCAAGTGTACCCTACCCTGTACCCTCGTTCTGGCTTACAATGGTCGCCAGGTGAATAAGGCGAATCGTATAAATAATACAAATCGTGGACTGCACTTCTAACTTCTAGGACAATGGCGCGAGCAGCAGTGTCCATACTGCATTCAGGTCTAAGTGACCACAAAGGTCTTATCGTAAGTTATGAGTGGGATGAAAGCTGTTACCAGTCAAATTGACAGCACATATAAAGAATAAATAAAGAATATTTGTGCTTGTGCTACATTTTTTCATCAGGATGAAGTTTGAGAATCAACTGCAGCAGTTAATGGTTCAACACAAAAGTCTCTTCTCTATGTTTGTGAGTTGTCTTGAGTATGTTAAATATTTTATTCAAAACAGATATGTGGGTGAGAAGGTTTGTGATTATGCCTCTTGATTTTGATGTCTCTTCTATTAGACACCCCAGAGACTTCCAGCAGAGATCATCACTGCAGAGAATGCTACAGCTCAGCTCCTTAAAGCTGGTGAGTTTTTTAAGGATCAATTTGCCACAATGACCACTCCATGTTATGTAACCCTAAGTGAAAGCTATATTGGCCAGTCAGAACCCTGGCTTGAATAAGGTTTAACCAAAGGAGATGAACAGACAAAGTCTGTTTTCCCTGTCTACGCTTTAACAGATTTACTGAAAATCTTCATCCTAAAAAAAGGTGTTTTGAAAAATGGTCTGTTTTCAGAAGTTTTTTTTAAAATACCTGGGTTTGTGTGGACAAGGTCAGACGTGTTCAAATGTTTTTTGTACCAGTGGTGTATGGTTTTCAAGTTTTACTTATGATGGTTGCTCAGTTTGATAGCAAAAAGGATTGCTACGTTTTGTCATTCTAATCTTAGTGGGATTAGTCTGAATGTGATGCAGACAGTAGAAGTGTGTCTGGTCAGTTTGTGCTTTGACCATTTTCATAAATACAATGTGTGTGCTTTTGTGTTTCTGTGCTCATGTAGAGAAACACAGGATGGAGCAGTTGGCTCAACAGCAGGAGGAGCTGAGTGACATCTATAACGGAGCAGTGCCTAGAGACAATGAGCTGCTTAC
Source organism: Alosa pseudoharengus (assembly GCF_046254945.1). Taxonomy (NCBI): domain Eukaryota; kingdom Metazoa; phylum Chordata; class Actinopteri; order Clupeiformes; family Clupeidae; genus Alosa; species Alosa pseudoharengus. Next base: position 30,342,773 of record NW_027468685.1, read on the forward strand.
CACAGCAGTGTGAGTGTCCAACACACGCCAGCACAGTGTGCCATGCTTTTACTCACATACGTTGATGACATCTCCAGTGAATTCTAGAGATGAGCTACCATGATTATACACCCAGCAGGGTCCTTTGCCATAGACATTGTTCACTGTTCACTTAAGTTCACTTATGTACGTTGTAATGTTGGTTATGTTTGATTATTTATTCTCAAAAGACTGCAATACAACAGTCATAATGAAATGACTTCTGTTGTGAGCTATCATGATTTTCCCAAGGGAGTAACAGGCATAGCAGTTGGTAATAGTTTCTGTATGCTGCTGACTTCACAAGGCTGCTTCAGTTAAAGTGAAACCTAATGCCCCACATGCCGCCCCTTTCCCTCAGTGAATGCTGAAAGAAAGCTGCTGTCTGCCAGCGTGCAAAATGTGTCCATATATTTTGGTTCATGCTACCAATTATACTTTGCCCAAGACAAATGCATGTATACAACCAGCAGTTGAATCAGTTTTGCTGGAATTTTGTCTAGAATTTCTCAGTGGCATCAGGGTTTGATGTATAAAAAAGTGTTTTTTTTTTTATTCAGATATTTTTCTTTAGTCACAGCCAAAGTCGCTTTATAAGGTATTAGGTTGTTCACAATACATCCTGGGAGAGTTCACATGGACGTGGTTAGGAGGCCAAAAAGGTTCCGCTGAGACAGAACTTAAAAAGTCAGCTTCCAGTGTTGCCTCTGTATACTGTTGTCATTGCAAGTTTGTTTTGAGAAGTCTGCTCTTTCAAAGTGAATGTGGTGCATGCGCAGTATAGTATACATGGCCAATAATGAAGGGAAATGGCGTATATATTATGTCTCTCCTAACTAATTAGAGACTAGTCTTATATGTAAGACACACTATTCCAGGGACACACACAAAAACTATACACACTCACAATCCTGTTACAAGGGGAAGACAAGTATTTAATGGGATTTTTTGTTCCTGTAAAAGTGTGACATATAAAACAACAGCTGTAATTTCCTAATCTCTTCAGGTACTGTTTGAAAATTGAGATTCATGTCCCATTTGTCTGATTAAATACATTTATAAACAAAAATACTACATACAAACACCTACTGAGCCACTTTAATAGTAAAGTCAGTCTAACAGTTCTTTTTTAAAGTCTTTGATAAAAAAAATCGTACAGTCTCAGTTTGTGGTCCCTTGTTAAAAGAGCCTATCTCCTTTCCCTTAAACATGACTGACATTTAAAAAAAATGTAGCCATGTTTACATGGACAGTTTTTTGTCATTCCGATTAAACTATTCCAATTGAAAAATGTATGCCGTCTGTTTACATGGGTTATGTTCTCTTCACATCAGGTGCTCTCAAACGCTTTAGAATATTTGATCGGAATAGCCGTTGTTGCCTACTTTTCCTTGAGAAGATGCAGCAGTCAATCCGAATGACCTTATACATTGCTGTTCATTCGGAATAGGAACGGACTACACCACCTCTTTTCATTCTGATCGGATCAGGAATTTTCTGTTCTAGTTCATTTCTAATCGGAATACAAGAATCCATGTACATGTGTCTGTACCAGATGTTCTGTGGAAAAATGCATTATGTTGTGCCTTTGGATAGAAGGTTGCCTGGTTAGTTGGGGCATGGCCTTTCCCTGAGTGGTTTCCCTCATAAGAAACATGTCTATCTAATTAACAACCACAAATCAAGGTACAGTGCTTGTGTTCAAACACAAATCTGTCTGTCCTGTTCAACTGTCCCAAATGTAAAAAAAATATGTTATCATTAACCACCATATTTACATGTCATTGACTGTCTTTCTGCACCTCGGTGCTTGCACTACTACCTCTTGCCCATACAATTACGTCACTTTCTCTTTCATCATTGATTCTTTGTCTTTTCATCTCTCTGGTTTAGCTTTGCCAAAGATTTTAAAAGACTTTTCAGCCTTATTTGGCTTTTTTTGACAGCAGTTTTTGTTGGCACGTGACCTGGGTAAACTTTGTTCTGTGGTGGTTGGGGATATGTACATATACATGGTGCGTGTAGAGGTTTTTCATAGCCAGTATTTTTGAATATAGACATTTCAGTCACTGATGCTTGTTTGCTGTGACCCTGTGGAGTGTCCATGTGTTCCGGATTGAATTTCTGTGCACTGCACACTAAGTCCAAGCTGTGTCCAATACAGTAGTCCTGTTCCCAAATAAGGCCAGGTTGAGTTGAGAAAAGAGACTTTCGTTGGCACTGCCAGGATGTAGTATCTGATCTCAAACATTCTACACACTGCAAGCACAGTTGTGCTGATGAGTGTCTGTTTACAGAACACAGATCCAGAGTTGGTTGGTCTTTGCAACTGAAATTTGTATCATCTTCATTAGTTGTTACAATAAAACGTTATCATTGGGGTAGATCCAAGTAAGGAGTCTCCAGATGAATAGTAGCAGCTCACTGCTCTACTATCCCAAGTTATTCCCCATCTGTCAAAAGAAAAAAAGATGAAACAATGTGAGTGCATCTATATATTCGTCTTCAAAACTTGTCTATTGACTCATGATCTATAGAGTTACAGTACCATTACAAAGGAGCAGTGAACAAGTTTTTCATGTATACCAGCAGATGTCTTGTTTTAGAGGGAACTGTGATCTAGGTCACAAACTCAAAGTGGCCTTGAGCTTCTCCCATAGCTTCTACTCAGTAACTTAATACTATTGACAGATTGAAAGACTATTCAGTAAAAGGAGTGCAGAAGCACAGATATCCTCTAAGTGAAAAGAGAACTGCTAGAGAGACTACAATGCTCTGGCATATTCAAGCAATCCACACTTATTTAAGCGCAGATGAAACTGGCCACTCTGAATTTGAAACATGAATTTCGCTATCATTCAAATTTATTTCAAGAGAATATAAATTTAGAGAAACTCAGGAAATAATTATGCAATAAGTCCTCCATTTTTGGGCCCTGATAATCATTGTCTATTTTCCAAAATTAAAATATGCTTTATTCTTTTTTTCTTATTAAGAACTTTCTATGTAATACATATTGTAGCTAATGTATGTAGTGTAACATTATGAAACAATACCTCAAACCGGCTGTACACTTTCTTTTCTTTTCGCATGCTCTCCATTCTCTTCAGCAGGTTTTCTCGCTCTTCGGGGTTGGTGGGAGGTCGAGCAAACCGGTTTCTGCTATGGTATTTGAGAGGGTTCTCTTGCTCCAGATCAGATTTTGGGCCAGTGTCCCCACTGCCCCCATCTCTCCCAGCTGCATCAATCTGTTTTGCCTGTTCCATTCGGTTCTTCTGACTGTTGGCAGAGATTTGCTCCAGGATGACTTTAGTGTCGTCCCTCAGGTTACTGCTGAAGATCACATTGGATGTGGAGGATTGATACCGAGATTGGCTTGGTTTAGTTGTAGCCTTATGATTCTCTGGAAGAGTGTCTGAGGACTTTTTATCTGCCGTCTCTTCTTTAATTTCTGGAAATGTTTTCATGCTCTTACTGTCTGAAGTCACTGTTCCTGATGTCTTCTTATCACCCTTTGGTCCAAGGATACCCTTGAGCCTCTGTGTCTGTTTCTTGAGGAAGTCAAGAGCTTTGGTTTCTTTACCCTCTGTGTTGAGTGAGGTGATGGAGCCTTGGCGAGTGAGGCTGAGACTCTCACGTGATTCAGAGCGAGACATGCTGGATGAACTCTGGCTTCGTGACTTTTTCATTTCACTCTTCTCTGCATCCGTGGCATCTGTCATAATGTCTTCATCACACGAAACACGTCTTGACTGGGAGGAGGATTTAAAAGACTTCAGTGGGTCCTTTTTAAAGAACTTTGGTGAGGGGAAGGGCTTCAAAGTTTTTGCACCTGCTGAATCTTTCTTTACCTCAGAGTTTTCCTCTTTCTTTGTTGTGCTGTTTGTGGTCTGCTTCTCAATATTTAGCTCAGAAGGTTTTGGTTTTAATGTTGCCACAGGAGGCTTGTCTGTCTGTGGTTCTGCTTTGGTGAGTTTTTCTTCTGGAAGTTTATCAGCAGTTGTGACAGTGTTGAGGAGATCTGACCTTTTCAGTGCTGGTTGATTACTTTTGTCTGTGGTGGACTCAACTGTTTTTGCTTTTCGTTTAGCTGCAAGTTCCTTGAAGTACAAGAGTCGGCTTTCAGGATCATTCATGTTCAGCTTAGCCTCTGATTTTGCAGGGTTTTCTGACTCTTCCACTATGGATGTAATGGTAGCTTCCTCTTTGTTTCTTTTTGCATCCTCTTTGGGGTCTTGATTAGGTTCATCAGTGGGTGCAACGGCTTTGCTGTCTGAATCAGTACCGTGTGTCTTCTTGTGCTTGTTCCAGTCAAAGGGCTCCCTCGATAAAGATCTCCTCTTCTCAAGGATTTCAGCCACTGCAGAGGAGGTTTTTATTAGGTCACTCTCTCCCTCGGTTTTGGTTGTGCCTGAGGTATTATGCGTCTCTAATGTTGAAGAACTGAAAATAAGTGAAGACCGCAGACGAGAGCTCCTTTGGAGCATTGGGTTGATTCTTGACCGGAAGGATTCATGTTTGGTGAGGCCCAATTCCCTTGTCTCCCTCTCCTCTCCCTCTGTTCCCAAAGACGAGAGAGAGTCTGTTGACCTCATCTTGGACTCATAGTCAGTTGTGCTGAGATCTTTAGAACCTTTTCTCTCTTGTAGGATAGGTTTACCAAATCTTGGACGAAGGTCCAGTTTGGGCCTGTGGGGGTTGCTGGGACGCTCCCTGTTTTCAAATCCCCTCTCATCAGAATGGTGCTGGACGTCATCGAAAGCATCAGGCCCAAGAGGTTCATTTAAGCACTCCTGCCCTGAATCATCATACGCACTCAGGTAAGAGCTAATTCTCCAGTCCCTCATTCCCTGCTTTACATCAGGGTCCTTTGCGTCATGATCTTGCTTAGCCCCAGGAAACCTTTTTAGGTCTGGCGGGTTGGTCTGTGTTGGGGAATTCTGGCATGCATATGCCTGTCCTACTGTGGGTCTTTTGTGACTTGTTGGGTCATAGTGCCCTGCACGTGGGTGAGAATGTCCAGATTTGAGATCATCGGAGGAAAGGACATCATAGTCAGATGGTGGCTCTAACTCAGGTAGGTACCCAGAGTCAGAGTGCTGGTCCTGCTGTAAAGCACGGCTGCGGAGCTGCTCATAACAGCCCTCTGCCTGGTACATGTGTTTCTCCCGCTGGTGGTGCTGTTCCATCTCGTCCAGGTTGCCCATGACACGCTGTTTCATGTATAGGCGGGAGGAAGAGTAGCTCTCCTGGGTCCCCTCAGCATAACTGTGCCTCTTGAAAGCATTCCTCTCTATCTGCTGGGAGGCCATGATGGAGCGACCCTGTTGCACAACGCCCTGCTGCATACGGAACTGCTGTGAGGAGTACTTTCCCATCTGCAGGCCTGCTGCACCGATCTCCAATGTGTGACGGAAGGGATCCTCACGTCTAAAGGGTAGTCCGGAATCCATGCGGTCACCAAATGAATACGCAGAAAGCTCTGTCTGGCGAAAGTAGCCACGTTGCAGACGCAGGGACTGAGTCCTTTTCATGCCAAATTGGTTACCAAAATGCCCGCTACCATCAGAAGGGACTAGTGCATTTTCCACTACCAAGGGCTTTGACTGGGCGAAAAGAATCCGAAACTCTTCATCAAAGGTGGCTACCAACTCCCCCAGGAAAAGATGAGCAATACACCGATGGATCTTCTCAAAAGACCACATGAAGCTGTCAACACACAAGAGGTTACTAATTAATGTAATTAATGTTTGGTGACTGCTGTAAGCCTGTTTCCTTAAATATGACCAATTTAAAATAGCACAATTAAACTAAAACCAAGTATGTTAAAATAATTTATTTCTGTATTAGGGGTATAATAGTCCATTGATTTTGATTAATTCATAAAATGTAATGCAATTCAATAACCCAGATCTAAAATAATTACCACAGAACAGACATACTATATGAGTAGTAGTGGGCTGGTTACACTTTTTTTTCTTTTTTCCAAAGAAATGTGTCTGTTCTCACCTGTAATTTCCACTGAGCACAGCTCTGCAGTCAGTCAGCAGGAAACGGTCCGTCACCTGACCTTTAAATGACTTTCCTGTCCGGCAGAAGTATGTGACACCTGATACTGTCCGTACACGCATCATCTACAACATAAACAAGATTTATATTGAAAAAGGGTAGTAATCTCACCATTAAAGTATGCCTCGCTATTAGTGTAAGCAGAGCAAATAATGTGTTTTTACTTTTGTGTCATGGCACCTTATCTTCTGGAAAATTGCCAGAGTAAAACTTACATGAATCATCTCTAGGTTAACTTTGCAGCTTGTCACCATAGAAACAAAGTGGTGAGAATTCTGTTCATCTAAAAGGATGTAGACAGGTACACCACGTGCAGCCGCATCCAGGAGATCAGCAAAGAGGTCAATGTCAGTGAACACGTCCATTACCACAGCAATGACCTGGCGAAAAATAAATAAATAAATGAATGACCTTTTAGACTAGGCAACTTCAAATATTTTAAAAAGAAGATAAGGGCCTGCCAAGTAACATTTCTGCTTATCATCACACTATCCAATCCAGGCTTTAATGATCTCCAAAATATGACGGGCATTTGCTGACCTAAAAGGTTGACTACCTTAACATTCACAGATTGATCTGTTTTCAGTCTGATTTAATCAATCATCAGCCATCAGCATGGCTTGGCTGGTGTTATTATTCTTACAAGATGTATTAAAGCAACACCAAAGAACTTTCCCTCTGTCGCACGCACGCTATTTGTTTATCCAGCACTGGCTAGGCAAATAACAATGTCCACAGACAAGGTAGAATATGTTGCATGATTTATGAAAGTATGATGTATTGCGACATCAGATGCAAGTAAAGTTTCTTATGTCTCATTCCATCAACTTACTGATGCGCTACCCGATTTGGCAAACACACATAGTGCGGTTATAGCCGATAGAGGGCCGCAAAGCGACTGCAGAAGTGCTGTTCACCCTGTTACAAGTTGATGAACCACTGAAACGATTTTGGAAACATTATTTTAAGGTACACAAAACTCTTTGGTGTTGCTTTAAACCAAAGAACATTTATCATATAACATATTTTCACCTCAGTCAAATTTCAAAAGTGAATTCTGACAATTCTGACAATGACATTTATACAAAAATTCCAAGGAAGGATTACCATTGCATGTAAATGCAAAACGGCTGCTGTGTAAACATTGTAAAAAAATACAAATTACTTATAGTATGATTATTGAGATTACATAGACCTACAGTATTCTTGAAAATCACTTACTATGTGAGATGTTAGCATAGAGTATATGGCAGTCAGTACAAATAAATTGTTAATTCAATATTGATCAATATTCTTTGTTTTAATACAGTACAGTAGAAACAACAGTGGAATGATACTCAGAATACACTAATAAACATTTAACAACCAATGCACACTGGAAGTCCAAAAATCTAAGTTGTTTTAACCCATTTTTTTAACCTATTTTAAAGCTAGCCAATACTTTATGCTCAGGGAGAAACTACTGCCAATAATATCATCCATCATCCTAGGATATATATACTATATATATTTTAGATATTCATTAGTGGTAATTCTGAACAGGCAGCAACAGCTAGAGCTCTTAGTAAATGGTAACATCACGTTTGTTAGTGATATAGACTGAAAAATAAAAGTCAGCCCTTCAGATGATCAGTTTTAGACAGAACTTAGGTTAGAATCTTAATTTTCACACAGCACAGCTCAGCTAAGTTTCACAGATAACACAGCACAGGTATGACTCAAAGGTATGAATGGTTGACAGATATGATTCACAGGTATGTACTGTATGTTTCATATAGTTGTCAGTATAGTTCTCACGCATCAATGTAGTTCTCAGAATAAGTCTCAGTGTAGATCTCAGGATAAGACTCTATAGTTCAAAGGTATGTGCACAGATATGTTGAGATATGGCCACTTGGGGAGAATGGCAGCCAATGGGCAATATATAACGTATATAAAAAATACAACAATTCAATGGAAATAATAAATAAGAATCTAATTTTGACAAATAACAAACTGAATACATCTGAAAAGTTTTCCCTTAATGCATGCACTGCAAAAAAATAAAAAATCTAACCAAGTGTTATTAATCTTATATTATTACACGGCTCTTCATAGTGCTGCAGAAAGTTCCATTCACATGAATGGGCCTTCTCAATGTTCGGGCCTATGTTAAATCTATATAAATCACCGGCAAAGTATAATCACCGCTGTCAATGGCAACGGGTTGATTAACGATTTTCATATCCCTCCGCAAGAATTAGTAAGCTAAAAGTAAGCTAGTAAGACGTTGCCACGCAACACCTGAAACTGTCAAGTTCTATCTGTGTGGCGAACTATTTATTTTGTCAGCGGAAGACACAAAACGGTAGCAAAATCATTTTTAAAGATTAATTGTGTTAGGTTTCTTTTCTCGTTTTGGCAAGTAGCCGTGTAATAAGCGGGATAATGTATTGTCCGCCGGTAATTATCAGAAAATAAGTCCCTTCAGGTCGAAGCAAAACCCCTCCGCTGCGCGTCGGGGTTCTGTTCTCCCTGAGAACACTTATTTTCTGATAATTACCGGCGGACAATACATTATCCCTTACTTAAGATCATAAAATCTTGTTAGTATTGTTTTTAGTATTTAGAGACTTACCTAGCGCTCTCTCAAAAGATCATTTTGACTTATAAGCAGTCTTATCAAGACAAATTTACTTAACACACTAGCAGACAAATTTGCTTGTTTTAGGACAAATTTGCTTAACGCACTGGCAGACAAATTTGCTTGTTTTCAGGATGAGGCGTCTTAAAAGAAATCAAACTCTTCTTAAATTAAGTCAAATGATTTTACGAGAAAGCACTAGGTAAATCTCTTTATACTGAAAGCAATACTGGTATTGGTCAAGTAGATTTTTTTTATCTTGATATAAGATTAATAAGACTTGGTTAGATGTTATTAGATCAGGCCCGTCGCTAGAAGGCAAGCAAACCAAGCAATTGCTTGGGGCCCCGAGCTGGCCAGGAGCCCCAAGACAACGACTGGTTAAGAATAAAATGCAATGACAAACTGTGAGTGCCCCTTTGATAGTCAATGCAGTGAAGTGCAACGACACTGTTACCGGCAATACCGGGATCCCCCTCAAGGGGGCCCCTCTCAGTAGTCACTGACAGCCTATGCTGACAGCAGCCAGCCAGCCAGGTTTGTGATATCTGCTGCTGGCAAAATATAAAACCTTGGCAGTCATAATGAAGTGGAGTTATGCATCCGGAAGCCAGAAGAGAAAGGAAGAGGATGACAAGAAAAAACAAGATAGTGGTAAGTGATAAATTACACTGGATAAAATAGCTCTACTTGTCTTGTACAAATTGTGTAATGTCGCAGCATGAAGGCTAGCCTAGCAAAAAATGTTTATGTTAACTACCTGCCTGACGGCCCATGCTTCTTGTAACAAACAAGAACAGTTAGCGCAACTTTTTTTTCCCGAACGGACGGAATATGGTTACATACTGTAATATGTTTATTAACAGGAAAAGGAAGACGCAGATCTGTTCCAGAATCACTGTTTATCGTATTTAATGACATAACATTGCTATAGCTTGGAAATAGGTTTTGATGAAAGTGGCATAGCTTCTCTGCTATACTAACTATTCAACCGTGATAATCTATTTACCAAGGAAAACCACACGATAAATTCCGTGCATCAAAGCAGACATGGACTGTTAACACTCAATATGTTCTGAAGAAGTCCAGACAACGACTCTATTTCCTTCGTCAGCTAAGGAAATTTAAAGTTTCTACATCCATCATGAAGGCCTTCTACACAGGAAGCTTCTCCAACACACATATTGCACACTGCCCTCTCCCCACATACACAGCACACTATCCCATCTCCCCTGTCATCCCCCCAACACACACACCAAGACCCCTGGCAGTTGGGTTAGCCCCTTGAGTCGTGGATCTGCCCAAGGGCCCCCTAATTCCTTGAAAACCGTCTCAAAACAAAAGGTGACCGGGCCTTCTCTGTTGCTGGCCCAAACTTATGGAATCCCCTTCCACCCCACATTAAGTCCTCGACTACCCTTGCCAGTTTTAAGTCTAATTTAAAAACTTCCCTCTTCTCTCTTGCTTTTAACAACCTGTAATTCCGCCCCCTGTGTCTTGCGTGTGTCCCTTTTCCCCTCTGCCCAAATGGCTCACTCTTTTTTTTTTTACCTTTTTATTTTATTTTTTATCTACTACTTACTTTTAGTTATTTATTTCTCTTAATATATATATATATCCTTAATTAGAAAAATTGAGATAGTCCTACCGCACACTGTTTTGACGTTTCACTTGATTTTATTCAGAGCGAACAACGCGTTTCGCATAGTCAAACAGCTCTTGAGAAGAGAGGCCTTTTGGATAAATGAACTGTCCACTCTTGAACCCGCTGGCATGAATGAATCACAGGACTTAAGCTGTTTTCTGTAAATGTAAGTGTATAGACAATGGGGTATTGCCCACTGGTTTAGCTGTATTTGTGGCATTGGTGATGCATTGATGATACCTGTGACCTATATGCACTGTTTCTGCAAAACTCTTTGATCTTGTTGGACTTTTGATGACACTATTTTTGATGATGATAATTATGTATATATGTATATATTTGATAAGAATTGTGTATATATTGTATATTGTATATCTTTGCGGACGTGTTCAATATTTTTGTCTGTTGATTGTATTTATCTGTTTATGGGAATATGGGATATTGGCATTTAAAATGGACGTTACAAACAACTGGTCATGTGACTAGAAGGTAATTAAAGACACACCTGAGAGCTCAGACCATACCTGAGCGAACCTGAGGACGCTATATGCGAAACGCGTTGTTCGCTCTGAATAAAATCAAGTGAAACGTCAAAACAGTGTGCGGTAGGACTATCTCAATTTTTCTAATTAAGTATGTTCCTGCAATCTACCTGCACCTAACCAGGCTGTGCGTGGATCTTGGTATTATTTGGAATATATATATATCCTGTTTACTCTATTTTACCTGTTTTACTCCATTTATTTTATGTTCTTATTTTTATATTATATTTATTTTTAACTTTATCTATTCTACTGATATTATTATTACCATTATTATTATTATTATTTTCTTTTTAATGTACTACTTCTTAATTTTTACTCGTGTAATATTGTTTTTCCTTTTACTTTTTTTATACATTTCTTTAGTCAGACCTGTGTATCCCTGGGCCCCTTTTCTTTTTGTTTTAACTACTTGCCTAACCTCTCATTGCCATGTAAAGCACTTTGGGTCAACTCCTGTTGTTTTTAAATGTGCTATATAAATAAAAGTGACTTGACTTGACTTGACTTGAAACGGGCCTGTATTAGATAAACAGTTTTTGCATTGTGTGAATGGTAAAGTTGCCCATTGCAAAGAAATATTATACTCAGTTCTGCGTTCCATTAACCTTATATCTACACTACATTCAGGAAGAATAAAATGCCTAGTTTGTTCCTCACTAGTTCCTAGTTTGTTCCTCACTACTCTTTGTATTCCTGAGTTATGTTTATCTTGATAAGCTTTAGGAAAAATCTGTTTACACATAGATCTCCGTTTCTCAAGGTCACAGAGTACTGTTGGTATGAAAAAACCCGAAAACAATAGTTTTTCCCTAGCTTGAGTTGCTACAGGCAGCAGCTAACGCTGCCAGGCAGCTACAGCGCTACACTGTAGGGGCATGTACATGGGAGCTCAAGGTGCTGCCGTGACTGATTATGACCATTTTTCCAATTAATTTTGCATCTATGTTTTTTTTTAACTCATGCTCTCCTCTGTGCAGAGTTTACACCTATTTTCACTGACAAATTCTCTAAACTTTTCCATGACTTGTCATTGACATTGAGAATAATGCCCCATGACTTTTCACAGCATATAAATACAAAATTGCTTACTTCAAGCCACAGGTTGTGTGAATTATATTGGATTGGAATTAAGATTGGATAAAATGTGTTTTCTTCACCTCAACTCTGTATCGCTGATGGAAGCAATAGAATTTTGTGATGTATATGCGATCTCCTACCTACAGTACATCCCTGGTATGACTTAAAGAAATGTCCTGACTTTTGATGTGAAATGTCCTGACTTTGACTCAAAGATTACCAAAAGTAATGTACAATGCAAAACCTGTCATTGAGCACTTAAGTCTAAAAAACAATTTATATAGCAAATGAAATTGCAATTGCAATATCTATCCGCAAAAAATTTGTTTGATATTTTCCCCAAATCAGTAAGCCCTAATTCCGAATTTGGTTACTTTTGGCCACAACAATCACAAAAAAACCTTTGCAATATCTTGGAGTAACTGTCATATGTTCTATGATGCTCTCACCTGCCCAGCATGTTTTATGAGCCGCCGTGCCTGCTCCTTGATGCTTGGCATTTCAGGATCAGAAGGGTTCACTAGGGTTGTGACCTCTGTAGGGCCTACAAATGAGTGCTGTGGCCAGCCCAGGTCCAGACCTGGAGCGTCAAGGTCAGAATGCATCGGCCAGTAGGTGTCAGAGGAGCCATCTTGGTCTGCTTGGTGATACGTCAGCTGGGGTAAAGATCCGCTGGGGGCCTGCTGGGTCTCTGGTGACTGCACGGTGTGCTTGATGTGCTCCACCTCTGACTGGCACAGGAAGTCAACCACATTGGCGCTCTGCAGGAATTCATAGTAGCCTTCCACACCATTTTCCACAAGTGCATCAATGGCCAACCGGTACTCCTCACGGTAGTGGGGGGGGAGGTAGTTTGGATCCAAGGGATTTTCCCCCACAGACGAACTCTGAGACCGATGAGGCATTGTGGGCACTGAGGCACAGGACTGTGAGAGGTAGGCCTGAGGATACAATACAACACAAAATGTCAATACGGTTTGACCTTGACCATGTGTCTAAAATTAACTAATCTCAAGATATAATACCCTATATTTGATCTAAATCTACCTATTCCTGCCTGAATATACAGTGTTACTAATTCCAGCAGGTCATAGTCTATGGAAAGATGGTATGTGTGATGTTTCACAACATTCTGACATGTTAAAAGGTTTTCGATAGATAGATAGATAGATAGATAGATAGATAGATAGATACTTTATTCATCCCAAGGGAAATTCTAGACATTATTAGACAAATACGACACCAACAAAGCATGCAGTCTCACAAACAGGAACTTACAACTATAATTATCAAGTAACTGTTCAAGGGGGTTGAAACCACCGAATCATGCGCTTGGTCTTCACAACATGATTATAGTCAAGACATTACTAGGTGTGGGACAAAAAATGCAGGTCTAATGCTTTTTCAAAGCATGCTCAAGCATAACAGCATGCTACATGTAAGTCTCCTCAATAACAATAGCCTTGAAAACAATTCTACATCCTTCGTCACGCTCTGCATATTTTGACTCACCCAACTTTTGGCATGCCCGCACACCTTTGACACACCCAATCCCCTCTAACACGCCCATTTCTGACCTTCAAGAACCTGTCTGTGGTTATGAGGCATTGCCGTGCTCATCATGGTATTTTATGCATTTGTGCTCATATTTGGAGAACAATTGTAGTTTAAATATGCAAACTTTGATGGAAAAATCATACATCTGTTTCTATAATCTTAAATGTATTGATGTGAATTTCAAATGAATTGTTCTCATCTTCAAACATCAAACAATACACTTGAGCATTGTGCTTTTTTATGAATCATCTTACAACAATGACAAAAAACATTCACTTCAAGTGTGCATGTGAACAGTTAATGGCTGTGGACTAAACCGGATCTAACATGCTCTGGTCATGCCACCTAGTATTGACTTCTCTTCTCTTGAAGATTTCTCAATGCATTGCCAAATAAGGATATCTGGTTTCAAGGAGAAGTCATGAGGAATCTCAGTGCAAAATATCAGAACCACAAGTATCAGACCTAAAAAGTATTTAGTTACACTCTTTGTAAAAATGTCTTTACAGCCTCATCTTATGGAACTGATGTTTCCAGGCTTGTCAGGCAAGTTTGTTTCAACAGACACTAGCCAATGAAACTGGCAAAAAGACATTACGGTCCATTTCCAGTGCTGCACATTATTTCCCCATACTTAAAATTAGGTCCAAAGTTTCCACGAGTTCCTAGTTTGAGATTTGAAACAAAACATCCATGCATACGTTGGAATAGAGTAGTAGAGTGTATGGGTATGTTTGCCCCGCTGTCATGGCAACGTGGTTTGTGGTCAGTAGACACAGAATTGTGGATTACAGAAAGTGACTCAGAGAGAGAGAGAGAGAGAGAAATCTCTTGTGGCTAAGCACTGGGTGATTCACCAGCAGGATTCACTACCACATCCAATAAGTGCAGCTCTCCATTTCATGCCATCTAGACTACAGAGGTTACCCTTCATGTTAGGTTATCTCAAGAATAACTATGAATTGATTCAAGTTGTGTTCATTTAAGCCCGTATGCATGCACACACAAAACATTACACGACTCTCTTTACTCTCTAACCAAAATGTTTACTCAACAACAAGTATATAGTTTTCTATACTTCACATCTATACACATGCTACAGCCGTGCAGCCCCCTCTAGCCTGTGTCATTAGCAATCCACAGCACATCCAAAGTGGCCAAGCTCAACAGCACAACATAACAACAAATCAGTCACCATATAGCATAAATCGCACTGCACAGCACTGTATCGCACCGTTCTAGTTAGGACATTCCAATTAAAAACAATGTGATTCATTTGATTTTGTTACAAACGTTAGTCATCATCATGCTTTATGAGTGCAATCATTACTAAATACTTATAATACACTTATGAGGCATTATGAGTACTTTATATGCCTTTATGCATGTGTTTACAATGCCTTAAGGACTCTGAATAAGGGAAGGGTTGCCATAACAATTATAGGCCACACATACAATCATTTAAGATATGATGTAGGCGGCAGGCCTATTATTTGTGAAAATATATTTACATTATTAGTCTGTAAATGTTTATATGTCGTGTCAGTTAAAGAAAGACATGTTAGAACAGCACTGCTTCAATGGAATGCCCCTGCAACCGTTTCTATACTGCAGCATTGTAACATTGTCATTGTAATATTTTAATTGACATATTTTAACATTTGAAGCAAAAGCCTGGCCTGACTGAACATCCATGACGAGGCCGACAGGTTTAATTGGGCAGACTGGGAGACACACTGACTCATTACTGTGTTCCTGTTCCTCAGGGCTTTCCTGTTCTTTCTGGGTTGAACCCACGCGCATGAATTCTAAACATCTCTTAAAGGACCTTCCCTACCCACACACAGGTTGGGCCTACATAGAAAACGCTGGCTCGTTTCATACGCACATACTAACACACATACACAAAAACACAGATGGGTGAATTTCCACATTCATTACATATTTTCTAGTCTGTGTAAAAAGAGGTCTCCTTTCCAGCTCAGTTGGCCATTTTTGTAGCTATACCATGTGAAAATGGCCACCATGCTGTGAGCTATGTATTTTGCAGTGTTCTGAATATACCCATTTTACTCACAATATGCTTGTGGGTCTATGGAGGTGTCTCAAATACTGTAGGTCAGAATAGAAAAGTGTCTGTTTTATTAAACATACTACACTTAATTGTTCCAGGATAGCATAAACAATCACACTTCAGTCAATCAAACATTATCACTGATTTTGAGTCTCAATAAAGTATTTTTCCAAACAACACAGGAACACCCAAACAACTCAATCAGGTTTATTATCATCATATGGCAGGTTCATTAGTTCGGTCTTCTTTTCTTTATGACCTTGCTACTTGCGCAACAACTACACCTAAGTTCAATTGAGCCCCTGTTCATGATCTGGTCTCTGTGTTTTTACTTTCCTTCTGACCAGGTGCTCTGACTGTACTCTACAGATATGCTGTATGGCCTCTCTAGTTATCAAAGGGTCCACTGCTCCATTCTCGATCTCTCATCCCTTTATGACCTGTGCTTATCTGTTTTCTAGCTTTACTTTGTTCTCTGTCCTTTCTTCAGCAGTTGTGGGTTCTATCGAGAGGTGTTCTGCCTCTCTTGTGTATCTTTGCTCAACAGATATGCTGTCTCTGAGGGGTACATTGTCTGTCATGTGATATAAAAGATATGCTCCCTAAATAAAAGGCAAACATGGAGGGGCTGTTGTAAATTAGCCTTACTTTTTTAAGTTAAAGGTGCCCTGCCACACGTATTTCATTCATGGTGGTAATGTCTGAATTTCTACAATGGACTCTGTAAAATTTTTTGTGGAAAACATGCCTTGGTTACCTTGTTTCAAGCCATTCTAGCGTGGTAAAGTTAGCCGTGGTAAAGCTAGCAGCTAGCCAGCAGGAAGACTTGATTTGCGCCAGTTCTCATTAATATTCAATGAGCTGCTTTACTCTCAGCTAGTCGGTTTCGTCCATAACATGGCATTTTAGCTTCATGGCATGAACTTAACTTGGCTAGCATTGTCCAAATGGATATAAATAAAACCTGCTAGGCTAGCGAGTGCATTAAGTAAAGGATAATGTATAGAACGCCGGTCATTATTGGGAAAATAAGTCCAGACAGGGCTAACCGGACCCCGACGCACAGCGGAGGGGTCTTGTTCCGCCCTGAAGGGACTTATTTTCACAATAATGACCGGCGTTCTATACATTATCCCGCTTATTACACGGCTACTTGCCAAACCGAAACAATAAACTCCCCACGATATGACTCTTTAACCTACATAGCCTATTCGTTACCGTTTCATTGTGACTTTTACTGAGAAACAAATAGTTCACAACAGCACGCTGAACTTGAATCAAACATTCTTTAGAACACAGCTGATCAACCGTCCACTTTCACTTTTGAACGAAGTTCCAGTCCTTGCGTAGTAATAAGAAAGACGTGAAATAGAAGCACAAAACCCATTTTCCTTGACAGCGGTCTGTTATACTTAGCAACGGTCTGTTATTGGGAATTAGCAGACCACCGAACGTTGGGAAGGCCCATTCAAGTGAATGGAGCATTCTTCAGCATGATGAAGAGCCGTGTAATAAACCTGTATAACATAACACTTCCTTGAGTTGACAATAACGTTTTACTTACGGACTTGGCACTGGTCGTAGACTGCCGCGATGGTAGCCTACTCCAGGCTTCAACAGCAACCTTTTTGCAAAGTCTGTGGTATTGTTCCAAAAACTAAACTGAAACCATATGATCCTCAAGTCTGGGTTCTTGGGCAAAATGCATTGTTGAAGTTCTATTTGTGTATAGCGCACAAGCCCAATGACATTCAGCCATCCTTGCATACGAAAACTGTCACAGAGCTAAACGAATTTTGTGGGCACTCAACTGGGCGAGCTTATGAATAGTAATGAGCTCAATCAATTCCACGTCAAACTGAAGAGCTTTTGCAATTGGCCTGATTTCTCCGCTTATCTCTTTTCAGTTGACAAAGAAGGTAGCTGTTCATTTTCACATTCACGACATAGCACAAACACATATGGACCTACTGTAACATATTTTTTTTTTAAATACGGTTTTGTGTGGCAGGGCACCTTTAACACTACATAACATAAGCATCAAGGAATTTGTATACAAGTTTATATGCATAATGTCAATTAGGTGGCCATGTATCCGTACACTCAGAAGGTTGAAACAGAGAAAGCAGTAACACTGCCTATTTGCCATGTTCTCTGACGCTCATCATTAGAAGTCCTCGAACGTTTTCTGTTTTCAAACGATTTACGTTTGAATTAACTGTTGTTTTGTGGCAAACTTGCAAATGAATGCATACCGGTAGTCCTGTTGAACTTGCTGTGATTACACTTAGCAACAGCTCCAAAGGGATATGTTCCCATAGGCAATGATAAGTATAGCACTAGTGATGGAGTGAAATATGAATAGTTATGGAAATGGTAATAACTCCTGTTTCCACTTGTCGTCTGTTATTAGAAGGCTATTCAATATGTTGTATTGTGGGTTTGGCAGGAAAACCTTCAGAAATGTAAGAGCACCTTTTACAATGTACTGTTGGTACTTACATATCAAATATTGTCAGTTAGTTCAGGGGTTTAATGCCTCAATGAGTGGCAGATAGAAAAGGTTCTTCTACAATAGCCTACAATAGGCTACTAGTCAAAGTAGAATACCGGACATTAAGGTACACAGGTAATTGAAAATCATGAACTCCAAGTTGTATTACTCTACAGCATATTACCTTCTGCTCCTAGAACACTGTGAACTTGAACAATGAGTATAATCATTCTGCCATGAAAGTTTGCATACATTATATTGTTGTTGAATAGTCATTAAGTTGTGTTATTTTGTTAACTTTAATAATAATTTATGTTTGTAACTTTAATAATAGTTTATGTTTATCCTACCAGACAGATCAATGTAATAATGTCAGTATTAATGCTGATATCAACCCAGTTAATTGAATCATTACATCTAATGTTACCAACACTAAGTTAAACCATTCTGCAACAAGTTGGCAATGTCAGGACCTTTAGTCGTCATTTGTGATTGGGATAGAGACAATCGAACTTGCAATCTCCTGTAGAGGTACTGGATGAAATATGTCTTGAGAAGTAAACGGGGTGTCATTGTCTCCGCCCCTCCCAAAGGCCTTACACTGAACTTTTCAGGTATAATACATACTAAGGTAGCCAATGTGTGAAATACAGGCACATCAACTGACTCACAATAAATCATGGATTTCAAAACCTTTTAATGCCCTCAGGAGTATAATAAAACAACATGAAGTCCTGTAGCCAATGTGGCCCTACCCTATTCATGCAGACATAGGCCTAAAGGCTTGACTTTCAGTCCTACAGAATTCAGGCTGCAGATGAAACCAGAAAACACTGCAGTAACAATGGCCTTTGTCTAGGCCTACTTGATTAATTTCAAATTAAACCTGCCCTTTGATATTCTTTAACACTGATGTTTTGATAAGCTTACATTTGTCTGCTTTAGGTTTTCTTGCCCAATTATCTAACATTTCCAAATCATTGCATTCAAGAATTATGAGCAACACAGGGTCTGTTGTCGTCCAGTCAAATGTAACGAGTCTGCTCTCACAATACATGGAGTCAACTGATACTCGACCGTTTCAAACCGTCAGGTGTCAGGTAAGCTAAGCTTGCCCTTCGCCGCATTTGAACGAAGATCTCGACAACGATATCCTGCCTGTTCCAGCGTAGGTTATAACTGGATAGTTAACTATCCTTAACACAAAACAAAAACTCTGGACCTGCTATTGATTCAAGAGTAGACTATTCAGGAACCATGATCAGTCAGAGATGGGCACAGCCTATGCATTTAAGAATTCAAGTTTGAAGTTATGGTGTGCGTAAGATTACAAAGATAAGTTGTAACGTTACAATCTTTCCATTTCGTATGACATTGTTTCACATGTTTATCATGAGAACATCGCAACCTGTAGCCTATAGCCTAAGTTTCTTCAAGCGGGGTCTTACCTAATCGTTTTGATTACAGTCGCTTTGCGAACTCCGGTGTAGTATCCAGTGCCCGTTCCCACTTTTCCCATACGAAGTCCAACATCACATTCCTGCCATCACAGCGGACTCCACCCAAGCTCTGCAAAACCTGTTCGCACTCGGCCGATTCCTGCCTGCCTGTAGGCTTGCCTACCTCTTGACGAGGGAAAAAGTTAGCTCTCACTCGTCCTCTTCCCGTGTCTGGAATCTAAAGGCCCCTCCCACAGCACAGAGCGTCACGGCACTACAAAAAATAGTTTCCTGACCGAGGTTATACAATCTTTGACTGATTGAATCTTTCATTTATAAAATATATTGTTAGTCAATTGTTTCAGATAGATGTCCTCTGCTTCATCTCTCTCTTTCTGCGCGCGTGCGTGTGTGTTTGTGTGTGCGCGCCTACAGACCCATTCGCACACAATCCCTATAAAAAGAAGCAGATGGAAAATATGCACCAGACACATATTTGTGGAATAGGGCCTACAAGACTTTTGAACAGTGGGGGCATGCAGTCAATCTTCCTGCCATTAATTATCATGGCTTTACTAGGCCTACATGGCCTATCTATGACAGTAAATCCATGTTGTCTGACCGAGCTGTTCTGTGGATGTTTCCCCTCAGCCTAAGAGTTTGAGGTGCTCTCCATTAACAACTGAGGGATTGGGTGAATTTTCTGAAATGGAGCTGACCTTGACAGTGTCTATCATAAAATGAAATGTCAGTGTGTGAAATGAAGGGTGGGTGTGTCACCTGCATGTGAGGCATTATATGTGTACTTTTCGTTCAAAGTGCAAGTAAATTATCTGCATGAGCACAATCAGACACACCCTATACACACAAACATACACACCCACTCACACACAGAGCTATACACTCAGTTAACCTAAACATCAATTACTATAATATGCTTATGTGTATATCGTCAGTCTCACTGTACACCTGCAGGTATATTTAAGCTCCAGGCATGTGTATATTACTGATATATTGCTAACACCTGATAGGTGTTTAGCTGGGGAGAAAAAGCTGCTCAGGCAGTGGAAGCAACTAAAAGGTGTGGTTCAGCAAGGAATGTGCCAGCGCTGCTCTGATACACCACACCCAGCACACTCATACACACACATCTCCTCTACCAGTCTCTTTCTCCTCCCGCATATGTCTCTCTGTTACAACATATGCATAGATAGGCTGGATTTTGACTACACACTATTTAGCACACACACATGCAAACACACTCTCTCTCTCTCTCTCACACACACACACACACACCTTTCTGTTTGAATGTGACTCAAAGTGTCCTGTGTAAACAGTCTCAGGGTCAGAGGCAACAGTGCATTCTCTGTTTGTCTTGAATCCTTACTGACATCTCCCACAATCCTCCTCTTTGGATGTAATATCACACCTGTGGATCAAGTAACAGGCCTGTTTTGTGTGTGTCTGTGTGTGTGTCTATGTATGTGTGTGTCTGTGTCTATGTACTAATTAAAGCAGTTGTTATAGGTGCTTGTGTAGATCATTGTAGTGTTTGTGTGGAGGTAGAGAGAGGACGAGGGTGAGAGAAGACTTTGCTTTGCATGTTGGTGAGAGAATATTTAAGCACCTGTTCAATCATGTCTGACATGTCTCCTCTGGCGCGGGGCGGCGTCACCTGTTCATAGCTCCACCCACAGCGTAGTGCTTAGGACAGCGCAGTAGCATGCAAATTTGTGAAACAAACAAACTCATGAAGAACGTGTTTGTATGTGTAGCAGGGTAAGCAGGTCCTGCTCTCTGTTGTCTGTCTCTCACTAATTACCATGATTGACAGACCCGCCCAGTCATTAGCCTTTCAATGATATATTGGCAGGCAGGTGCTTCCTGTGAGAGCACTCCTGCCTTTTCCCCTTCCGGGGACCTGATCATGGTGTTGCAGTGAAATGCACTGGTTTGGCTGACTGGTTGGCATCCTGATGGGCTGCTGTACAGCCAAGTGGCGTCAAGTGGGCGACGTGATTTGTTCAGTTTGGACAGGGCTGGTCCCTCATAGGATTTTATTCTGTGTGGCTTGAAGGTAAGCTCCTTCACTCTGATGCTCACCTACTCGCCGTTTTTTTATCAAATAGTTAAAAGGAGTAACTATAATATTTCTATTTTTATAGAGACAGCACATTTGATCATTGAAGATTGGCCACCTGGTGCATTGCCTGCCATCACCAACGGGCTGCTGTTTTGTCTCTGGATGTTTATTTTCTTTTGTGCAACCGTTGTATTTTGTGTTATTTGTTTGTCCCAGTTCAGTACCACTAGAAACAGGGGGCCTTGACGGGTGGTTACAGTCTTTCCCTGGTTTCACCTGGTGTGCCTGACGTGAATTTTCGTCACTTGTTGCAGTGCGAGTGTGAGCTGTGTTGAAGTGTCATAACTTGTTTGCAGTGCCATAACTTGTTTGCAGTGCAGTGTACATTGTGTGCACGATAGCTCTGTCTCTCTCCCTCTGCTGTTCCACCAATGATCAAGCCCCTGTCCTGTCTATTGTTTTTATGTCAAATCCTGTAGCTCCATTTGTAAAATAAATAGATATATTTCCTAAAACACGTCTCTGCCCAGCATGTGTCGAACCTGTGTTGCCAATTAGCAAGGTTGTGTGTGTGAATTGGTGACCTATTTCCTAGTGGTGACAAAAACCCTAGGTGGCGTAGTCTGCTACTACTTTCCCCTCTTGAATCTGCCACATTTTGGCGTACTGTCGGCAGGATTACACTTCATTAAGGCAGAGACGTGTAGCCTATTTTGTTTTTCTTTTTGGGGCTTTGTGTGTGTTGATGATTATTTGTATTGTGTTCAACATGAGACAAAACAGCAGCCTTTGCTTCAGTTACCCCAAACCATCAGGGAGGTAGGTCAGGTTAGTAGGCTATGTTTAGGAGTGCCCATCCCCCTCCCGCCCCTATCCTTCTCCAAATTTTATACAACGTGTGGCTCACTGCAGCGTTGTAACCAGAGTAGCTTCCCACCTACATGCCTTTGGGTCATGGGTCGCCATGAGAGCGATAGCCATTAGCTGGGCCTGGTGTCGTTGCCTTCCTGGTTCCTCCTCCCCCTCCCCATTTTGTACAACGTGTGGCTCACTGCAGCGTTGTAGCCAGAGTAGCTTCCCACCTACATGCCTTTGGGTCTTGGGTCGCCATGGGGGCGATAGCCATTAGCGGGGCCTGGTGTCGTTGCCTTCCTGGTTCCCCCTCCCCCTCCCCATTTTGTACAACGTGTGGCTCAGCGTTGTAGCCAGAGTAGCTTCCCACCTACATGCCTTTGGGTCATGGGTCGCCATGAGAGCGATAGCCATTAGCTGGGCCTGGTGTCGTTGCCTTCCTGGTTCCCCCTCCCCCTCCCCATTTTGTACAACGTGTGGCTCACTGCAGCGTTGTAGCCAGAGTAGCTTCCCACCTACATGCCTTTGGGTCATGGGTCGCCATGAGGGCGATAGCCATTAGCGGGGCCTGGTGTCGTTGCCTTCCTGGTTCCCCCTCCCCCTCCCCATTTTGTACAACGTGTGGCTCACTGCAGCGTTGTAGCCAGAGTAGCTTCCCACCTACATGCCTTTGGGTCATGGGTCGCCATGAGAGCGATAGCCATTAGCGGGGCCTGGTGTCGTTGCCTTCCTGGTTCCCCCTCCCCCTCCCCATTTTGTACAACGTGTGGCTCAGCGTTGTAGCCAGAGTAGCTTCCCACCTACATGCCTTTGGGTCATGGGTCGCCATGAGAGCGATAGCCATTAGCTGGGCCTGGTGTCGTTGCCTTCCTGGTTCCCCCTCCCCCTCCCCATTTTGTACAACGTGTGGCTCACTGCAGCGTTGTAGCCAGAGTAGCTTCCCACCTACATGCCTTTGGGTCATGGGTCGCCATGGGGGTGATAGCCATTAGCGGGGCCTGGTGTCGTTGCCTTCCTGGTTCCCCCTCTCCCTCCCCCTCCCCATTTTGTACAACGTGTGGCTCAGCGTTGTAGCCAGAGTAGCTTCCCACCTACATGCCTTTGGGTCATGGTTCGCCAGGAGGGCGATGGCCATTAGCGGGGTTTGGTGTCGGTGCCTCCCTGCCCCCCCCCCCCCCCCCCCCTTTTGTGTGTGTCGAGTACCTGTGTTAATCACTGGGCCCCATACATTATGTTCTGGCCCACTGAGTAGGCCAAGATCGGCTAGGTTTTGTTGGGTAGCGGCGCAGGTCGCCGGGGTCCCATGTGTGCGTGAACTAATCTACAGACCAGACCATGGATATGTTGAGCTGGGTGGCATTTTTTGTTCATTAACCACACTGTGAAGAGCCTCACTGTCCCAACCTCTCCCTACAGTAACTGGCCTGTGTCTATCGTCGGGGCGACGATAGAAAAGCGGGGGGCAGATTGTAGCAGGGTAAGCAGGTCCTGCTCTCTGTTGTCTGTCTCTCACTAATTACCATGATTGACAGACCCGCCCAGTCATTAGCCTTTCAATGATATATTGGCAGGCAGGTGCTTCCTGTGAGAGCACTCCTGCCTTTTCCCCTTCCGGGGACCTGATCATGGTGTTGCAGTGAAATGCACTGGTTTGGCTGACTGGTTGGCATCCTGATGGGCTGCTGTACAGCCAAGTGGCGTCAAGTGGGCGACGTGATTTGTTCAGTTTGGACAGGGCTGGTCCCTCATAGGATTTTATTCTGTGTGGCTTGAAGGTAAGCTCCTTCACTCTGATGCTCACCTACTCGCCGTTTTTTTATCAAATAGTTAAAAGGAGTAACTATAATATTTCTATTTTTATAGAGACAGCACATTTGATCATTGAAGATTGGCCACCTGGTGCATTGCCTGCCATCACCAACGGGCTGCTGTTTTGTCTCTGGATGTTTATTTTCTTTTGTGCAACCGTTGTATTTTGTGTTATTTGTTTGTCCCAGTTCAGTACCACTAGAAACAGGGGGCCTTGACGGGTGGTTACAGTCTTTCCCTGGTTTCACCTGGTGTGCCTGACGTGAATTTTCGTCACTTGTTGCAGTGCGAGTGTGAGCTGTGTTGAAGTGTCATAACTTGTTTGCAGTGCCATAACTTGTTTGCAGTGCAGTGTACATTGTGTGCACGATAGCTCTGTCTCTCTCCCTCTGCTGTTCCACCAATGATCAAGCCCCTGTCCTGTCTATTGTTTTTATGTCAAATCCTGTAGCTCCATTTGTAAAATAAATAGATATATTTCCTAAAACACGTCTCTGCCCAGCATGTGTCGAACCTGTGTTGCCAATTAGCAAGGTTGTGTGTGTGAATTGGTGACCTATTTCCTAGTGGTGACAAAAACCCTAGGTGGCGTAGTCTGCTACTACTTTCCCCTCTTGAATCTGCCACATATGCATTTGTGTGGGTGTGTGCGTGTGTCGTAGTTACTGTGATGAGTTAGGGAAGTAGGAGAGATCCAGTACAACATAAAAGAATAAGAATGTTTAGAGTTACTACAGAGATGATATTGGTGGTTATTGTGGATTGTTGACTGCTATTGGGAATGGAAGTGTCAAATAAATGTCTGATTTGCCCAAGACCTGAGTTTTAAACACAGAAAGCAGTTTAAACATTCATAATTCGGGCACTAATTCTGCTGCATCTCTAATGCCACTTTGTGAAGAGACTTGCATCCATTAAATTGGTTATGGTCTGTGAATTGGTTATAGTACTGTTTTGTTGTTAAATGGTAGGTACCTTCATTATTGGTTAATTCTTCTACTGTAAAATACAACTATCAAATGCTATTTCCTGTCAATAAATGAGCCTGACAACTTTTCAACCATGCTTCAGAATCATACTATCTTTGTATCTATCTTTGTGGGGGCAGCCTACTGGTTAGCGCTTCAGCCTTGTAACCGGAGGGTTGCTGGTTCGAACCCCGACTAGTAGGCACAGTTGAAGTGCCCTTGAGCAAGGCACCTAACCCCTCACTGCTCCCCGGGCACCGCTGTTGTTGCAGGTAGCTCACTGCGCCGGGATTAGTGTATGCTTCACCTCACTGTGTTTTCACTGTGTGCTGAGTGTATTTCACTAATTTACGGATTGGGATAAATGCAGAGACCAAATTTCCCTCACGGGATCAAATAAGTATGTATACTTATCTGCTAACTGACTATCATTATTCACTCCATTGTTCATTCCGTTTTTGATGGCAAACGCAAAACAGCGCCAAAACAATCACCAGTGGACAAAAAGAATATTACATGTGTATTGTTAAGACTCGCCATAGAGAATAAATGGGGGGAATTATGGAGGTCCCGTGCGGGCCAGATGCTATATACCACAGACATGTTTTGGGGGGCCACCCAAAATGAGGTGGCCGTAGTTTGGGCACCACTGAATTGTAAACTGTGATTACAAGCCTAATGGATTTACATGGCTTCAGGTAGCACTGAGCTAGCACTATTTGCAGTTTGCTTTAACAGACACCCTCTCATCTCATCTTGATGTGATATACGCTGTGTTGTCTTATAGTGAGATTGACCTATCCTACGCTGAGAAATGGGAAGGAGACAGACGTTTGGTTTCCACTAAAGGAACTTGGGGGTAGTTTTACAGGGTGTCAACATTTTGCGCATCTCCATTGCCGGAACGGTGCTGAAAAGACGATCTTCAAGAACTTTTACAGGGCTGAAACAAGCACCTACCTCAGGGTGAAGCCAGCATAATGCAAGCTTTAATTTGGAACAGCTGTTCATACAGTAGGTAGCCTATCAGTAAGTAAAATATTTTTTTGCACATTTATACACAGATTATGCTGACCAAAGTGCTGTTTTCAAAACATAATAAAATTATAAAAAATAAAATACATATACACATACAGTACATCTACACATTAAGCAAGGAACATTTCAATTAGTTTGCTCCATTTGAAGGTACGTCAAATCAAATTTAGATTTATTAGGATTTAGACAAGGTGTTATGTGGGGAGTATTTGCTTGCTATGGCATTTTGGTTAACCTAATTAGTGTCACCATCACAGAGCAAAGGCTGCATACAGGTAGGGCCTGTAGGTCCTGTATGCGGCGGAGACACAACAGCTGAAAGGGCTGAATAGCAGGGCGTTTCTGTACCTGTGCCCTTTACCTGGGTGGACCGAGAACCTTTAATGGAAACGAGCTCATTACATTTTTTTAGGATGATGTCCAACGGTCAATTCAGCACAGAATTACACCAGTGCCTCAGAATTGGATCCAAAGGAGTCCGACCTCCCCATATGGCTTCTGAGGGTCAGTTAGCTTTCAGTGTCAGTGACACCAAGGCCGTAACCAGTCAACATTGGGGATGTCCAAACATCCCATACAAATGTATGAACAGATGGATATGTTTATATTTTATTTTTACAGTAGTGTATAATAGTAGCCTAGTTTACTAATAGTAGTAGTACAAAATAAATCAAACTATTGGGTTGCTTACCAGGCTACAGATGTGTCAGCTCTTCTGCAAACTGATCCCTCCTCTCCCGAGCTGCTGCTGCTGCTGCATTTGGGTTCAGTGGCATCTGCACATGCAATTCAGCATCACATCTTCTACAGTCCTGTAATGTTTCCTCATCTAGGTCTACTAGACATCTATGGCACATGGCAATGCAACACACAACATGCCACAAAGAATGCTGCAACTTTATGAAGACTGTACTGGAATGTGCCACCTGACTTCTCCAAACATCTGAAGCACATTTTTAGCAACGAAAATGTTCTTTCAATGACGACGCATGCTTTTGCATGTTTTCGATTGAACGACAATTCCCACACTGTTTGTTGGCATGATGTAAGGTGTAATCAGCCATGTCTTTAATGGGTAGCCATTGTCCCCTAACAGCCACCCCTCCAGAGGAGGTTCCCTCTGGAAGACTGCAGGAATGACAGAATTGGCCAGTATGAAGGAGTCGTGACTGGAGCCAGGATAATTTGCACACACATGCATGACCTTACATGTAGCATCGCAAATCACCTGTATGTTTATTGAGTGGGTTCCCTTGCGGCTGAAGGGGCACGAAGTTACACATGAGTGCAATCTATAGCACCCACCACACCAGGAAACCCACTCTTCACCCAGAACTCCTGTCTAGCACGCTCCTGTCTGTCAGGTGTCATGGGAAATTGAATGTATTCACTAGCATGTCAGGCTAAACCTAATTGTGATAGGCCTCTAGTTGAGTTGATGTTGGAATGGACTACAGCGCAGCCGTTACTTTCACAGCAACGGTTTCTAAACATGTTTCTCTTGGTCAGTGGCGTATTGATTTTTAGAGGGTGTAAGATAGGGATTTTTGGATCATGCGTCAGACAACACCATATGCCACACCACTGGGCGCATAGTGGAGCGCACGGCGAAAACTGTCACTGATTGGGTGATATAGATAGATAGATAGATAGATAGATAGATAGATAGATACTTTATTGATCCCCAGGGGAAATTCAACGTCACAGTGGCATACAGACAACACACACACACATTCACTAACAGCAGAAAGTAATTAAAAGTATATAATATAAAAAAAAACACAACTAAGCAATAAGGACAGTAGAAGATAAATATATACTAAATAACACTTAATCTAAATCAATCAATCAACAGTATCCACATAGTGGGTGATTAATCAATCAAGATGCGCTTGCAATGGCTGAGGCAGGGACTGAGCCTGTGATTCTCTGTCCATAAGGTAAGGTAAGGTGCTCTGTGTGAATGAGTGTCATGGTGATGCTGCAAATGAGTAAGTCAAACAGTGCAACAGTGCAAGAATAAAGTCTATATATATATATATATATATATATATATATATATATATATATATATATATATATATATAACTATATTAAAGGAGAATTCCGGTGTGATATTGACCTAAAGTGTATTGAAACATGATACCGAGTGTGAACGTATGTCTCATAGCCCATCTCGGCTTGTCCCCTGTACTCCAAAATCTGGCGCTAGTTAGCCGATGCTACCAACAGCTTTTTCAATGGTGGTGCTTCGGCATCGGGCTAGCCATGCAAATAAATCACTGTTTTACACCATTAACGAGGCTCAATGTATCTCCACACTTCATTGGTAGACTTCAGAGGGCCCTGACATTTAAAACGAGACATTGAGAACTTTGAAAAAGCACTGGTAGTTTACTTACAAGACGATTTATACAGACAGTATCTTCACGATGTTTAGCGTTTGCAGCCATCTTGAATTTAGTCACGATAAGTCGAGCGACGAGTAATAATGAACAGGTATGATAAGAGATCAGATTCCAAAAATAATTCAGTGGAAATGCATGGATTCAGTTGCTTCCAGTAGCAGTACTGGAATCCATGCATTTTTACAGAATTATTTTTGGAATCTGATCCCTTATCAGACCTGTTTTTTCGTACTCGTCGCTCGACTTATCGTGACTTAATTCAAGATGGCGTCGAACGGTAAAATTCCTTAAGGTACTGTCTGTATAAATCGTCTTGTAAATAAACTACCAGTGCTTTTTCAAAGTTCTCCATGTCTCGTTTTAAATGTCAAGGCCCTCGGAAGTCTACCAATGAAGTATGGAGCTACTTTGAGCCTCGTAAATGGTGTAAAACAGTGATTTATTTGCATGGCTAGGCCGATGCCCGAGGCACCACAACGAAACACTATGTTGGTAGCATTGGCTAACTAGCGCCAGATTTCTGAGTGCAGGGGACAAGCCGAGGTGAGCTATGAGACATACGTTCACACTCGGTATCATGTTTCAACAAACTTTAGGTCCAAATCACACCGGAATTATCCTTTAAGGAAGGTATAAGTGTGGTGACAGTTCGGCTGTGGCATGGAGGGAGGGGTTGAATAAGCCTTGCGTCGCACTTTGCACCGCGTTGCACTGGGTGTACAATAGGGCCCAAAGTGTTTTCCCACATCTCTGAGACCAGTTGGAGCAGTTTCATGTCTCTGTTGCTGAGATAGTTTCGGGCGTTTGGATGTATGTTGGAGTATTGTGTACATGAAAACATTTCAGTTGGATTGCCTGAGGCTATTTGAGCAGCCAAAATCTTTTCCTAATGACAAACAATCATCTAGTCCACACTTTTCACATGCCTCCTATTAGCCTGGAAATATCTAAACTCATTCACAAAGTGAATAGAGGCTGGTAACCCCCGATTGTGAAACGTTTGCAACACTTGCATCGCGACGGACACTAACTTCGAAATCACTGGTCCAGCGTTACAGTTAGCGAACAATGTATGTGGGTCTACCTTTGCTGTAAATACATTTCTGCATTTTCCCAACTGCCTTTTTTGACATTTGCAGGTCTTGCTGCTTCTGTTTATCACAATAAGTTTTGGTTTCATCTTTGTTGCTGATTGGCCTGACATTTTTCTTGTCTGATCTTCTTGTCCCTGAAAGAAGATCTAGGTGGGGCCAGGCTAGCCTCCTTTTGCAGGTACAAGGAAATGAGGTGTATCTCTAATTATCTCATGACCTCTCCTCTATCTCATGTTCTCCATTCTTATCTCATCTAACAACTGCACTCACGTCTGCTCCTTTCTTCTCTACATATACACTGCAACTGATAATATTTAACATAACTTTACATGTAGAACATTTCCATGGAAGTAGGCATGTAGTAGGCATTTCCATGGAAACACTTAACTGACAGCAAGCAGACTTGTACTTTGACACAATATGGTGCCAAGATCAGATGGGAGGTGAGCAGATCTAAATATTTTCCAGTGGGCAGCCACCAGGGGGCGATATACATTGTACTTGTTATCTACAGGCTTCTCGGCTGCCCACTAGTTTGACATTCATTTCCTACAGATTCTGCTGACCTCATTACATGTATAATAATAATGTCCATGTTGTGAGGACACAGTTTATTAACAATGTACATTTTTGTAAGACAAACATTTAAAAAATTGGTTACATTTTCTTAAATTATTAAATAAAGAAATATATTTGTATGTGTTTATTTGACTGAATTTGTCAACAAACTTAGTGTAGCATGCATTGTATTGAATTTATTTGGTACTATTCACTACCATCTCCTGCTTGAGGTATTGCTCTGGTGTTCTGCCTCTTTGCTATATTTGACAGATGTTGCATGCTACATTTTAAGCAGTTTTATTTAGTGTAAAGCACACTGACTTTATTTAGTGTAAAGCACACTGAGGCACACTGACATTTGCTAAAGATGCACTGAAATTCTTGTCTTGTGCTACAGAACACTACCTGTTTTATTTGGACAAACCCCCCCCCAACACACACACAGCAGATTTTCAGGTCACCTAATCAGGTGTTTTATTGAGAACAGAGTGGCAAGTTAGTGAATGTGGGGAGAGCCAAAAGCTCACCAAAAAAAGACAACTTTAAAAATGCTAATGTATAAAAACACAATGAGCGACCATACCAGTTCCACACGCGTGTGTGTGTATGTGTGTACACACATGCACTCAAAAACATAAACACTGTAATGCTTGGCCTCATATTTGGTTAAGGGTACAAACATCCAAAGTTTACATAGAAAAAAGACAGACTCATAGAAACCAGTCTTTCAGTTTCACACACACACATTCTACAAACAAGGGTGTCTGTGAGCACTAGACGTTCTGCAGTAGGCAGACATCTGTGTGTACATGTGTGTCAGAGGTCAAACAGCACATAGGTGGGGCCCGGGCCAACAGGTGGACCATGTCAGCAGTATGTAAAAAAAAGAAGAGTATATGTACAGTATAGACTTTTACAGGTCAGAGAGTGTAACGTTGAGTATGGATTGGGATGAGCTGGATATGAGGACACACCTGCTGCAGCAGGATACTTCCCAGCCAAGGCGGCATCTCACACAAATACACACACACACACACCACCATCGGAAAGGAGGATTTAGTCAGAGTCTGACAAACATGCCCTGGTGGTGTATGTGTGTGTGTCTGTGTCTGTGTTTTTGTGCTTGTGCTCCCTTAAGGCTAAGTAGTGTCTCTTTCATTTGATATCCAATTTGAAATTAAACACGTCCAACAATTACAAAAATAATAAAATAAAATAAAATAACACTAACTAACATGCATTCAAATATCCAAATCCAGAATCTATCCAATCAGAGTGATAACACACCTTAAAAAAGTTTGGGTTTCCTGTAGCATTCAATAACGGTACAGGCAGGTACAGACTTTTGCTATACAATATTGATGACCTAGAGATATGCCCAATGAGATCTCTTGACAATTGCTGATAGTTGATATGTC
This sequence comes from Alosa pseudoharengus, assembly GCF_046254945.1. Lineage (NCBI taxonomy): Eukaryota > Metazoa > Chordata > Actinopteri > Clupeiformes > Clupeidae > Alosa > Alosa pseudoharengus. The sequence continues at coordinate 30,374,545 of NW_027468685.1, forward strand.
ACAAGAAGACCAAAAGGAACCATGAAGTTGCATCAAGATGCCTTGTGAGTGTATGTGTTTGTGTGCATGCAGTTCTGTGTGTGTGACCTGAGCCCGTGGAGATGTATCTTATGAGCTTAAATTAAAGAACAATGTGTATTTACAGATAAACTTTATTTTACAGCTAATACAGCCCCTTTACCCACTACAAATAGAATATTCACCATTCCCCCACGACCCATGATATATTGTTATTGATTATTATCATCATTATTATTAATACTATTACTATGGATAGCTAATTGTCTTTGTACAATGCAGAGGATGCGTTCAATCCTCTTGTTTCTGAGTGTCACTGAACAGTTTTATAAACATTCCTGGACCTATGTAAACGTTCTTTAAGCTTCTGTCTTGATACAAAAGGCCAGGTTCACTAACACCCACCCACCAGCAGAGGGAGACATTGTATATGTGTGTTTATATGTCTGAAAGAGGAAAAGAATGAGAGATTCAGAGAGAGAGAGAGAAAGAAACACAGTAGAGATTGTTCGAGATGGCGGTTAGTGTGAAGTTGACCTGCACGCGTGGCCAGGAAAAGGTAAGTCTGCCAGAGCTCACCACACTGACCCGCTGACCCACACTCACGTCTCCGTTCCTTAAATCTCTCATAGCACCAGAGGATTGGAAGGCACCACTTGACCTTTCACCTCAACTGATCTCCTCACGTGCTCTAGACGCTGCTCAGCTGTCTGTGTTTCTGTCGTATTGCCATGTTTTTTATTGTCTACTTTCATGTGATAACAAAAAAATAATGTTTTAAAAATAGTCATTCAAGATTGACCAACTCTAGACACTCAGCTACTCCAAAACACTCCTAGATTTCAACTGTCCCTATCAATCCCAACCCACCCTCCTTTCAATTTGATTTAGATTTCTATTTGTTCACTTGTATTTGTCGATGGAAAATAATTAATCTCTATGGAGACAGAAACTCTTACGGGAGACAGAAACTCTTTTGGGGGACAGAGGCGAGAACAACAAGGGAGGTCAGACAAGGAGATGAGAGAAAAGACGAGGAGAGAAAACCGTAGCTAAGTAAAAGACTTACAGAATAAATTACAGAACTTATTAGTCGTAATATGTAAACCTTTTCAGTTGATATGTGTGTGTGATGTGATGTGTAAGTTTGTGTGTGTGTGTGTGTGTGTGTTATGCGTAGAACTCCTCTTGTTTGTCAGGCTTGTGGTAGGTGACCGTGGCTTGCTTGGGCTCCTCCAGCGTGTAGCTGCCCTCGTCCTTCTTCTTCATGCGGTACACCAGGAGCATGACCAGGAAGGCAGCGAACAGGGCGCCCACCACACCGCCCACGATCACCGCTACAGACACAGGGAGAGAGGGAATGGTACAAATTACACACACACACCATCAACACTATCATGACAGAAGAGCCACTGACACCACTGCATTGCAATACAACTGCTGATGGGAAGTCTATAGGCTATTATACTCGCTCCTACTATAGTCTATAGAATGTATAGAATGACCTTTACAGAGAGGGAGACCGAAAAATGTTTAGGACCATATTATGAGACTTGGTAAGTGGTAAAAATGTACCGATACCATCCATGCGTACACTGGAATGCTCGATAGCTAGCACGCTCATCAACTTGCATTGACGTCTGGAATTAAATGCAAGTGCAAGAGCACACCAACTAGCTAGCGGTCCAGTTCCAATTCAGGAACACTCAAAATTGTATGTTACTGGCCACAAAGTAGAGCCCTTGGAGTTCAGACGGAGACAAGTTAGCATTTTTCTCAGAAAGCAGCGTCTATGTGGCCACAGAAGCATGTTTGGAAAGACATCTGGACAGGGTTCTGAAATGGCTTGCAGAGATTGTTGCAAGGATTTCAAATGGAACTGCCCCAAAGGTCTTGTTCCCTACTGGAGAGAAGGGGGGGGGTGTTAGGGGTTGGGGGAGCCAGGGCCGGGGAGTGCCTGGAAGGAAGGGGTAAACAGGGCTTCATTATGGGCACTGTAATTACTGCAGAACAGCTTATTAAGAAAACTTTCCTCCTTTAGCTGTCTTTTTTTAAACAAAGGAGCATTCAACTGCTCACACACACACACACACACACACACACACACACACACACACACACACACACACACACACACACACAGTCTTGACATAGTTTTACTCTGTACTACTGGTTTAGTTGGTCTAATTTAACAGATCGAACTGTACTGGTCTTTCAGAAGTCTAATAGTACTGCAGCAGACAAATACAGGGATACTAACAGGAGCTTTTTAACTTTCTACAAACTCAATAAGCACACCATAGGCACGTTCTAATGTGACTACAAATCATCTCAGATTTCTCCTCTTTACCTATAACCAGGAAATCAGCAAAGACCACTGCAAAGAGCCCACCAACCAATACAGCTGAGGAGACATATCAGATGAGAGAGAGAGAGACTGAGAGTGAGGAATGGCATGAGAGTCAGTGAGCAGAGTCAGATGGCATTCCATTCCATGACAGTAGAGGAGTTAGAGCGACAGATTTTCCTTGAAAGGAAATTCAGATGTAAACAATCATGTGATGTTTGCATTTGCTGTATATATTGTTTACTTTTTGACATTAAGATCCCTGTGGATGTGTTTAGCTGTTAAACATGCTGAGGAGCATGCCTTTCCTGATATAAAAGTCACTGGAAAATATCTAGACTAGAATAACCCATCTACTATTATAGTAAACACTCCTTCTAGTGTAACAAAGCAAAGAATAGGCTATAGTCATACCTGTACTTACAGTACAGTGCACTTGTAAAGATGGGCAAGACAGTGTATTGTCTGTCTAAAGTGAAACCCTTATCTTGTCATTTGAAGTGCAAAAGTACAGAAGTACAACACTTCAAAATACTATGGAGGGAAAGAAAGAATCCAAGGCACTCTTCTTTTACAAATCTATTAATTCATATCTAATATATTACCTGTATTATATATATATATATACATTATAAAGCTTTTATTTCAATGGATATTTGATAATTGAATTTTTAAAAACATGTAGTATACATGTGAAACTAAGCTGAGTGGCAACCCAGTTGTGGCGACACAAACAGCCTACTTCAGGGTGTCAAAACTTCAAAAGCATTCTGTAACATACAGTAGTCTTATATCACCATCATGGATAAAGCATTCTGTAACATAGAGTAGTCTTATATCACCATCATGGATAAAGCATTCTGTAACATACAGTAGTCTTATAACACCATCATGGATAAAGCATTCTGTAACATACAGTAGTCTTATAACACCATCATGGGTAATCTGTACCTTTGCTCAGAAGAAAAGATCTGGTGTTTCAGACCACCGGAGGCTAAAACCAGCTACTGACCGTTTCCAGTACGTCCAGCCCTGAGCCTATCAGGAGAGTAACCTAATGCCTGGCAATTAGTGTGCATGTGCATGGGCCTTCCCGTCAATGCAGTCATTATGCTTGGACATGGTGAGGTCATCTAAGAAGTGCAGAAATGTGGCTACCACCCAAGAGTCCCAAAAGTTTGAACATCAAGTCCAGCAAAATGTCTTTAAAATGTAATAGTTCATGAGTGGTTTTGATGCAAGGATGACTGATGAAAATGTACAGCTATATGGAAAAAGGAATGATGAAATTAAACGACAAGATCCCCTTTTGAGGTAGACATTCTTGTCCTGACAGTCACTCTTTCAAAAAGCTGTAATTCTTTCTGTTACTGCACCCAGCATCACCCTCAACGTTGTGCAACACATACTGCAGATTTGTATACTGTATTTTGATACGAGATTAGTTAAGAGAAGGGTGTCTGAAAAGATGGGCTGTTATATGAATATTCACCTATAAGGACTTCTTTCCGCTCCAGGATGTTCTTTTGTGGGAGCTGAGCGGCCGAGCTGCCCACCGTGTCCACTGTGTTGCCCGACAGGTCAGCCTCGGCCCCCTGCTCTGGCACACTTCTGTCAGTTCCCAGGTCGTTGTCCTGGCGACTGTTGTTGTCACGAATCTCAAAGTCGTCACTGGGTCCCACCGCCACTTCATTATTCACCTCTTTGTCAGATGCCTGCGTCTGAGGAAAGATAACAGGTGTGTATTTGTGTGTGTGTGTGTGTGTGTGTGTGTGTGTGTGTGTGTGTGTGTGTGTGTGTGTGTGTGTGTGTGTGTGTGTGTGTGTGTGTGTGTGTGTGTGTGTGTGTGTGTGTGTGTGCGTGTGTGCGTGTGAGTGTGTGAGAGAGAGAGAGGGAAAGAGAAAGACAAACCCCAGAACAGAGATCTAAATCAGATAAACAGTCTACTGACCCCAAGTGTCCCTGACCCTTGCCTTTTCTTCCTATTCCTCCTGAGCCTCTATACTTTCATCTTTATCTCTGTGACATGATGGATATATTTACAATCCAACTGATCTGAAAGATGTCAATGATAAACTTTACAACCATCTAGTAATCAGGTTTATAATGATGGCCCTTCAAAAAAAATCCACAAATGAGCAAACAGTGCAAATATCCTTGTCATCTGTTGCCAATGTAAAAACAAGCTGGAATCAAGTTCATAATTGTGTGTGTGTGTGTGTGTGTGTTTGTGTTTGTGTGTGTGTGTGTGTGTGTGTGTGTGTGTGTGTGTGTGTGTGTGTGTGTGTGTGTGTGTTTGTACCTGTGGAGGTGAGCTGGAAGCTGGCACTGTGTGTGTGTTTACCTGAGTTGTGAAAGTGGTTTGGATGCTTGTGGTACTTTCAGTGGTGGCTGGCAGAGGGGGTGTGGTTTCTTCCTCCTCCTCCTCCTCCTCCTCCTCTATTTCTTCATCGTCGGCAGCTTCTTGTGTCGGGGTGGTGGGCTCGGTGGTGACTGGTGGGAACGTGCTTGTGTCATTGTACGAGGGCGTGTCCTCCTCCGTGGGAAGGTTCTCCGTCGTGGTGTCCCTGTCCCAGGGGATTGTTGGGAAGGGTTGCCTGGGCTCATCCGTGAGGAAAATCTCCTCCTCTTCCTCAGCGGTGCTGAATTCCTCTGGGCCACCAGAGGGGGCTAACACATCAGGAGCAGGAGGTGGAGCTGGACTTGTGGTTACCATAGGAATGGAGGAGGCCCACGGGGAAATTGTTGTCCTCTCTCTCTCCCTCTGCTTCTCTTTCTCTCGCTCTGCGTCCCTCCCCCTTTCTCTTTCCCTCTCTTGCTCCCTGTCCCTTTCTTTCTCCTTCTCTCTTTCTCGCTCTTTAACCCTCTCTCTCTCCTTCTCTCTCTCCCTGGCCCTCTCTCGTTCCCTCTCTTGCTCTCTCTCCCTCTCTTTCTCCCTTTCTCGCTCCTTCTCCCTTTCCCTCTCTCTCTCCCTCTCTCTCTCCCGCTCTCTCTCTCTCTCCATCTTCTTTCTCTCTCTCTCCTGCAGTAGCTCCTGCTCTCTCGCCCTCTCCTCCTCCTCCTGCCTCTTGGTGTCCTCCTCCTCTGTGAAGTTCTCCTCTGCACCACTGGCTCTGTCGGTAGCAGGGGAGGGGGATGGGGTGCCGCTGGGCTCAGGTGCTGGGGGGGCAGGTGGGGCATTGCCCGTTGCCTGGGTGGTGGAGAGAGGGAGGGGCTCGGGAGTGGTGAAGGACGCACCCAGCCTCGTCGGGTTCACCTCCATATCAGGATCGACTGAGAACGAGATGGCGACAAAACAGGGGAGCCAGGAGTGAGACAGGCAGGCAGGGAGAGAGAGTGGACAAAGAGACACAAGACCACAAGACCACAAGACCATTTGTGCATGCCCCAACACCTGATTTGTCTGTTTAGCCCCACTGAGACACACTCATGGATGCAGCACTGGGGCACACAGGACTATGTTATCCACCTAAAGTGCTGTGGAATGCACTTTATCGGCATAAAGTAACACTGGGGCATTCCGGACACACTGTTCCCCACAACATGTTTTCAATTACCTCAGCTTTGATGTGGTTTGTGTGTGTGCGTTCCATGGCCACATGTTATTAAATGCCCTCAGACACACCTCATGTTGGGACACAGTTGCACAGTAAGTCATTCATATTTCGACTAAACAAACTTTTTTTAACCAGCATAAACGTATCAAAACAAAACAATGTACCATAGAAAAACACACAAACTTATGATATGTAGAATTTGCACGTATAGATAGAACACAAATAACTATATTCAAATATGTGAATATTGTGTGACACACAGGGGAACAGACTTTAAATAAGACACAGCACATACACAAAGACAGACGATCCACACCCAGATTCCTTCTGATTAACTGATCTTATTTACACTAATCAGATTACTACAGATCAGATGATCACACACACACACACACACACACACACACACACACACACACACACACACACACACACACACACACACACACACACACACACTTAAGACAACAACCCAAATAACAGAGCAGAGAGTAATTCATAATGTTAAGTACATTGTGAGTATGTAGGGGCCACATGTGAGAGAACATGGAGTCCAGGCTAATGTTTGCTCAGTAACCTATGTGTGCTGGGGTGGGGAGTGGATGTATGTGCATCCATGAGTCCTGCTGGTATAAGAAGTGACAGCTGTTGTCTTAAAATCTGCAGTGTAGATTCCTGGTACAACCACCAGCTGGTCTCTCTCTCTCTTTCACACACACACACACACACACACACACACACACACACACACACACTCGGTCAGTCACACAGACTCACAGCCTGAGCCGGAGCCGGAGAAGAGATCCTCGTCGTCATAGAACTCGTCCGTTGACCCCTCGTCATCTACCAGGCGACGTTGCTGAGCCTGGGAGAGAGAGAGAAAGACACAGTCTAAGCCTTTTCATACTCTGAACTCAATTTACCTCATGTGATTGAGAGAGAGCAAGAGAGAGAGATGGAGTGAGAGAACAGGAAACAGCAGGAGAGGGATATAGACACAGCAGAAGAACTAGAGGGGGTCGTATTTGTGAGAAGAGGAGAAAGTGGGTGAGTTTTTTTCATGGTCAGGATAGTTGTTATGGGAAACCAAAAGTTACCCACCACCCCCACCCACCCGAGCAACCAAGCCAACTAAGACAACAATCTAGGACTTACATAACACGTAAAAGACATCAAATAGGACTGTTACAAATGTCAAGTAAATATCTAACAATTTTTTTAAATAAGATTATACATATATCAAGGTGATTATATATTTTAATTTGATTTAAATTTAAGCACACATTTAATGGTTATGTTCAGTGAGTGTTAAACATTTGAGTAGCTTGAACTACTCTAAATGGACTACAGTTTAAAAATTATTTTTGATCTGGTAAAATTTCAATAGCCATTGTGAGTGTCTTTTTTTAGACAAATATACCGTGAGTGAGGGATAATGACATATCCAAAGAAGTACACGACAGGACCCCTACTTTGCTTTTTTAACACCTTCCAATCTTCTGAGAAAGGCTTTTGGAACCTGGCAGCAGGGATTTAGTCCCATTCAGCCGCAAGAGCATTAGTGCAGTTAGTCACTGATGTTGGGTGATAAGACCTGGCTCACAGTCAACGTCCATCCTAATGGCGCTCAATGGGGTTGAGGCTCCATGAGGACTGGTTTTGTTCTTCTGCACCAAGCTCTAGGAGCCAATTCTTTAAAGAGCTCTCTTTGTGCACAGAAATATCATCCTACTGAAATAGAAAAGAGAAACCACCACACTGTTGCCACAGAGTTGGAAGCACACAACTGTCTGAAATATTACTGTATGTTCTACCAGAAAGTTTTCCCTTAACTGTAACTAAGGTGAAGCACATCCCCAAACCCTTATTCCTCCTCCACCACACTATAAAGTCAGCATTATACATTCAGGAAGTAACTGCTCTGTTGCAATCAGGCAAATTTCAAATTTTCCATCACACTGTGAGGCCAGAAGTGTGAGGCCAGACAAGCCGTCTGCTCCAGTGTGTTCTAGGGTCCTGATGGAGTGCTTTACATCAGCCCAAACAGGGCTCTGAGTCCTGATGGAGTGCTTTACATCAGCCCAAACAGGGCTCTGAGTCCTGATGGAGTGCTTTACATCAGCCCAAACAGGGCTCTGAGTCCTGATGGAGTGCTTTACATCAGCCCAAACAGGGCTCTGCTCTGCATTGCATGTGGTAATCTTGGCCTCGTGTGCCACTGCTCAGCCTTGTCCCAAAGACCCCAGTGCAGTATTACAACAGAGACGACATCATGTCTACACACTATGAGCACTTCTGCACTTTGCAATCCCATTCTGTGAGCTTGTGCGATCTGCCACTCCATGGCTGATCTACTGTTGATCCTCAACATTAACATCAATATCAGTTGACCGGGTCAAATCTAGCAGGGCAGAAATTTGCTAGACTGATTTACTGAAACAATGAAACATTCCATGATGGCACCTCTTTGAGTCTATTCAGTATGAGCTTTAGTATGACGATTGACTAAACCATTAATCAGTGGAGTTTACAAGGCAGTGCGCTTTTATTTTTATCCTTCTGTCAGCAGAGAATTTGTCTTAGGAATTCTGACCAACTGATTAGAAAGCATATCAAACCATCAATTATGAAGCCACTAGTGGGCAGAAACCAAAATTACATACTTTGACTCTCTTTGAGTCAAACTCTTTGACTTTGATGTATACTTGCATACATACATATAGATATATTGAAGCTGGGCAAAAAAACAATGTGTGTTATAAACATTTCTGACACAGTCACCCAGTTAATTCCAGGCCTACAAAGAAATATACAGACATTCATTGCCATTATCAGTTTCAAACAAACATTGGTCTACCCTTTAAGGTGTGGTCCTTGACCCTAGTTTAAGATGGTTGATATCTGTGCTGACCTGCCAATCAAATACGCCCCTCCCTTCAGAACTCCTAAAGTAAACTTTAATTGGCTGCAGTTGTGTTCAAATCACTTTGTTTATTTGTCATTCACAACACCAGAACTGTGTATAAACACCAATGTGTTATAGTGCAAGCACTGGGCAGAGTTGAAGGACCGTGAGAATACATTTTACTATATTCTGTTCATGTACATTTTCATTTGCTTCCGCTTCATCTAGGTGTAAAAGCAATCTGTAAATAGAATACAAATTCAGGACTCATGGCTAGGATAAGAAGAAGAATTAATTTTGAGTTGATCTGTTCTATAACTCATCCAAGTCCACTGTGGTGATCTGGATGAAAATCCTGTGTATATCCTTTGTCATGTAAGGATTAAAGTGCTGTTGACATTCTACAGTCTACAGAGTCATTAATATTAGACATTTTACTGGCCTGCCTGATGCAGTGCAGGTCTTCTGTCTTGTGCAATGAATGTTAAATATGCCTAAGTGCATAGTGTGAGCAACATTTCATGAGATCTGGAATCTATGACTAATGTTAGTATTTCAGAACTCGGGCCTCTATTGAGCCATTTTCATGTTCTGCCAGAAAGGCTGAAGGCTTGTTTTTGTTTTTGCATTACAATTTACAATTGCACAATGGTGATACACATTATAATGTTTAACATTGGTTTTGTGCACAATCCTCTGAATTTCTAAATAAAATGTGCAGTTTCATTTGAAAGGATCTTTTGCCAATGAACATGATATCAGCAAATAAGAAGGGAGTGTAGTTTGCATCCATTTACATTTCACATAACAGTTCAATTAGTCTGCTGCTATTGGATGTATTATCAGTTGTAATGATAGTCTATATAGATACAGGTATCAAAGTCATTTTGACTATCCTATTGTGTGAGGCAAACACTGTGAACAAATGACTCTTTCTTGAGTCTGCTTTGCAGTACATTTTAGTGTACAATTACAAACATGTTCATATGGTGACTAGGCTTTAGTATCAAAGTGTATATACAACTTTAATACACAATATACAACAATACAAAAAAGCGACCACTGCACATTTTTGTCATCCTACGGTTGCTGAGTGACATTCAAATGAGTTGACGGTCATTATTTTCAAAATTAAGAGACCACTGCAAATTTGAATAACATCATCAACTCATTCGAATGTCACTCCGCAACCTTGGGATGAAATCAGAAAAATGTGCAGTGGTTCTTATTGTTTTCCAGAGCTGGGGCGCGTTTCCCAAAACCACAGTTGCTAACTAAGTTAGCAACTTTGTTGGTTGCAATGCAATTTCCCATTACTAACCAACTAAGTTACAGGTTAGCAACTATGGTTTTGGGAAACGCACCCCAGTATGTGATGAGACATACTAATGTAGTAGGAGATGGACTGCTGTAGCTGTGACAAGACAGAGCATCCATATCTAATCACTCTCATAGGGTTGCACCCATGACCTTCAGCCAGCTCTTTTCTGTAACTGAACAAATAATGGGGGAAATAGTTATTTTGCATCACGATAACATAACCTTTTTCACTGAGTTTATTTACTAGCAGCACGTGCTGTGATAGAATTCTATTTCTCTAGGCTACTGTATTTGCCATGTTAGGCCTACAGTTTAAGTAAGAGTCTCCTACACAATCCGCACACATGCTGGCTCATAATGTTCATCCTGACTGAATAATTGCAGCAGAATCAGGAATGTTATTTCAGCAGAAAATCAGTTGTAAGCCTGGACAGAGAAGTGCATAAGCAAATAAACTGAGAAATAAAATAATCCTCATAAAGGTCTATAACTCCAAGCCCTTTAACATTTTTGTATAAAAATATACACCAAAACAGACAAAATATGTCTGAGCACTGTTTTACTGCTCTGTAGTATCTTATTGATAGTAGTTTCATGCTATTGTGTATGTGTGGACAGCTGTTTCTTAGCGACAATCCTTAATCCCAACAAGCAATCCCACAATCCTCTGAGATTAAGAGCATGTCACAGACACATATGGGCAACAGGACTGGACAGAGACATAGACTGGTGTCCCTGCTGTTTGATCTAGCCTATTGACCTTGTTAATGGGAACTCCAAAGCATGCTGGGTAATATTTTCAGCATTTCCCCCTTGATCAGCTGTTTCTCTTTGTTGTACTCTACCTCACTTGTAATTCCCTTTGGACATAAGACTCATCCAAATGAATACATAGAGCAGATGTAGAGACTGAGAAATATCAACAGCCTTGTGTGCATGTGTGGGTATGCTGCTGTGTAGGGATGCCTGTGTGTGTGTGTGTGTGTGTGTGTGTGTGTGTGTGTGTGTGTGTGTGTGTGTGTGTGCGTGTGTGTGCATGTGTGGGTATGCTGCTGTGTAGGGATGCCTGTGTGTATGTGTGTGTGTGTGCGTGTGCATGTGTGGGTATGCTGCTGTGTAGGGATGCCTGTGTGTGTGTGTGTGTGTGTGTGTAGGTATGCCGCTGTGTAAGCATGCCTGTGTGTGTGTGTGTGTGTGTGTGTAGGTATGCTGCTGTAGGCATGCCTGTGTGAGTGTGTGTGTGTGTGTGTGTGTGTGTGTGTGTGTGTGTGTGTGTGTGTGTGTGTGTGTGTCAGTGCTCGCTGTGTTTGAGGGGTGCTTACTGAGAGTCTAGTGTCATAATCTAAGTGTGTGCCAAACTACACTACACTATTTTAATCATTTCCATTCTGTATAGCCTGCCAGTGTTTCTGCCCCCCTAGCCGAGACCCTAGAGATGTCACTGCTGGCACCTCTGATAATTGGAAACTTCCCATCCATAACTATCAGAATCATCACCCTCGCAAGGTGCTGTTCTCAAGGCATCAAGACATTATGAAAATATGTGGGAAAACAGTGAGACATAGCAGATGAAAGCAATATAAGCAAACAATTGTCGGCAAATATCCGGTGCAAATTTGCACCGCATCAGATAAGAAAGCCAAAGTCCATGCTGTTTTGATTTGACACACCCAGTAAATGGAGAGATAAAACTAAAGTGGGAACAAAACCACGGTAATCACTGCTGCTGAAGGCTGGCGTGGATAATATGGCCCCGTCATAATCTCATATCCTATCGTTTCATTTGCAACTGCCAGCTTTTATTAGTTACAGCACATTTTAGATATCAAATGTTTAGTGATATAAACCTAGCATGGGACAGTTTATGAAGGCATTGTTATGTGGTGGTGCAGTAAAGTGGTGGCACAACATATTAGCTTAGCATTACATTAGCTTGTCATGTTCCCCTTAGCTGTTACTAAGTCTGGTGTGGGACATCAGTCCACAGTGGAAACAGCATGCACGTGAAAGGTGCATCCGTATCTCACCCCCCCCAGTGGAAATGACTCAGAGTGCTAGTGGTGGGCTTCCTCTTATTCATCTTTATTGCCTTGTTATGCACAGTGTGTTTGCGCTCTGAAACACAACTATTAGGATTTTATTCATGCAAGATATTCTTTACGTAACCTCTTCATGGTGATTAAACAACCAATATAGAAACATATTGAGAATCAGCGCTTTCATACCCAATTACTTCAACATGATCCTCGCAATGGGAGCCATGAGTCCATTTAATGACAGCACAAATATTACAAATGCCAATTTTAGTATTTCAAATAGATATTGGAAGCCATTAACACAAACCAACAAAAAAAGTAAGTTAGACGACAAAATGACATGTCGTTTTTACAGTTGCAAATCATTCTAATTATGTTAAATAAGATAAACCTTTATGGAGGAAACAATGGCAATACAATAGCAGTGACATGGGTAAGCACATAGGAATTTGTGCATACAAGCCTGAGCACTATACAAATGTGCTGTTAAGTTGCAGTCTTGGAGTAATGCCAGAGTGCCATGTCCATGGAGTGTAAAGGGTTTTGTGTTAAATAAGTCCCATATGCATCTGTTTGTGTATATTTTCTTGATCATGCACACTAGCATGCAATATTAAGTGTTTAGTCTAGTGAAAATAAGCATGTGAGATATGTGAGTGCAATAAGAGTGTGTTTTCTGAAGGCTGACCTGATTAATGGGCTCATGGGCCCTGTGTGTGTGTGCCAGTGTGAATGGAGTCTCTCTCCCTCCCTCACGGGCTGCCTCTCCGGGGCTTTATGAGGTGTCTGGCGTTTCTAAGAAACTTTTCAGAGTCGCTAAAAAATGCAACATGAACAGAGGGTTGGGACACTGCCTTTGTGCATGTGAGTGCCTGTGTGAGCTTCTGAGCTTTGATTTGCATGTGTGCACTTGTTGAAAATACATGAAACATTGCGTGTGTGACAGTGGCATCTAAAGTGAGTAAACAGGGAGAGTGTCTATGTGGATTACGGGCCCTGAACATTAAATCCCATTTCACTTCACCTAGCCAATGGTGCCACTTCACATCAAAGCTACTTCAATTTGTACACTAATAAAAATACATTTCTGTACAGAGCTTGTCAGGCAGCAGACCTGGAACATCAAACATGCAGAGGAACCCCCTTTTTAGTTTGTGACTTTGCATTCAGTAAAATGAAAATATATTAGAAAATGGCTGTGTACTGGGCTCCCATGAATCACCTATTTCCTCTCAACAATGAATAGAAAATGGAATAATTTGTGGAAGGAATACAAAATTCATTGTTCAGCTCAAGCAAATATTCCACCTCTGGCGAGGCCCTGTCATAATCCATAGCTCACAAGAAGTAACACACTGAAGCCTGGATGGAAAACTTCCAAAGGGAAATTAAGTTGGTGAAGAGAAAAGTGATGGGGTCAGTTAAGCACTCCCAACCTTTGGTCAGGTTGGACCCTACTGCCCTGTTGCAGTGGTGGAACACTGTGTTCTAACAGGGTGAGACATAAAAGCTTTTCATGTTTTTTTTTTATGAGACTGGTCCCAGTGTGGTCCCAATATCCCCAGACACATCAGTGTGAAGTCAGCGGTAATAACATCAGAATTCTGACCCTGACTGCCCCAACGCTTTATTTCACAACCACAGACTATTCCCAAATTGGCCTGGACTCCACCAGTTTGCGTATGTGTCTGCTCATCTCCCCAACACACCCGACTGGCTATGACCACAGTGTCAGACAATGACTGCTGCCAGTTCACCCTTGTGCGTGATACTGGTAGTGGTGAGATGAGATCTCAACAGTGTCGGGTATATAAATGCATGGAAATTAGCAAGGAAACAAGTTTAATCTAAATGTGATTTCTTCATTAACACAACTACATTTGAAGAGCAGAACACTTCATACAGTTCCATACATAGTCTTTAAACCCAGTTGGACTCCAGCTGAACACATACAATTACATGTCTCGTCTCTTGGACAGACAGGTTTAATTATTTATCATTTGATGATTGCTAGCCTAAACTGGTGTTTTCCTCTTTCAGGGTACACTGTCTGCTAGTGGCCAAAAGTCAATAGTGGCTTAAAAACCATTAATAAAAATGTTCAATATAACAAATGGAAAAGAGACCAGCCGATACATTTTCATTTGATGCAGTTTATGTAAATATCAGTGTAGTTATTCTTAGACACTTGTCTGCATCAGCACAATATGACAGGATGTTGCTGCAGTGCATATTTGGCCCAATGGTGTGAAGCCATAGTTCTGTATTTCATGCGTGTATCTTGGCACTGACAACAGGAAAAAGGTGGTCTATTCACACATACTTCCTCAGTGGGACACAGAGCTCATGGCACAAACATGTTGGCCTTTGTCTTCTACAGTGTTAGGGCCCTTCAGACTATGTTGTTAAAAATTTTAATTGAAACCATTTATGATTGCTTCTTATTCATGATTTTGTCACTATTATGCATGTGCCACCTTTTAACCAGACAAATATCCATAGTCAACAGATGTGCGGTGGAGGGATTCCTAGCTTGGTTAAAGAAACAAAGGGTAGTTATTTTACCATAACATCATTTTGATGCCTCATTGTTTTCATTGTGAGAGTACAATAAATCACCAACAGATTATTTTTCATGCCTGTTTTTAGTCTTTTTAACTTTACCAAAGGTGCCAATAATTCTGGAGGGTACTGTATGTGCAAGTATTAGCATGGCCTTGATGAACTGGGTACCTCCTTAGCACTAAATGGGTGCCCAGATCAAAAGTTTTCAAAAAAATTGTTATTATCCCCAAATCGTTCACCCTAGGTCAGTGGCCTGGGCGGGGAACAACAGCTTCATGAACACCTTCCCCTTTGCATGATTGGTCATTATAACACCACTAAAACAGCAAATCCAGTGGCGGCTTTAGACAGAAATCAGACTAGAATCCGAACAAACACTTTATTTAATGTGTTCTTAAATCCTGTGTTTTTACACCAATTACACATGCTAGTGCTAATGGTTAGTGTAATTTGAAGTGACACTCATACGCCCCTCTCTCAATTAGAGTTCAATCAAACACTTCCAATCTGCGATGAATGGAATAAATTGTGGTTTGGCAGAGCCAGGCTAGGAGATCCCTGCACTACTGTATCTAGTAAATTATTCAGACTCCTCCCTACAGGAAGTCCTCGAGACAGAGGAGACCCCCACCCTGTCACATACGAACAGAGACAATCTCAAACATCAGTGGGGCTAAATATATCAGCCCTCCATTTAACCCCATACTGACATGGATACAGATGTGTGTGTGTGTGTGTGTGTGTGTGTGTGTGTGTGTGTGTGTGTGTGTGCGTGTGTGTGTGTGAGTGTGTGTGTGTGAGTGTGTGCATGTGTGCGTGCATGCTTGAGAGCGTGCGTGTGAGCGCACAAGAACTTTGACATTTCACCACACAGAAAATTTCCGGAGATTTCAAATGGCTCCACCCTGGATATCACAGCACATTCCCAGACTCCAAACGATCCGTTACTTACACACACACTCACACACTATCACACACACATACACACAAGAGCAACTGAAACAAACAAACAAGTAGTAGCACACACACACACACACACACACACACATCTAACTCAACTGTGGGAGGAGAAGACTACTAGGCACACATACAGCAAGTTAGCTGTTTAGATGTGTATCTCAAAGTAGTACTCAAATCCCAGAATCCTTTGTAGTCTGTCAGATCTTCATGTGCTCTCTCTCCCTTACACACACACACACACACACACACACACACATACACAGAAACATACATACACACACATACACATACACATACACATACAGAAACACACACACACACACACAATCCCACAAAAATCCCTTTCCCCCTTCCGTTCCCTCTCTACTTCCTGCTTTGCCCCTCTGCTCCCCTCCCCCAACAGACTTGTGGGGCAGAATTTTAATTAGCTCTGTGAGTGCTGGAGACAGAGAATGGAGGGATAGAGAACATAAGAGTGAGAGAAAACAAGAGGGAAAGGAATGATGACAGCAGCCTCAGTTGTCATGGATACAGAGAGCAGGCCTATCCCAAATCTAAGCATCGCTCGCCTTCTTGTCTCTCTCTCTCTCTCTCTCTCTCTCTTCTCCTTCATTCATCCTTCTCTCCATGGCTGCTCATTTCATTCTCATTTCCACCTCCAGCCAACCCCATCCTGCAGCCTTTCTATCTCAATATAGGTGTGTGTGTGTGTGTGTGTGTGTGTGTGTGTGTGTGTGTGTGTGTGTGTGTGTGTGCGTGCATAAATAAATCAGTGAAGCACATTTGCCCTGCATCATATGCGAGAGTGAAGTGTTATTAGCACGATTTGACCTTTGGCTGGGTCATTGTGGAGGCTATAACAAACAGCGCGCACTAAGCAGGGACATCTGCTCGGGTGACTCCTAAGTTCACTGGGAATAGAGAACAGAATGTGCCACCTTCACAAAACAAATCAGACGCCAGGCACAGCGCTAGACCACAATAGTGTCATGAACCCTTACAAAACATTCTTCTGACATCAATCTGAGAATATAGAAAACACTCAAATTGAAAGATGTCTATATTAGATGGCTATATTATGAAACAATGTTTTGGGCATTGTCTTCTTCAGAAAGACAGCATTCTCATCATCTAGTGAGTGAGCCATCATGCCCTTTTTGTCACACCCCTTTCCATGGAGCACCCTCACATTACCGGTCAGTGGCACTATAATAAGAGAACGTTGGAGTTTTCTAGACTATACACCTCACTTCCAGACAGTCTTCATTGAACATGGTCATTATGAAGCACTATCTGGAACTCTATACCCACTTCTATGTTTTCAAAATTGATTGCCACAGAGACACGGGAGTACAGCTGTGTTGTTCTAAACAACAGTGGTCAAGCATTCCACGAGTAACTCAATCTTGGACTTCTGGAGTCTATAATCATCCTTCTTCAGTACTGTAAGCTATGCCAACACATGGAGTGGACTGGTAGAATGTTCACATTAGATTTGCATTCATTCATTTAGCTGACACTTTCATCCAAAGAGAACTATCTTCTATAGGAGCAAAACAAGTCAAGACAAGAGTCAAGTTAAGTCAAGGGATGTAGATAGAGGAGACACAGGACAGGGCAGAGGGTCATGGATGTGTGTGTACACTGGATTAAGGCCAAATGTCTAACATTGCTGTTTAAGGGCACTGGGGGTTTGTTATTTCTGTTATTCAGCAGTGTGTCAGCAGCACATAGATCACAGCTTTAGCTATGCATTTAAAAGCCTAATCTGCTGTAGGAGGCTGTGACTAATGTGGTGTGGGCTGTGCAAAGCACCCCTACTACTCAACATTATTTAAGATATCCATGACTAGACTGATCTGAATAACACAGTGAACCTCCTTACATAACCATGGGAGTTGTGTTTTGCAGATGGTCTTCCATGGGACATCACGTACCAGCGTAACACTAGTTCAGGTACTGACAGTTCTGGGTGTGTTTTCAGCTCAATTCTGTGAGAAGTTCTGCAAAACACTGCGAGACACTTGACTCTGCTTAGTCTCGGTAAGTTTACTGTGGGTCTGTTTAAACCTTATTTTGACTGCTTTAATTTGGAATGTGCTGGAACGTCCTCAAGGCTAGGACGCTAGCAGATATAGCCATACACAGATATGTGTTGTGGCCTCTGCCCTGTATAAGCACCCCCACACACACCCACACATCCACCCACCAACCCACACCCCCCCCCCAACACACACACACACACACACACACACACACACACTCTGATGATGTGTGTTTCCATTGTCTTGTCCATTCTTCCATTCCTCAGAAATAACAGCAAAGTACTTCTTCAGTCCAGAAAATGTTGACATGTAATTAATGATTCAATGGTGTCTAGTAATTTCCCTACCATACTTAAGGTGCTGCTACATTTACTCTAGAAGCATCATGACAATGATATTGCAAAAGGCATAATGATCTAATGGCATTTAGCTTGCAACAAAGTCTGGAAAAGCGAAATAATGAATGCTCTTTAATTGGTAACTGTTGGTATTCCCTGTCCCTCAACCTAAACAAAATATTGTACTGGGCACAGGGTAATGCAAGACGAAGCCTTCAGCCCCAAAAAAGACTTTTTTCTCTAACACAATGAAAAGTGTTTGAACCAGAAACACTGGTAAGCAAGAAATAAAGGCCAGTTCCTTTTCATCAACACATCTCCAGTGAGTGTTAGGTTCCTCATTGGTAGTTTTACAGGATATAAAACAATTCAGAGCAAAGGAACTACTCATTCCATCAGCCCTTGTGAATGATACATTCACTACTACCTAAAAAAAGTTTAACATGATTCCTCTTGAATTTAGGACAACAAGATGACTAACGTATTACTGTTTGCATTGAGCAAATTCAAAGTGGTCATAAAGTCTGAATATGTGTCCATTCCTCGATTCATCCTTTCAGACTACTGGTATTTTGATAAAGGTCTCTCTCTCTCTCTCTTTCTGTTTGACTCTCTCTGTTTATCTGGACTGCGTAGACCTGAATGATTCGTAATTGATTGGATAGCCTAATCTTTATACAAGTAGGCAAATGTTCATACTGTTTAAAATAATCCATTTGGTAGTATTTCCCATGTTTGCTGAGCAAAAGTTTTGTGTGAAATGAATAAAGGACTGGCCCATATGGACACCTATCCAGCTCCTAGTGCAAATGGAGAGAGTAGGCACTTTTCCCCTGCAGGAACTTGGGGCTCTTCCCAGGAGACACCAAATATTTACAGGAACGACCCCCAAATGGGACCTTTCAGCCACTCTGTTTCCATTGTGGTGTAAGAGCTACCGCATCTACTTGGTGCAGCTTTTGCTCCAAGCACCACAAAATATGTTTTCCAGCAGTAGCATCAACATTACATTACGTTACATGTACAGGTAGGCCTACCCCAATGTCTATTCAGCAGTTGAATTTTGCAAAAAAGTAGCCAACGCAATTGTAATTACTTGATAAATGACACTACTGTTGACTAATAATAAGCTGTATGTTTGCTTACACATTGTATAGTACCGCAGTGACCTTAACCGCAACATGCTAACTCCCCTAATTCCCTTGCACTGTAAGGTCAGATGCAAATATTCTGGCTGTTTATATGGTGCTGGTTTTTGTTTTCCCACTAATGTCTTGTTTAAGCAAAAAGCGTCAACCACCCAGCAGTTTCAGGGCCGCATAGATCTCCCCTGCAAATGGCCTTGAAAGAGGTCCTACGGGGGTGGTTCCTGTTCCTGATCAGAACATGCACAAGGTGCCATGGCTCGCAAGCAGCAGGAAGAAAACACAATGCAGTATCTCCTTGGCACTGATAGGAACAAAAAATAGATATAGTTCTGGTATCATCTTCCGATTCATTTTGTGTATTGTACAGTCATGTGAAGGTCAGATAAACATATTTGTATCCTTCACTATGCCGTAGGTAGTTCTGTAGTCTTGGACTACAAAACTACAAAAAGTAAGAGTTGTATGAGTCTTAAAAACACGCAACTTCACATTATACCATTTAATTTCCGATTCCAAGTCAACAGAGCATATTTAAAAGTGGTAAAATGCAATTTCCTAAAGAAACTGATAAAGGGAAACAGAAAGCATTGCAATGTTTTTGAAGGTTGTTCAGCTGTAAATGGGAAAATCTGTGCTGCATGGCTGAATTTGAGCTGTTGTCGAGTTTGAACTCCTTTAATTCACATCAGACTGCTTGTCTCCACTAGCCAAGATGTGTAAGTACAAGTGTCACAATTTAAACAGTGATCAGAGCACATCCACATCTGATTAACCTGGCGACCTTTATTCAGGGAGCGGCACAACTGATTATTATCTTTGGAAAGAAAACCAGTCCTGAGATCCAAGGTCATTATAATTTCCAAAAAAGGATAAATCCTTTGGTGAATTCAAAGAAAAACAACAGTCTGCTACTGGTTTCTTGGCGTGGTTTCATTTACACACTTGGGAAAAGATAAACAAGAAACTGCCAGCTGAGACAACATGAGTTAAAACTTTTTTATGTTTGACTGAATAGATGCACCCGAGACTTCTAGTGAGCTGTGTGATGTAACACACAACGCATTGCAATGAGACACTGAAATCTTGGCTAATAGAAAACTCTGGTGTAAACTCGTCAACATGAAAGAGGTCAAGGCCTTTTTGTGGTACCAAATCAACAAGAATATGAATTGTCAAGATGGGCAAGAAAACAGGACAGAAATGAACAATGAAGCTTCTGATGTGTACATGTCCAAATATATTGTATAGGCTACTTGTTATGTCAAATAAAATCACCTGATTAGATGTAGTCTGTGTTGATTGAAGCACTACATTGTTTCACCTTGTAGAATTGTAAAATCTCTTAATCTCAATTGACGTATCCATATTGTCTGCACAGCACAGATAAATGTCTATGATTCAAAAAATAAACAAGGGGTCCTTGAGACAGATGAAGCTTCTAATCTGATGTATTTGTTTTGACAGTGGACGTCAAAAAGAAACATCCGCCTCTGTTTGAGATCAAGGAGTCCACAACTTGAGATATGAACAACACAATGACTCCAGGGCAGGTCTCTAAAACAAGTTTATCTCAACATAAAGTGTGCCTAAATCAGACTGACTTCAAGATTTTGAAGAGGGGTGGTAGTTAACTTACAATCACATTAACCTTAGAGCTAGGATATAGGTTATAGCTATTGACTTGGGTTGGTGTTCCATCAAAGCAGAGAATGAATCGTTTTCTCTCATATATTTGGTAGTTTAATTGGCCTTGTAATAAGTATGTTATACCTATTTAAGTGTCTAGTCTGCAACAGCAGCGCCCCATGCTCTGCTCTGTCAGCACCAATGGGAGTTTTAGTAGAGTTTATTGTGTAAAGGATCTAACAAACCGGAATCCCGACCTGGCAGAAAAAGACTTAATTATGCTACTGTTTTAAGATCTCAATTATTTCAATATCCAGATACCGCAACAAATGTGCATAGAGAATATAGCCCACTCTATATTCTCTGTGTAGAGAGCTCACTGCAAAACCTTGCTGTACATGTTTTAAAACTATTATTTTTTCAATCATTCACATAGTAAATTGATGTGTTTACTTGCACATCAATTGAACATATAAGATCAAGTTATTTATGTGATAAACAAAAGATTTGTATATTTTATAAAAGTGTCCCTGAGGCATTGCAGTTCTTTGAGATAACACATCTTTTGATGTTCACTCTCATGTACAAATTATATAGGTTAAGGTTGAAAATTGATTGTGTATAGGCTCATAGTGGCTCATATGAGATTGACTCAACTGGATTGTGGTATTATTGGGCTCTCCTCCAGTGCATATGTTTATTTGGTCAGAATAACAACCTAGTAATTATTAAGGTATTTGAATATTAAAATAGTACACTGACAGGAAACATTTATAAATATTTTTCACAATAATTCACAATCATTCAAATTGATGATGCAGTCTGTGTGAGTTCTTAAGGAAATTTACATCTGTTTGATAAGCCACAATGATTTCACATTCGGCTCCTTTAGACCTTGAACTGACTGCTTTAATCATGAATGTTTTGGAACATCCTCAAGGTCAGACAGAATGTCTAACATACTGCCCCTGGTGCCCCATAATTTTCAACAAATACCATGATCCTGCAGGTATTAGCCTATTCTGTGGTACATATACAGTGAGAGAGAGCTTACCATGCACGGACCTGTGTTAAAACATCTTCTCATTTATTCTTTATGACAACTGCTCTCCACCACTGTAAGGTTTCCAATACTTTCTACAATTACAATACAATTTCACCGCATTTCTTTGTAACACTGTTATGAGGTTTAACTGTCTGGATCTACAAAACCCTAGGGGTATGTAAAAATAGGTATAGAGGGGCTTGAATGCTTGGGTTATTTCTTCACTTCAGACCACAGCAATGCTTGCCTACCAGCCAGGACTAGTATTGGTTTGGTAAAGGATTGGTTTATCACTGTCCCGCTGACAAGACACTCTTTATGTGGAGTGTTTGACGGTGTGGGAAATATCCCTTCCAAAAAAAATTGCACTTCCTGAGTTTGTTTATTTCTGGTCATACATTCCAAGTATGCACACACACTCTCTTTTACACACTCACGCACACACAGACACACACACGCTCTCGATTTCTCCCTCTCTCTCTTTTCTATGGTCGTCTTTGTGGACTGAGGGACAAAACACTGATTCATTTCTGCAGTAACTAGAGAGAACACGTTGCTTTTTTTACATGAAATGAAATTTCATACACACCCTCACGCTCCACATTCTGCCTGTTTTGCTAACACAGGAGAGCTCTAGGTTAAATATAGAGGGGTCTCTTAAACTCCTGCTTATTCTGAGAAACAACACAGACAAAAAGACCCCAGGATATCAACACAAGATAGAGACCTACGCAAAATGACTGACCCAATTCCCATTAGATGAATGTGTGTGTGTGTGTGTGTGTGTGTGTGTTTAGAGAATGCTGCAACTTATTCTTCTATAAACTTGTTCAAGGAAGTCTACAGTTGCCTTTTAAAGACACCCTCAATTTCCAACGCTCTCCGCCCCTGTTGCAGCCTGCTAAACAAATGCCAGTGGAGGGACAAAAATAACAGGGTACTTCAACTGGCTCAGTCTATAAGCACTAACACAGTCATTTAAAGTGCTGTTGCATAAATATGCTTCTGATATATTTCAACAACTGGTAAAGCGCAAGACAATCTGCAGATATACTGGAACAGGGATTTATATCAGGGGTCAGAAAGAACACTGGGGGACTAGTGAAGAGATGCCCCTAACTGGTGGTCTTTCGCTTTGAAGCATGAACTGAGAATATTTAATCAGATTGTACTTGATTTGTGCGTCATACTTACACATGCGTGCAGAGGGCACACAGATAATCTGAGGGAATCCATATATTTATATTACAGGGAAATCCATAGGCAAGACATTATAAAGTAATACGATAGATAAATAAATATGGCAATATAGCTATATAGTAGCTTATCACGTCTTTTACCTTCATCATGTCCTTTAGGTCAAATGATGAGACAATCTAAGTAAATTAAAGTAAATCTGCACTAGTTCCACTCTAGCTCAACTTTGTTTTAAAGATAGACCTACGGCTACTTTACAAAAGTAAGTAGGCCTATGTGTGTAAAATCTGTTTTAGTCTTTCACACCTGTTCATGCATTATGTTTTTGTTTTTTTCAAGTGTCCATGCCAGTACATTCTTCCCCTATCTACCCAAATGTATGACAGTAGTAGTAACCCATATAAGGTTTGCTTGTCATTGCTGTGTAGCAGAATAATATTCTGAATTGTATTCAATTTTCCAGTACAGAAAGCGCTCCCCTCTTTTAAATTAGATGGAGGATAACCTGAGTAGATTAGGCTATCATATTTCCTTGGAGGAACATCCAGCAATAGCAATAGCTTAACACCCCATGGACATTGATTAGGCTACCTGAACACTAGCTTACTAGAAATCTTTCTGTCAACTGCGTCATCGAATCTCCCGTGAGGTTTTAAAATATAGGCTATTATCTTAATTTCTCTACTGCCCAAACCCGTTCTCGCGAGAGCTGAAAGAGGCATGGTTCCGCTATCTTGCTTCACTAATCGGTTCACGATGTCGTCATCGACCCAGCCACCCCCTCCCACCCCTCCTTGGTCCCCGGCGGGGTTTAGCACCGCTGTGCCCCACCCCGGGCTTCTGCACCCTGTCTGCCCAGCCACCACCACTACGAACCAAACCCCACCTCCATGCTATGGCTGCGTGTGAGGAGCAGTCGTTAAGATAACCTACATTTTCCCTCAGCTATCCTTCCCCTGTGTCAGGTAGGCCCTTCTGCACGTGCGATTGTGATGGAGTAACCTGCTAGTTCTGAGGAATATAGGCGTGAGCAGAGGACAGGAAAACAAAACCCAGTGATTGCATAATTAAACAGTAGCCTAGTCTAGTCTAATTAACTGCAATACGGCAATTAAGTTAGATCGCACGCGCTACCCAAACAGGCTGTCTCAGTCTCGCTGGGGGAGGGGAGAGAGGCGACAGTGGGTTCTTAACCCTCCCAAACACTAATACACACCCACACACCAGCACCCCAGCGGATTCTCTAATGCCGTTATCACCATAGCATATCCAGCTCTCATTCACACACTTACTATCTCACACACACACACACACCACGCACACACACACCACACAAACACACACAGAGTAGCCGTATGCGCTCTGACTCGGTAACCCAAACCCAAGGTCCAGAGGACCAATTTCACGCACAGTCACATAACCCACAATCCGAAGAGGGCGTTAGGTTACCCCTTTTAGGCGACGGACTATGCAGGTCCGAGGTTTTCCTAGGAACAATAGAACACAATGGCCAGGAGCACTGCTCGCGCTTACCGATGCGGCATGCCCGTGGAGGAGAGCTAACGCCATCCAGCACACGAGCTTCATGATGCTGCAGCCTCGAGCCTCCTCCGCCCGGTCTTCGGTGAATGAAATAGGTTTTCCTTCAGTTTTAAATATCCTGGTTCAATGAGCGCGACCGTTCCTACATCCAGCTTCCCGTGATCTTGGTCGGTTTAATCCCGCTAAAGCTCATGCGCGGCTATTGAAACCCAAAGCGATCTGTGCCCGGCCTTCCCGTTTTTTTCTGAAGGATACTAGTTCAGTCTACGAGACCTGCTAGATGCACAGTCGGCAGGCGCCAGACTGCACCCTCTCACTTGCTGCTTTCCTGCCTCGATTCTAGCCTACTAAACGCGTGCAGGATGGTGTGCGCCGACACTACTCTTGTGTATGCGGATGCCCCCTGTAGCCAGCAAGAGCAGTAGCATGACTGTGGAAATATCCCAACCTGGCAATTAGAGTAAACACTCCGGCTATTGATAATACAATTCAAAATGCAGACCCCCCTCAGCTGATTTTTTCATATAGCTGTGCGTAAAGAAGATCATGGTTAAAAAACACATTAGTATGCAATGCCCTTTCCATACGACATTCCTATAAAACGGCTTTGGAAATTACCTGTCATAGGCATAGAAAAACAAAGGCACAGCATTGTCTTCTTAAAATAATTCAGCATATATTGCTGCAATCGGCCTGAAAGTAGGCTTCAAAAATTAGTTTTGTGTAATTGGTCTCAATACAGTTTAATTGTCCTACATTGAGTAGCCTACCACTTTTCAGTGATGGCGAATTAACATAATTGTAGAAATACTACTACAAACAAGGCTGTAATGGCTGTAGGTCTAATGTCTCATACACAATGCAAGAGCAAAAATTGATGAATAAAGTGTTACACTACCACGTGAAATACGGGACCACATAATGAGGTAGCAAGAAAATATTTAGAAACGTGTAATGGATGGTGTTACCTCACATCCTAAAATAGAATGGTTAATTGGAATAGTAAAGCATTAATAAAGAATACTCCACTGAAGCCACCTTGGTAAAAGTATTTCTTCCAACTACAATACAGAGCTTAAACTAATATTACAACTAGTATTAATTTAATTGCAAACAGAAATGTTTAGCCAGCAAGCAAAAGCAATGAATGCTGCGTAAAACAACTAAATATGATGCATATTATTGTTATTATTGTGCTATCAATGTGGCACAAACAAACAACCCTGCTGAAAAAACAGCTAGAAACCAGCTTATGCTGGTAGCTGGTTTAAGCTGGTGTAGCTGGTTGAGCCACCAGGTGGACATGTTGGCATGACCATTTGAGGAAGCTGGTCATTGCTGGGGTGACCAGCCTGTCATGTGGGGTACAGCTGGTGTAAAATGGTAATGCTGGTGACCAGCATGCCAAGCTTGACATTGGTGTAAGATGGTCATGCTGGTTTGCTAGAATTACCAACATAGGCTGGCATGGTCAGTCAAACCAGCAAAGCAAGAACAGCAACACCAGCTAAAATGACCAGCTTGAGGTGGTACAACAAGCAAAACCAGCTGAATTACCATCGTAAGCTGGGTAAACCAGCTGAAGGTATGTTTTCGCAAGAGCTTTGCTGGTCTAGCTGGTCAACCATCATAGGGTGGTCAAACAAACTGGTTAACAGGCTGGTCAACCAGCAAACCACCTTAAGCTGGCCAGGCTGTTTTTTTCAGGGAAAGCTAGAGTTGTTCTCTTAGTCACAATGCGCTATTCATCAAAACATCAAGTTAAACTGTATACAATTACCAATATTTCTTAATATTTAAAGATACAGTATGTAAATTATAGGGCTTTAATTTCACCCTGCTGAAAAAAACAGATGGTCACGCAAGCATATCCAGCTGGTGGCCCAACCAGCTACACCAGCAAAGACCAGCAGGAGCTGGAAGAAAACTCACAAAGACCAGCTAAAACCAGCTATCAAGCTGGTTTCTAGCTGTTTTTTTAGCAGGGCAGTATGATGTAAATTATGTTCACATAATAAGGTTTAGAAATCTTGTTCCATGTGCCTTTTTTCAATTTGAGAACCTACCCCTTCAAAGGCCTCTGCATGGCCCTCTGCATTTTCTTAATATCATTATTAAGAAAATGCATGATCAATTAACATATATATATTGTTTTGATTGAGACGTTGGAGCACTTCCTGTAAAAAAGTAGTTTCTCCTTGGTTTCAGTGATTGCTAATGAGATCCAAACAGCTTCAGAAAGTGACACACAAAGTTTGTTGGATTGCCTGAAGCATCTCACAACAACACAAATGCAATTAAGGGAATTCCATTCAATATATTTTGGGACAGAGAGCATTCTATTATTGCACTGCAAGTAAGATAGCCCTTATTTATTATATCTAGAAGGGGCAGACAGAGACAAATGTTACACCTTACATGACATAGTGTTACCTTGTTATCACCTTGTAATTAATATTGTAGTATTATTTTAACAGTAATAGTGACCAGCGAAAAATTGTCCATAGTAACAATGGGTAAGTCCAGCCTGCCCAAGACAGCCCAAACTTAGCCCCGTCCATGAAGTTCGGTCTGGACTTATTCCTTTGAGAAGCAACTCTGCCAGAGCCAGAGCGGTTCGAACCAATCAAATTGTTTGGGCGGGCTTTATATGATGATGGACAGATGAGCAACAGTACCTTGTCAATCACGTCGCCTGAGCACGCTTTGGTTGATTTTGTTTGCAACAAAAATGCTGTGCTAGACATTCAGATTTCGCTAATGTGTCTGTTGTACAAAATATTGCCACAATAGGCCTAACTTAAAAACAAAAACAAAAACGACCAGAAAACAATGTTAAGGCATTTGTGAAGAAGGATGGTTTGAGTGTTCTTCCTACAGGATTCATGGTAAGCTATTTCCTTGCTCTGATTGGTTAGGTCTATCCAATTGAGTGCAGAGTGCATTTCCCCCCTGTATCGGTTGAAACACACCCCATAGCCACTTTCCAGTGGAGCAGTATCAGACTCAAATTCTGCCTAGAATTGAGTATGACGATGTCAGGCTAGGGAAAGTCATCCTTGTAGATAAACTCACCATGTTCAATGAATTTCCTTGTGTGGAAAAAGTGCTGTAGATTTCCACTAAGGCTGTAAATGAAAGCTTTAAACTGATGATAAAACTATGGATGAGGTCAGGGCCCTTCCTTAATAGCCTGAAAAGTTATCTTACAAGAGTGCTGCGGTCAGATCCACTTTGTCTGAATATTTCTATGGGTTGGACACACAGGTACGAAGGAGACCTGAGAGGATTGGGAACGCACATGCTTTTCTAAACCAGCTTCTATTGATTCAGTGTAACAGATGTGGTGTGTAACCTCACCTGGACTGTATCAGGAGACCACACCTTAGAAGCCCAACAACCGCATAGCATATGGTGAGCAGTTTTCCCATCACTGTCTGTAATCGTACTAAAGACAAACACTGCTGGTCTGAAAGCCCTTAATGGAGCTGTATGTTTTCTGATGTTATTGTTGTGGCTGTAAGTCTATAGCAGACCATAGATATATATTGAATAGTCATGTAACATATTCTTCTTCCCTACTAGCTAATCTTATTACATTCACTAGGGCGAACAAGTCATGCATTGCTTAAAGAGGCTGTTGTTTTGTTGTTTGTAAATTCATGCCCTAAAGTCACGATTTGTCAGAAGTGCTCTGATTTCAGTGTTCCAAATTTCTCTTCCAGATGACTAACAGCGGTTAATTGCATGAGTTTAGAGTCCAGGCTCTGTACACAAAATAGTGTGCACAAGCTCCCCTTTCTCTTCCAGTGCAGATGGATATCCAACATCTGAAAAATGCAACGCAGCATCACTTACTGAAAGGGGTCTGACAAAATAAAATTGTGTCAGTGTTCTCTACTCCATAATTACTCCCTTCTTTGATCAGTCTTGTCCATTCTGCTTATTATTTTTTACACAAGGACAGCTTCAGTTGGCCACTACTTTTGTACAAAAATATTCAATTGGCATTTTGCTGGTTTTTTACAAAGAATGGTTCCTGGTATTTCAGGGACATTGAATTTGGTATGGTTGTAGTTTTCTCACATGCACAGTGCTGTTTGGTTGTATTTTAAGTATATAGTCTGTGTCATAACTCTTCTTTCATAACCCGTAACTCTGTAATACATTCTATTTTTCTATTTAATGTGCATTTTGTGTTACAACATCTACGCAAACAGATGTGATGAGTGTTAAAATGCCTTCAGTTGTTATGCAAAATAGGAGCCTTATCCTTTTCAAAATGGTCGTTTATATTACATGGTAAATGTAACACAATGAAATGGAAGATCTGATATATTCCTTGCCTGCCTAATCCGTATCTGGCACTAAAACGGATATGAAGGGGATATCTGATCATGCAAGTACAGTGTAACTGCCCAGACTGAAATGTTAAGGCACATGCAATTCCATCTGTGACAGTGGTATACATATGGTGTAAACTGTTGGCTACCTTCTGCTTATTTCCAAAGGGCTCAACATTATTCTTTAGAATGTGCATGCACATCCATTTACACTAAGGCTGTAGCATTCATCGCTACACACTCAGCCTCAACATTAGATATATGCAGAAAAAACTTTTGTGGTAGGACAACAAACATAATTTGCAAAAGCATCCTGCACTTGATACTACACACAGGAGTTCTGCACTCAGTGATTACTCAACAACAGGGGCCTCTAGTGTCACAGTTCAGGGATCAGTCAGTGTGTACAATGTACTTTGTGGAACTCTCATGTAATGGGGTTCATACTGCATGTGCCTGTTTGTGCAGTAAATGCTAAATTGGTCAATGGTTTTGTGGAATCATATATTCATATTTGAGTTTTTTTGTATTCTTAAAAATAACCATGAAAATGGTTTCTCTAATTGAAGAACATGACTTTTCAAGAGGAATCACCATCATGTCAATGGGGTCATCGCTCTTCTGAGGATACTTTGCTAGCCCTTAACTCACCTCAAGAGTACATGATGTACTTAAAGACCAACAAGTTCAGTGCAGTTGTGACTGCTCTTTGGGCCAATCCCTCTTTTACAGTGGTCATGTCTGAGGTGACAAAACAACACGGTCAGATTTTAAGTGGCTAAAAGCTTTGTGAAACTGAAAACAGGAAGATATGATTTGATATTCATGCTGACCCACAGATGATGACAGCAGAATAAAGGATCTTCATTAAAAGCATCTTGCGCTACATTAATGAAACATTGACACTCTGCAATCAGTCCTGGCTAAAGATTCTGGAGCGCTATGCTCCACTAAGGTCTTTGGTCTCAGCAATCCACTAAAAGTATGTCATTTGAAGGATTCCTTTACTGCCACAACAGAAAATGGCTTGTTCACGACGTGCCCCAGTGTGTGTAGCGAATGAGTGTATGGGAGAACATTTCAACCACAAATAATTAAAGACACGAAGACACCACTTACAATTTTTGATTTTTTTTTTTTTGTCTCAAAATAAAGGTCACACAGCGTATCGAGACCATCTACAACAGGAGATACAAAACATCCAGGCAATCATTATGCACGCTGCTGCCAGGCCTCACTACACACACTTCTATACACAGATGCTGCAGGGTGTGTGTGACTCAGGAAATTTACACAACGCTGTTTAAATGTACACTGCAGCAAAAGAGTAAATAACAAATCAAAAAAAAAGGAAAGAAATGAACAGATTTATACAGTCACTTACATTAGACCACAGAATGGCAAAATCTGTACACACACTCGCCGTAAGCGTAACCTAAACCTCTCACCCACACCCACACCACTGCAGGAGAGAGGGATTATAAAAGAGGTTAAAAAGAGAGAAGAGCATTATGGGCAAGTTTGGTGGAAAGAGTGAGCATGTGATGCTGATGTTAAAACTAAACAAAAACAAAAAATCATCATCAACTTGTTATGTTATTTTGAAAACAAAAACAAAAAATATCTGATATTACAATTTACAATATACAGCAAATGCAGTGATTTACAGAGCGTAGCTATCACACGCTCACAGCGGTAATCAATCGCTTTTTATCATCTGTTTCCTCAAAAAGGATTCCACATTTACACAAGGTTTACAAATATACAATTATACAGCAGTCAGCACTACTGGGATACAGTATAGATACAGGTCAACATCAAAAACCAGAGAAAAACTACAAACTTTATGTATATATTTATAAGTATATGCAAAGGTCTACAGCAAGAGTACACTACATACATTTAAAGAAGCAAGACCAGATGTGCATGTGCATGTGTCTGTGTGTAAGTATGCTTGTGAGACAGAGAGAGAGAGAAAGAGAAATAGAATACAATACGTACATTTAGAGAAAAAAGATTTGAGTATATTTCTCCCATGCTCAAAGATTATGCCCTGTTAGCCTTTAAGGACAATGAATTTGTTAGCTAAAGGGAGTGTGGCTGTATTATCAGTGAGTGTTGGGTTGTGTGCTGGCCAAAGTTTATGTGCATGTGTATCATTTTAAAAGTAGTTAAATGAAACACTTTAATTTCATAGAGGGTAGAGTAGAGAGATAAACAAAATAACTGAAAGAGATCCATGATGTTACAATTGAAGGTGGGCCTTTAAAGGCCACCTTATGCACCATGCCCACGGAGGGGGGTGGGCTTACAGGATTCCGTTGGGAGGAGCACACAGTGGGCCCAGGTCCACGCCGTTCTTCATGTAGTACTTCTCCAGCTTGGCTAGGATGTGCTTCCCGTAAGTGTACTTCCTCAGGGTGGCAATGTGAGGGCGAATCTGTGCACAAGCGCGCGCACACACACACACACACACACACGCGCACGCACAGCAGAAATAAGACATTTATTGATCACACATAATCACAACCTGGTTCAGCCCAATTTCCTACAAAGAAAGAAATTCGAAGGTGGAAAACCAAATTGTTCACCAACAGATTTACATTCATCACAAATGACATTAATCTTACAATTAACATCTGAGAACCCATTTGACATAATTTCATTGTCTATCCATTTCAAATCACCAAAAGGCATATATGTGTATGGGTTTGGAGTCTCGCCCAAAACACTAACACATGCAGCATGCAGTAAACATCTATTCCCTCACTCACCTTGTGCATGACAATCTTCCTCTGGGTGGGTTCAGCGACGTCAATCATCTTCTGCACCACGTAGTTGGCGTACTGGTCCTTCATCATGGTGTAGAGTGCACTGTGGGGTCCGTCAGCCATGCTGCACACCTCATCGATCAGCAGAGCTCGCTCAGCACGCAGGGAGTGGGTCACGCACTTCTCCACCACGTTACTGCGCCACACAAACCAGCACAAAGTATCACACACTGGCCAAAGGAAGACCAAGACAACCGCATTGGATTTGTTTATGATGCTTTTCAAGATTGACATGACAGTGCTTACACCTTCTCAAGAGGCATCGCAAGACTATGAAGCTTAGAAAGAATCCCGCACACTGACCATTCCGCAAGTAATTATTTATTTAGAATACAACGTTTTGGTCTTAGACCTTCATCAGGTAAAAGACTATGAAGCAAAAAAAAATGCATCATATTAATCATAAAATGTATTAGGGCTTAAAGAAAACCTCTAACCGCGTGGCTTTAAACAAGGCTTAAATCTACTGAAAAATGTGAGGTTGTGATTTAATTGATCCAATTCTGATTTCATGATCATCTTTCAACAATCTACAACTCAAAGGCTTTAAGTGATCCTCATTCCTCACCCATAATGTTATTTACGTTATCATTGTTATGTGTTGGTGTGTGCAGGGCGTGTGCTTTACCTTGCAAACTTGTGCTGACTCAGTCCCAGAACATTTCCACGGATCTCCGAGACGATCTTGCTCTTGTCTTCAGCTCGTCCATGCTCCAAAACGTGTTGAATCACGTAATTACCATACTGGTCCTGGAAGAGGTCGTATAATTACCACACTGATCCTGACACAAACACAATCTACTGACAATCTACAGTCTAAACAGAGGACATTTGAAAAATCTACTGAGCCCTCACACACTCCAAATGAAATTTCAGTATCTTGTGTACACCTACAATTAAATTATTTTTTGTACACCTACAATTAAATTATTTTACACTAATTATTAATCTGTCACAAAGTTTGCCAGTGTTGAAGTGAAAGATGTTGACTGCATGAACTGACTGCTGTTGTGTGTGTCTGGTCTAAAGTGTGTGACTGGTCTAAAATGTGTGGCTGGTCTAAAGTGTGTGGCTGGTCTAAAGTGTGTGGCTGGTCTAAAGTGGTCTAAACTGACCTGCACGAGCTGCTCTGTGTGAGTGTGGAGCTCCTCCAGGATGGGCAGGGTCTGCTCGGGGAGGCAGTGCTCAAGGATCCGCTGGATTACTCTGCAGCCGTAAGGATGAGTGGACAGAGCAAACACCTACGCACCACACACACAGTCAGTTACATCCACAAATGCCACAGCAAACACACGTATACACAATCTACAGTTCCCTAATGATGTACACACACACACAAAAACAAAATAAAACACACTATTCAAAACATGATGGTGTGGTCAGTTGTCTGGAAGAAGACCCACCTGTCCTTTAAAGGCGTCGATGATGAACTGGAGGGCATGAGGCTGGACGCACTCAATGCACTTTTGCACCACATGGTTTCCATTTTGATCTTTCACACACTTCAGGACATGCCCATCTAACTCGCGCACCATTTCACTCTGTGCAAGCAGACATAGGTCATTAGTAATTAAGTAATGCAAAACAGCTGATTTTAAAAGAAGCAATGTCTAGCTTTTGTGCTCGAAAACACAAAAATGCCTCTGGACCATTTTCACTTTGAAGGCATAGTGACTTAACAGTGACGTGCATTCTGTATACGTTTCAGGCCACTTCTTGCATTTGTTACTATTAAAGTGCTAACAAATCAATACAAACAGCTGACAAAACAGATCAATCTACAATATTATGAGGAGCTGTCCAAATGTGTTTGGACAGCTCCTGTAATTTGGATTAAGCTGCCTGCAGCACACGTCTGCACCTTCTGCTAACTCTGACACAAAATCGATTACACAAACAGAGTTCAGGGTAAATGTTGTCTTAGCAACAATGAGTGTATTATGAGTAAATTATTTCTTTGACCTCTGTCTTTTTATTACAGTGTTGTTTATATAACTGAACTGCTCATTCTAGCTGACTGTTGCAACAGGCTTTCCATTACTGGTTTTGTGGAACCACTTAAGGCAACAAACTCCTTCCAAAACACATTACAGTAACCTTACAACCATTTCCCTAAACAAAAACAGCAGCTTTATTTCAGGACAAATTGAAGTGCTGGTGCAAGCCTGTACTCACAATGACCTGCTGCTCCGAGGGGATGAACTCCAAGGCTTTCTGGATGACCCGGCAGCCGTACATCTGCAGCGCTAGCGACAGGACGTGACCCCGGATCCGCTCAGCGAGGGCCAGCTTCTGCTCCAGGCTACCAAACTGTGGACAACACACGGGGGAAATGCATCAGCAGCAGACCAGCACATACCAACGGATCAAGAAGCAAAAGAAATAGGTTGGAAGTACAGTATCATTTACCCTTAAAGTTACATTTAGATCCACACAGAGTAGCAGTACTGAGGATGAAGTACATGGCACAAGGGAAAAGGTGTACAATTTCAGTGGGTCTCTTGATTGCATGCACGACAAGTATAAATAATATATTAGGCTCCACACAACGACAGGTGAAAAAAAAAAAAATCAGACCACTTCAGTTATCACCAGGTATGATATCAATCCTCTACGTAGTAAAGCAGCCCCTTTCAGCTAAGAAATCCTAGACTACTTATGTTAGCTGTTGGCTTGATCATTTTTTTTGTACCAAATTACCAATTCAGTCAGTCAGGGCCACACAAAAGGACATGCCCACAGAAATGTCTGTGGGCAATTTCAGACCCACACACCTCAAAGAACTTCTGAATGACGTAGTTGCCAAACACGTCCACCATGAGCTGATAGGCAGCCTGCAGGATCTCCGTGAAGACCAGCTGCCTCTCAGACGGACTGGCCCGCTCCAACTTCAGCTGGATGAACCTGCAGCAACAACCAAACCACAACATAGTGTATCAAATAACCAATCATTGCTCATGCACAATGCTTCTTAGGGGTCATTAATGCAATTTGTTTGACAGGGTGCACAATACTTAAACACGTTTAGCACTTGATCTGTTGGGGGAGAAATCCACCCTAACTGACCATTCATGGACAACTGGACAGTCTGAGAAGGGAGGGAACTGGCAGAAACAGGGTAAACAAAATATGAGTCAAAATATAGATGCTCTTCTTTTAGCACCACCTAGTGGCAGCCAGACATCACTACATCTGCCTGGGTGCCAGTCAAAGGGATGAGGAACCATGTCGCCATATTTGGTATTCTTTAGAATTCTTATTTTCTGTCTGAACACTTTTATGAGATAAGCAATAACTGGAATGGATTAAAAAGTTTCTTGCACCGTCTTCAACTCCCAAAAACATCATAAACCGACAGAAAATGCTCACAATTAGTGAGTGAACAGACATGCAATTCTTCAGTCAGGTCATGACGCTGAAGGGAGCGGTTATCCCACTACACTCCTACTGTTCACATGAGCATTGCAAGAGCAGCCAAACATCACCACTGACACTGTGCAGTCAGTTAGCATGAGTTTAGTCATTCAGTCATTCGTTGATTAAGTCAAACACTGGTGCATGAATTTGAACGATTTTGCGCTCGTTTTGAGTGTTGCTGTATCTTGAAATGCTACCCACATCGATGTCAGTTGATAGCCCTGCTTTGCTTTTCTCTTGGTTAACATTAGTTGGCCTAAATATGTAATATTTTCTAACAACGGATGATGATTTACTTCAAGGGACAAGCTCTTCTCCTTCTGCGGTGGCAGACAGTTGATTTTTGTTTTGACCGTCTGTTATCTGTTGTTTAGCCTTTTAACACAATACTACTAGGGGTGGGCGATATGGACAAAAAATAATATCTCGATATTTTTTGTGATTTTGAAGATAACGATAATTAGTCGATATCCTTTAAAAAATTGTTTTTGTTAAAGTCTGAGTTCATTCAGCTCATTATTTATGAATAGCATCATTACAATAATAACCAATAACCTAACCTGTGACTTTTTAACCAAATCAACCAATGCATTGTCACTCTATGACACATTTCCAATTCTGCCCCCACTTGTGTGTGTGGCAATGACATGGTCTAGCCAGCTACATTAGAGAAGATGCATAGGCCTAACAGTTTCCCAAGAGAAAGTCTGAAGCTGAAGTTCCTTTCAAACCTTTACATAGGATTCACTGTAAAACTAAGAGCAGACCAACAGAGTAGCCTACATCTCAGTTATTTCCTTCTATGTTTTGTTTTAAATTTAGAGCAATCACGTAGGCTAGCATTCCAAGTTACAGAATAGAAACTAATGCGTTAGCTTATGGCTAATGTATATGAGAAATCCCATAGAGATGCTAACGGTTAGCATAATCGGTAAACGTAGATATTTAGAGCGAACTTCAGTCCATTTACAAAAGAGTTACATGAGAATAGTTATTTGTTTACAACTGACTATTAAAATACTCAAAGGCTAATGTTTTCTCTCCATATAATACCGTGTAGGGAAAAACGTGACTGTCTCATCAATGCTACTTGAACTTGAAACTTCAGGCTGCACGCTACAGCTGAGACTGGCACATGCAGGCACATGACCAGACAGGAGCACACATTTTTAATGTCCGTCTATCGTGTTATTTTGTAGTGAGAAGCCAAAAATCAAGATTACAATTTGTTAACTGTGCAGCCCTATGTTCTTCTTTTTGGTTTTTGTATATTTTGGGGGCTTTTTTGCCTTTATTTGGACAGGACAGTGAAGAGTGACAGGAAATAGGTGGGAGAGAGATGGGGTGGGATCAGGAAATGACCGCAGGTCGGATTTGAACCTGGGTCCCCGTGGCCACTCGGTCCCGTACATGGTACAGGCGCCGTAGCCTGCTGCGCCACAGCGCCCCCCAGCCCTATGTTCTTCTAACACATTCATAAACGTTGTGGAAAAGAACACACAATTCTAACACACAAACCTGGAGCCATGCTGGTCCTGGGAGAACTCCATGACATGTCCAGCGATCTCTCGCAGTTGCAGGTTGGGATAGCGGTTGTTGCGGAAGTCCTCAAGGAGGCGGCTGCGACCAGATGGCATCACGTCTGACATTCCATAGCGTAGCCGTGACGATGGGAACAGCTGGCTACTGGGACTGAAGAGGGAGGAGCCAGAGGTGGAGCTGCGGTACTTGGCCTCCGCCCCCGGGGCTGCGGAGATGAAACGGCCGCTCCCGTTGGTCAAACCACCTATCAAAGAGGAGGCAAACAGCAGGAAAAGGTGAAATTGAGTCAGATTGCGATTGCGAGAGATGCCTCATCACAAGATTTGAAACAGAATACAGAGTATGTGGGACACAGAACATTTAGAACACATACAGATAAAGTGATACATCATGACATGTATAGTGCCCAAAAATACTGCATGCCTGGGCAACATGCTACTCACATACAGAATTAGTTTGATTCTCAGATTACAACACAATCATGCATGAGAAGTTGGCTTAGTTAAAGGTTCAGTATGATGGAACGTAAAACAAATATGCAAATTCTTACCAAGGTTGAGACTGGAGGAGGAGCCGTGGTTAGACAGAGAAGGGGGTGGGGTCAGTGAGTGGGAGTGTCCAACAGGTCCAGGGGAAGGGCTGAAGCCTAGGCCATTGTAGAACCCTCCATGGCCAATGGGATTTAGGCTGCTAGGTGTCCGTTTGTACAACTCAGAACTGCCCGTCAGCGAATCACGACGGGAGGCACTACCTGTGCTTGAGTTAGCGACTGTACACACACACACACACACACACACACACACACACACACATCAATTACATAAACAATCTAATTCAGCACAACAAACCAGTGCAGGACATTGGTAGATCTAGTTTGTTCTTTTAGTAGACTGACTGTAAGCTAGACACTGCAGTCTGCTGCTGAATTCAAGAGGATGCATTAGGGTCCTACTCCCATTTGAATTCCAAAGGACTTCTACTGAGTTTCATAAAGCAGGGCTAACTCTACTTGTCTCTGTTCCGTCAAACATCTGCTACATGATCTGCCAGCTTGAAATCATACTAACTCCACAAACACACTTATGTCTCTCTCACACACACACACACACACTTACCAGCTGTGCCAAAGCCCCCCAGGCTTCCGAGTGCTGCCCCAAGCGATGAGGACCCATTGGCACTAAAACTGAGGGAGGAGGAGCCAGGCTGAGGCGGGCCCTGAGAGAACAGGGAGGAGCTCTGGGAGGAGGAGCTTAGAGAGCCACTCCCGTAAAAGGAGCTCCCGCCCAACGCTCCGCTGCCTTGCTGCCCCGTGGCCTGCTGGGAGCTCAGGGCCCGGAAGGCTCCACTGGCTCCGCCTCCAAGTCCAGCCCCGCCCCCACTGGCTGATGCGGCTGCAGCAGCAACTAGGATTTAAAAACAATAATTGAGTAAAACATCACCATTTGATACTAGTTTCTGATTTAATTATCCAGGCCAACTAGCAGACTCTCAAAGTACTGTTGCGTCGGTCTTGATGGTGACTGTAAATACAAAGGGTCTGTGTGAAACGGAAGGCAGCTGCTAGCTGCCTCACTCCCTTCATCTGCCTAACGAGTCACTTGGTGCATCAAGGTACCAGCTATGAACTATGTTTCGGATGGCCTTCCAAGATAGCAACAACGAATGCCGTTTCCAGGACACCAAGAGCTGACTTATTCAGTGGGAGTTGAAGCAGACACTTCCTAAAAAATCTTTGACCGAAGGCAGTATGAAAGATACAGCGGGGAAAATAAGTATTGAACACGTCAACATTTTTTTCAGTAAGTATACTTCCAGTGTTCTCCAGACATTAGTATTAACTTAGATAATCCACACATGTTAAAACATCCAAACATTAATGTTCATAAGTAGAGTTATGAGTAAAAAAGTGGAATGCCACAGGTACAAAGTATTGAACACGCCTACTGAAATTTCTTAAATACTTTGTGGAAAAGCCATTATTTGTAATGAGAGCTTCAACGCATTTCCTGTATGACTAAACTAATCAGTTGCAGTATTCAGGTGTGATTGGCCCATTCTTTTAAACAGATAGTCTTTTAATATTGAAGATTCCAGTGGTCCCACTTGTAAATCCTGATTTTTAGGTAACTTCCAAAATTGTTCAATTGGATTAAGGTCAGGGCCTTGATTTCCTTTCTCTGAAACCAATTGAGAGTTTCCTTTGCTGAATGCTTTAGATCATTGTCCTGCTGGAAGGTCTAGCCACGTCTCATACTCATCGTCCTGGTGGATGGCAAGATTCTCCCAGGAAAAATCGCTCCTTCAACTGTGTGAAGTCTGCCAGTACTATTAGATGAAAAACAGCCCCACACCTTGATGCCTCCACCTCCAAACCTCACTGTTAGTATGGTATTTTTAGGGTGATGCACAGTGCCATTTCTCCTCCAAATATGGTGTGTAGTATGACATCCAAAAAGTTTACATTTTCACCTGATCAGAATACATTCTCTCAGTATTTAATAGGCTTGTCCAAATGTTGTGTAGCAAACTTTTAACGAGTTTCGACATGTTTTTCTTCAGTAATAGAGTCATGCGGGGTGAGCGTGCATAGAGGCCATGGCGGTGGAGTGCATTACCTATGATTTTCTCTGTAACAATTGAACCTGCTGCCTCCAAGTCTTTCTGGAGTGGTCCTTGGCTCTTAGGCTACACTTCTGACTATCCTTCTGACTTCCTGGTCAGAAATCTTGTGAGGAGATCCTGTGCATGGCCGATTGATGATGCAGTGATGTTCCTTCCACTTGCAGATAATGGCTCCAATACTGCTTACTGGATGATTCTTAAGTTTTGAAATGCATCTGTAACCAGTTCCACTGATATGTTTTGCAACAATAATGTTGCAAAGGTCTTGGAAGAGCTCTTTACTTTTACCCATTATGAATGTTTCTTGTGTGACACCTTGGTAATGAAAAACCTTTTTATAGCTCATTAATATGTACTAATCCATCTTATATTAATTTCCACAGATATGAGGGATAATTACTTTCTAACTGCGTATAGATTCCAGCTCGTTCCTTGCCATTACTGCTTTTTCTTAGCATGTTCAATACTTTTTCACTGTGCCATTCCACTTTTTTGCTCATAACTCTACTTATGGACATTAATGTTTGGATTTTTTATATGTGTGGATTACCTAAGTTAATACTAATGTCTGGTGAAAATGTCATGCAAATAGCCTCACTGGAAGTATACTTACTGAAAAAAATGTTGACGTGTTCAATACTTATTTTCCCCGCTGTACATGAACGTGGCCTTTAAAATTCTGTAAAACAATTTATCTTAGAAGGCAGAATTTTAGATAAATACTAGATTTGGAGATGCCTCAGTGCCTTGCTGCCACCGAATGCTATCTTTAACGGCAGGATTTTTTTCCGTTTCAGACACTGCCAAAATCATTATAGGTAACACTCAAGTTACACGGTTTCCAACAATGTTATTAGCTCTTAATAATAAAGCTCCAGTTAAAAATCTGGCATGTTCAGTGTTACAGATCCCCCTTTTTGGGCATCTATTTCGGCAGAAATGCCTGTGCGCAAGGCTTCAGACACCAACCTTGCTCCAGTGGTGATATCACAACATGATTGGCACAATGTATTCACAACACACCACATGACTGGCACAATGTATTCACATGTCAAGGATGGGATATGTGGAATATGTGTAGACAACTGCCATATTGGCGTTACAATATAATGTGAAAGCACAGATCAGTGTTACAGTCCCCAGTAGCCTAATGCTATTAACATGGGTGTGAATGTTTGATTTTTGTGCCACTTGCTGAAATCTATTTTTAGGCGCATATGCAAGTGACACACTTGAATTCTCAGGCTCTGATTGACATGTGAAGATACTGTGGGAGGACTGAGGGGGCGTGAGGAATGTGGAGCTGGTGACAGGGCCACGCTGTGGAGGGCTGGACATGGCCATACCTGCCGTGGGGCTGATGATGACAGAGGCAGGAGCCATGAGTCTGACGGGCCCACTCCGTCCTCCTGTGTTGACCAACAGCGCCCCTGTCTGGTCGTAATACGCTGCTGGTGCTAGTACTGGGTAACCTGGGTGGACACACATATATTTTTTATACATACTAACATACATACACATGCTATTGGGCATATACACATAACATATTAAATATAACACACACACACACACACACACACAGACAGACACAGAGACACAAACACACTGACCTGGCACTCCAGCTGCAAGACCTTGTCCGAATGCAAGAGCAGAATTGACAGCTGCTGCAGCAACCAGCTGCTCAGCCTGCTGCCCCTGTTGTCCCTGGTTGGGAGTCAAAGGTCGCTGCGAGCCACCCGTGCGCATGACCTGCACCACATCAGGGGGGTCAGCACAGATCAGACTAACAGCAGGACTTAAGAGGGAGGACATGGCTGAGGACAGAAGCACAGGGTGGCCAGTCTTACCTGCTGCTGGTTCTGCTGTGTCTGTCCAGCTTGCTGCTGATTGGCTGAGTTGGAGGGGGCAGCTTGCTGCTGGAAGAGGTTTGCTGGATAAACACCCCAGGGAACTCCATAGTACTGATGAGGCATGACTGCCGGACCTTAACATACATGTGCACACACACACACACACACAACAGTCCATATAACACAACCATACAATACAACAGCAAAATCCAAACCGTTTCAGAGAGACCCAACTACGTGGACCAGGAGAAAAGCACTTTTCTTATTTTCATTCCTTCATTTTAATGAGCTTTTCCTGTGTGTGTGTTTAGTTATTTAAACAATAGCATTGGTGTTTTGCCCGGCACTGCAGTCACAACTTTCCAGGGGCTTGTTTGAGTTCACAAACAATTTAAACCCCCCTGCTATCCAAGTGGACTGGGCCAGTTTTAACAATGTATATGTAACATTAGCATTAATATTTTATAGTAACTTGTCCCAACTTAATGACTCCTGACAGGGTTTATGGTGGTGTGCTTTAAATGATTCAGTATAGTCACCCCATGTCAACCCGACCAATTTCAAGGGGTTTCCCCTTTGCATTTTAATGAATTTTTTTTCTTCATGCAAAATTCAGTTGGCGTAACTGATTTTTGGGCGAAGACATTTATTTTATAGTGCTTTTCTAACAGAGGAAAATGCTTTTATGTTATGGTGCTTTTTTAACAGCGGCAGAGGTTTTTCTAACAGAGTTTCATTATTGTTTAACGACGATTGAAACCATCCCAAAAACACT
Source organism: Alosa pseudoharengus (assembly GCF_046254945.1). Lineage (NCBI taxonomy): Eukaryota > Metazoa > Chordata > Actinopteri > Clupeiformes > Clupeidae > Alosa > Alosa pseudoharengus. The sequence goes on from NW_027468685.1 coordinate 30,416,574, forward strand.
TAAGCATGGCTTGATTTCGCCATCATAAGAGCCGTGTCCATGTGTTGGCTTGATTTCGCCATCATAAGAGTGGTGTCCATTTGTTGGCTTGATTTCGCCATCATAAGAGTGGTGTCCATGTGTTGTGGGTTGGGGACCTACCCAGAGTGGCGGCAGCAGCAAGGCCAGCTGTGTAGGGGTCTGTGCCTGGGGGGGCCGCACTAATGATGTAAGGGTTGGGCACAAATGCAGCTGGAGCCAGACCTGCGGAGATGCAGTGAGCACCGGTCAGCACGGACACTCACACAAGCACAGGGAAACGACAGTGCCCACAGTGGGCTAGGTGAACGGCATAGGCTACTTTATGTGGGATGACCAAAACCAAAGCAGGTGATGAGGCAAAAACAGCCAAAGTTACTACATAGTTGATATGTCTGAAAGACACTTAAGTATTAAAACAAAACGGATTTTAAAACCTGAATAGAAGATAACATTCAGAATGTACCTGGTGTTAATGTAAATAAACTCCTGGGTATTGAAAGCTTTATATCACTATATGACGTACAGTACATATTCATTAATACACAGACACACAAACAAATGAACTGAAACCTATATAGAAACTGACCGATGTGAGGTTGCTGGGCTGCCAGGGCATACTGCTGCTGTTGGGCGGCTGTGAGCTGTTGGACTGCCAATGCGCCAGGCCTCTGAAACAACTGAGCCACAGTCATCCTCATTAATACCACCACAGACATCACAAGAAAGTCAAATTTTTTTCAGAGATTTCAGGGCAGTTCGGTACCTGTTGTTGCGAGTTGTAGTCAAAAAGGCCAACTGTGGGAGGAGCAGAGTCCAAGGGGAGAGGACCACCAGTATAATCAAACTGCAGTGTTTCCATTGAAACAGACTCCATGGGGTCAAGGGTCACATTTTGGGGCTCGACAGTCGGAAAGTCGTCTCCTGCTTTGGACATCGCCCCTCCAGACAGATCAACCCCTCCCAACTCCACCTCGTTTCCGGCAGGAGGGCAGTTCCCAGGACGGCTGGCAGGAAAAGCAAAACAATAGAGTGGTGAAATACATTCACACCGCTGACATTATATTGAGGAAAAAGTATAGCCAACCAAGCTCAAGTAGCTCAGTGTAGCAGGACGGACCTTACGTAGGCCTAAATTAGGACTTTAAAAAATATTGGCGCAAATTATCGGCCAGAATTCTGTTATCAGACCGATAATAATATTTTCATTTTTTCACTTATCGGCTAATAATATATCGGCCGCCGATATATCGTGCATCCCTAGTCACAAGTCGTGTTTTACAAGCATGTGAGCATGGTGTGGATACATTGTAACAACTACATGCATTATGATTATGTCGTCAGGGTTACTTCAGCATTTTACATTCTAGTGTTTCCCACACATTGACTAATCTGTGGCGGGCCGCCATAAGATCAACACTGGCCACCACACAATAATGTTCCATGTTGTAGGCCTACTATTTAAATGAGATAATATCCTTTCATTGAGCTGTTCCATGCTGCGCAACTTTGTTCAAAATTGCTGCATTCAAGTTTACTCTGCTATGGTCTTATCACAACATAGTAAATAGGGAAGACCAAACTAAGTTAGGTTATGCAATCAAGCCGTATCTCTAAGCTAACGTTAGAATACTTTTTGGATGTCGAGCTTAGCATGCTTAGTTACAGCCGCTTGCAGGTATCTATTCATTTTATTGACTCTGAATGTTTGCAAAATCCAGATGTAAATGTAAAAGTGTTTTCTAAGACTCAAAAGGGATTTATTTTAACTAGCTACATAGAAAACAATATGAATTGCATCCACACATACAGTATCAGTAGCATTTTAAATGTGTTAAAACTGCAAGCCTTCATCCCTCAACCAACTTCTTAAAGTGACAGGAGCTCAATTAGACTACATATTTACAATGTATTGACATCAAAGATACGTGTAATAGTTTACTGTGATGCTAACAATAGTTTAAATGTTGTTTACCATAAATACATGAGCTAGGTGCACAAATGTGAGTTATATGTGATATATACCTAAAATCTTTGACATCCACATCCAGACCATTTTGACTGGCCAGTCCATTAGGGTTGTCCATGACATCAGGCTCGGCCTCCACAAGTTCCTTTCTGTCCGGATCAAATGCAACTTTTGGCTTTGACTCCGCCCTCTTTTCGGAATCATCACCCTCAGAATCATGTGGGCCCTTAATGCACACAGGAGCAAAAAAGCCTCTTTAGACACACAGACAAGAAAAACAGTACACACAACAATTACATAGGCATTATGTCTACCTTTCAGATTTCAGTCTCATCTTTCACTGCAAGTTGCTTGCTAGTTTATTTTTAACCATGATGTTGAATGGTTAAAAATAAACCCAATGAGAGGAGAGGTTTTAAGAAGGTTCAAAATGAAAGAATGCAATAAATGAGGTGGAAAAGTGAGACATATGGCTGTATTTAAAGCCCAGATCAGGCTGCAAGGCCCTGGTTAAGTTGGATTCAGAAAATGCAAGGAATTGTGGAGGTCAAGCTTGAGGGCATCTACCTTATATGGAGTTCAGAGAGGAAATTAAGGCACTTGCAAGGCCTCTAGTACACAGCCTACTAATATGGGTCAAATGTATGAATAAATCTCAATTTGGGGTAAAATTAAGGTTGATTCACCTTCGTCTTAGTATAAAAACATAACAGATTAAAAGAATGAATGACTGAATGTGTGAGAAAATGATGAGTTGGAGGAAGAAATGGATGGCAGGTTCTTACAAAAGCTCCTTTACGCAGACATGAGTCAAGTTTCTCTGCGGGGGAGGAACTCAGCACATATTCCACCATGGAGACGCCCAATCCTCCACTCTCACTGCGTGGGGACAGGACTGACCCAGCCTCCCCAACGCCATGGAAACCCTGTACTGGCCGACGCTGGACCATGATTGGTTGAGAAACTGAATGTTCTGAAGGGGAACAGTGCAATATTTAGCGGCAAAACTATACAGAAACAGAACACACAACAGCAATCACAACACACACATTAGACACTTCAATTACAGTTACACAACACAACTTAACACTCTCTCATACATTGGGAAGAGGACCAGGGGCCTCATGTACAAAAATGCTGCGTACGCCACTTCTCATGCTCACGTCCGGATGTACGAAGACTGACTTGAACGTGAGAATGTGCGGTCCTCCACGCAAACTTCATGTCTGGCGTACGCACATTTCCAATGTGTATCGTCAGTTGGCGACACTTAGAGGCAATGCAGCGCAACAACATTAGTTGATCGCGAGTCTAGGCCTTTATTTGCACAGTATATTGTGAAACGTGGATTATTAAAAATGATTCGAATGACTTCGAAAGTAGGCCTATGTTTCTATATAAATGGACATGCAACATGCTCAAATTCTACTAAGTTATGCAACAACCTATCTGTGATGACAACTGTAGACTTATTAGAGGATACGAATTAAAAGGGAATGTGAAACCTATAGCCTACACATATAGATAGAATAGATAGGCTGACTAATAAGCGCGGATATAAGCTATTTCCCTTGGTGTGATTGACTGCATAGGATACTTTGACTTTCCTCGAGTAAGCATTCGCATTATTGTCGTCACACTTGTGTGCAAATATAGGGATATGATCCAGAAATCGTAATGTTGTGGCGATGTGGCCTGGATCAACTTTGTTTATTCCACCTCGAGTGCGCGATGCGTGGTAGCCTACTTGGACACGATTGATGTAATGTTTTTTTTAATTAATGCAGTTGTGTTGTAATGGTTCAAATACATCAAACCCAGTTATGCGAACCCTGTTACCTACTTGCAGACTGACCAATAATTCTACCACGGTCTCTGACCCTATAGCTAGCCACTGCTACGCTCTGCCACTACTGTTTTTTTTTTGTTATTAATTACAGATGATAAAGACGTACGATTATTGCCATTTTGTCGGATAAACACTTCTACCTCGCATTCGCTGGAGATATTTTTTTTATTTTTTTATTAATTTGATGATTTCAATTATTAAACTTTGGAGCAGGTTCGAGTATGAATGGATCCACAAATGAGTTTTCATTGTTATTAATATTGCGGGATAGGCCATTTTGTCTTCGCGGAGGTCTGCGCTCTCGAGTGGCCTTCTAGTTAGCATATTAAAATGAGTGTGATTGAGGGAGGAGAGAGGGTGGAGTGTAATGCTCGTGCTCGTGCTTAATTTCACGTTAATTGGGATGTACAAAGAAAGGCTGCGTGGAATGCTGCGTACGCACAGTTTCATAAATCAGGATATTTTTGTGCGTACGCTACTTTTCAGGTTTGCACGTACGCAATGTTTTAGTATGAAATCCACGCAAGTCTTTGTACATGAGGCCCCAGGTCACTAACAAATCCTCATAGCCAAGTGAGGATCACCTAAACAATCCAACTGCCATATAGCTGAATTAACTACAACAAGCTCTTTGAGTAAAACAAACATGGAGGTACAAAGGCTTCCCAAACATTCACTTTTCTACCATAGCGACATACTTCACAGGTCTGTGTGTAGTCTTTCTGTCTACACGTCATCTTTACTTTCTTTTGATGTCCAGTAAGAACAGAACGTAAAGAAGTACTGAAGTAAAGAAGCTAAATGGAGATATATATGGCAAGCACATACTTAAGGCTTGCCGAAACATATACACACAGGCACAAACAGCCATTGTATAAACTTTCAAAGGCCAAAAGCCCAGTACACATAAACTCTTTTACACACACGAACACAAATAAGCGCACGCACGCACGCACACACACACACCTGAAGCCCCCCAGGCGCTGTCCCTCCACTGGTCCAAGAAGATGCCCTTAGGCCCCTCCTTCCCTTCCTCCAGCTCCCAGAACTTCTTTCCGGTCAGGAGCTGCTGCAATGGCAGACCACAGGTCAATTACCTCACATGCACAGCCTCAGATATGTGTGTATAGTCAATGGTGAAACACTCCTTAAAGATTTTTTTTTTTACAATCATCAGGTGTGGCAGAAATGTTAGCATCCCAACCATGTACCAAGTCCATGTGCCCACAGGGAGCAGGGTTTAAATCCCACCCACAGTCATTTCCCAATCCCACTCTTCTTACAGTCCTACTCTTACTCATGTCCTCTTTTCACAGTCTTAGCTAAATAAAACACCCCAAAATCTATTGGAAAAGATTGGCACAGCATGTGGCCCCATAGTAGCTATATGTGTATTTGCAGACATAAGATCCTAAAAGCACCATTTTACAGATATACACAAATACAAAGTTCTTCTTCATAAATATACAATAACTGCTCACCTCACCCATGGACCGCCCCTCCAAAGCTAATGCCTGGAAGTCATGATTCAGCTCATCCATTGATCGAACCTGAAAGATTAAGCAAATCATACAGTCACAAACCAACAACCAGCAACCATATCTAGGAGCACGAGCATGAGCTAGTCAAGAGGAACAGCGTGAGAAGGGCCACAAGAGAACGGCTCCCAAATACTGCACTCACTGCAGCACACCACACACTGATAGAGCTTCACTAGTTTGCACTGCCATTGCAGCAGCTAACATCAAAAGCCAGCAGAACATCCGGATTCTGTCTGAATCAAGTCCCAGGAATATGAAGCCACCTTTACTTGTGTACCAGAACAGAAGTCCTTGCAGGATGTGTTATCTGATCATACAAACATGCTTTTATAAGAAATGTGAAACTTAACACATCTTAAACTTATCACAATATAAAAGAAAAAGAAAAAACATTAGCCTAACAAATATGAAAACATGTATAGGCCAATCACATGCAACTATGAATGGTATTTTCATCACCTCTTCCTGTCTCCATGGTGAGTGTGTCCTCTACCAAGGAGTCTGCCATGTTGCACCACCATGTTTCAGCAGTAGTCCCGAATGGACAAACCAAAACACTAGCTCTAGAGTGGGCCTTCTGCATTTTTTATGGTTCTTGAAGGACATATTAGGTTTTCCTGCACACTTTGAAAGGAAGGGGCATTAAGTCGGTTGCAATTCAACCTTGCCAAGATGCCATTAAATCCCATTTATGGCACCTTTAATGCTCTAACTTGATTTACACTACTTGATGGACAATTTTGAATTTGTCTGACCCAAACCCATTTGTAGACCATGTGTTCCTATTCACAGAGTCAAGTGAGACATGTTGCAAAGGTGCACTAAAGCTTAAGATCTAAAATGTATTCTGTCAGCATCCATACATAAATCTGAATGTCACTATGGTAACCAGGCTAACAGGCAAAACTAACAAACACAACCTAAAAGCAACAGGAAAAAGAGAACAGCTATCAGGAAACATCCACTACCAGTAACCAGCAAGAATTTATCAAGTATATAGCTGCAACCTCAGCATACATGGATGTGTGGACAGAGGTCAGAACTGTGGAATGGTGTCAGTGCTTTTAATGATGAGCAGGATGAGTAAACATTTCCAGTGAGAAGGTATCTGAAATGTTTCAGTGTGGGCATTCGTGTAAACACATGACATGTATTAATAACTTTGGAATTGTATACCAAACATTCCATTCTGATCAGTCACAAGAATTATGTGAACACATCCAAATCATATCTGATTTTTTTCCACACTGGGATGAGAACATTTGCAAAAACTAAGACTTTTTATGTGTGGGGTCAGTAGCCTGTTTGGGTTACACTGATCATTTAGAAACTAGACTTATCTTAGTGCCTATAACGTGTCTTAACTGGCAGGGCTCAAAAATGTTGAATATCTTCCAGCCACTAACTGACAAATGGTCAAATTCAGCCCCTTAATAGTCAATTATTATATTGTATCTGAAATCTACTAGCCATTTTCATATTTTACCAACATTTGGCTGGTGTTAATTTTGGTCCCTGTTCACTGGCCATCTTTAAGAAAGTATTACCCTTCATTTCTTCATGCAATGTTTGTTGCAAATGCATTTAAGCCAACGTGCACCATAACAAATATTGGTCTCCACTAGAGGAGGGGGGGGGGGGTGGGGGAGTAGTATGGCAAACCTTTTCAGCATTGTATCAATGTCGCAAAGGAAGTCAGGACAATCTTATTGTACTAAGATAACTGCAGACTCCCAATATACAAGTAAAAATAAATTGCAATGATTCGCAGAATCTGTTACACTGCCGTGGTCATATAACTTTATATGTATTATTGTATCATGGCATAAAAATGGTGACTTTCACTATTGTATTCACCTCTCCATCGTAAATCAAGGTTCTTCCAGAGGTGCGTTCAAATTTGCAAGTTTTCCACAAACAGTTTGAGGGGGTAGTTCTCTGCGAACATACTGGGAGTTGGACTAAAGGTTACCATAAAGATGGATGTTTAGCCCACACAAAATCATTAAAATGTATCTGTTCAAAGACAGCATGTTCGGCGTGAACGTTCGCCTCTATTCACAAAATGTTAACATACCTAAGGTAAAAATGTGTCATCCAGACAATTCTGTCACAAAGGGATACAAAGGGCAAAGTGTATTCTCCTCTGGCATGTTTGCTTTATTTGGGTGTGCTATTAGCATGTCCCTAGCAACATTAGCATAAGGTGAATTGGTGTGTAGGGTTTTTTCATCTAAAATTAAGCTTACAGATCCATTCAATAGTCTTGATATCTTGATATCTTAAGAATGGTCTTTATTTTACCATACCCCAATGCCTGCAATACTTTTTTTTAAATTGTCCATGCTAAGATGCATGGTTGTCATTCTAACTGAACCTGTAAATTGGCATAAACGAAATCTGTGTGAGTAAACCACACCAATGTAACATACTCACTGTGTGCTCTTTGAAGTTTGCTCTTTGAAAAATGCAAATAAGATGGGTGGATAGCAAACGTCTATATGGAGAAAGGCCACAGAGTGAGACTCCCATAGCCTGCTTCCACAAATGTGCCCTCAACATTGTCTGCAATATTCTCTTTGAACAGCTCCAAACAGCTTGAGGTAAAGGACTTGACTGCTGAACTTTCTTTCTCTGGTTGCCAGCTTTACCACTCTCAATCAATCCAACAATACAGGAGTATCTTCAACCAACATACGTTGCCAGCTTACCTATGAAGTCAATGTAGCTATAAAAATAATATGTCTAATGTACATGATTCATTTGATCACCAGCAAATCTACTGAAAATGCAATGAAGCAACATGCAAAAGATTTGTATTGCAAATTCTGTTTTCTAGAACTTTATCTATAACTATATCTGAAACGATACTGACACAAAAGCTGTATGGAAGATGCAGTGCCGTTGGTAAGTACTAAGAGCATGTTCTGTGCCATTCCATGTCCATCATGCCTGGATCCTTGCCCAGGACACAGATCTAATCACACTTGGATTGCAAGTTTTAAAAAAGTTGAAAAGAGGCATACTTATACCATTTCCTTGTTCTCATGACAACTTGTAACTTGCAATTCAGCCAAGTTTGAAAGTGTGGTCAGTTTAAGGTACAGTCTGCAAAAGTAGTTGATATTTGAGCTCAACAACCAATACAATGACACTCCTCTATTCTATGCTTCTGAGTCCATGTGTAGATTGACTGGAATAGTTTGTAGCCTGGTCCCAGCCACTTTCTTTTCCCTTTCACAAAGCCACAATTGGAATTCTGCACAGCACTTTCAACTTCACATAACTTCACTCAGCATCTGTAGGTCAATTTACCAAATTTTAGTTATGTCATGTAGTAAGGCTATGGCTAGTCTTGTGTAACACCTCCTATGGTACCAAACAAACACCTTGGCACCACCTTAGGGAAACCTACCTTTAAACGTGATTTTTACACCAATCTATCACCTTGAGAAGGCAGAACTCAAAGCAGCAGCACAGAATCAAGTAAGAGAAAAGCTAGGACGAAGGATGTTCCTAACGTTTCAAAAGCAAAGCTAGCCTCATGCATATTACCAAACTCAACAACCAACTTTAAAACAAGTTGTTCCCACGTACTTTTGTCACAAATTACTATAATTCTTCAAGGGCCAATAGGAGGCTGTGACTTTAGGAAGGGTTTAGGAAAAAATACCAACGCTGTTCACCACTAAAGACAGGGGTTCACCTTGCTCTGAATGCGGGGTCCAGTAGGAACGGACACACTATTGGCTAATGCAAACTTTGGGGTGGGAACAGACAGGCCACTCACCTGGCTGTCGCCATGTATGCTGTCACCAGCGGGCCAGCGCTGTTTGCCGCTGCCGTACCCAGGCTGTTCTCCATGCTGCCGCTGAAAAAAGTAGTCCACCATTGCGTCGTCTTGGGAACGCCCCGCCCCCTGAGAAGGGGGAGGCGGCTGGGGGGCGGGGCCAGCGGCACTCAGCACCACGGGCATGCTGGGTAACGGACTGTCAGAAGGCGGCGGAGTTCTGCAGTGCAGGCTGAAGGAGTCCCAGACAACAGCTTTCCTCTTCAACACACACGCACCACTCATACCACCACCTACAGATACATAGATAGATAGATAAACATGAACACCAATAAAAGCTTTTCAGTTTCAAAGACAACCTCACCATTCCCAACACAGCACCCAATAAGCAGTCAGTGTTTCCCACAGAATTGAATTCTATTTGTTGTGGTAGGTTTGCAGAATTAACTCGAATGCAACAGTTTTTAACAAATTAGTGCAGCACGTTTATGATTCTAACCAGATTTAAGCACAATTTAGTAAAATCATTGTGTGGTGGTCAATGTTGATATTGTGGTGGGTCGCCAAAAATAAGTCAATGTATGGGAAACACTGGCAGGTAAAACACAAACATTCACATGAACTCCAATCCTTATTCTGATCCATCTATCTGGAAGCGGTTCTCAAAACTAGCTTCATCACAGGTGTGTATCAAGGTGAGAGGCCAACCATCAGGAAGTTCAGTAGGGTCACTACAAATGGCTGATGATGCAAGATCCCACATACCTAAAGCACTGCCTAATCAACAGTAGTAACTCATCTTCTTACATAAGCCCTAGACAACACCAGTGCACCAATATGAACAAACATTAGTCTTTATAAGTGTGTGTATGTGTTGATAAATACAGTCTCTGGATTTTAAAAACACCCGGAAATGGGCCTGAATGATAGTTCACAACTTAAGTAATGTTTTGTGGGCTACAACACACCACACCTCCCGGAAGTACCCCCGCACTATAACGGCTTTGACAACTTCATCTACACAAAGTTCCCACCTGCTGTCAGCTGAAGAATCGCCTTTTGACATGAACAGCATGAAGGAGCGAGAGGAAAGCTGTCAACCCTGTGGCGCAAAACATGTCTTTAGTAGGCAAATGGCCCTTGACAGCTCAAGATGTAAAATCATTGTTGGTGCTGGTGTAAACAATCCTAATGCTAGCCAGCCAGTGCTGTATGAAAATTCCATCTGAATGAGTACAACATACACTACAGGGCTGGGCTGTCGTTGTTGTTGTTGCTGCTGTGTTTTTATGTCAGGGACTGAAACATTATAACAATCGCAGATCCGGACTGGAAACACACGGGCCTTTTCCGTGAAGCGCGAGGGTCCCCATTATGAGGAGAACGCGCACGTAGCAACAGCGACATTACTAGCCTGTAAATGTAGGCCGACAATAACGCCATTTCCCCCAAATCCTTGGGGTTGTAGCACGAAGGTGCATAAGCGTGATATTCCACAGGTCTTCATGACGCTAGCACTAACAATAGGACCGAACGTGCGAGGCGTCTGAGCGGAAGATCCATAGAATACACAGAGAGAGGGAGGGGAGGGAGGAAAGGGGGCGGCAGTGCCCACAATCATTCAGTCCTAAAAGAGTCGTTACAATAAAATCCAACGTACGGACACACACATGAGGATGTTTAAAGTCACTGGACATGCATAACCCTTTTGTTGGATGATACTTACAGGTGGAGGCTGCAGATGGTGATGGATTTGCGCGCCGGGTCTCTGAACTTCCCTGTCTTTCACTTCGACAACATGGCGGCGCAGACGAAGCGAGCAGCCGCGCGGCATCCTGGGTACTATGTGAGCAACCGGGTGGTTCAGTGCGCCAGGATGGGACTGACGCTCAAGTCCTTTGTTGTATAAAGCTCTGATACACGCAGACTCAGACATACCTCTTTCATATGGGTCTGTAACATTACACATATTTCCTTTAGTTTCAACCAAATATAGTAGTGCATTACAAATGATCTCTGGGTAAGAGAAACAGTTCACTTACGCCTAATTAAAACAGGCCTCCCTATAATGAAATGATCAGTGATCAGATTGTTGCTGCATCCACACACTTCTGGAAATCCATGTTTAGATAAATACGCATTCAGGGCTGATTCCACCTGTAGCTTTCGGAGCATTTAGATCAGTGTAGCCTACACCCTGACAAAAGATAGTGCCAAGGGCAAGGCAAATCCACCCACCCACATTATTATGAACAGAGCAGCTTTTAGGTGAGCTGTTTTTATTCTTTTTGCTACCTGCAAGGTTGTTTCCAGACAAAAAGGGTCAAAGCACATTTAAATTACTTTCTAAGCTTTGGAAGGTTGGACAATTCTTTCAGAAAACATTTGATGCAAAGTATGGCTGAAATGCAGCGTTATGCAATGCATTTTGCACCCTTGTTGTGATTGTAGATTTACTGTAACTAGTGAAACCTGAAATGCTGACATGCACAAATGTCCACATAGGGTTATGTACCAACATAACCACTCATAAAGCGCATGTGTAGCATGGTCAGGTGGTTTAGCCTATTTCTTTTTTCTTCTGAAGACATTTTCAGGGATCTTGGAAACTGGTGTGCATGTAGCACAGAGCTGGCATGGACGAAACCTTTATGGTCCCTCAAAAACAGCTTGAGCTGCAAGTTTGAAATTTGATATGTACACTTTCCTTACATGTTAGGGAAGCATGCACTGTTGGGTTTTTCGAATCTAGATGGAAAACTTTTCTTTTTTGAGATCATGTTACATGGTGATACTCCACTATAAACAATACATTAATGAATTGATTAATTGATTGCTTTTGTTACAGACTTGTCAAAGAGAGGCAGTGCGCGTAAGTTTGTACACACACACACACACACACAGGCACACGCAGACACACAGGTATGCACAGACACACCGTCACTCACAGGCACACTCAGTAAAAATCTAGAAATGTTGTGGTATGAGATATACTTGCAATGCAGACATAATGTATGGTAATGTATGGTTTGCAGACATAATGTATGGTAATGTAAGGTTTGCATTTGCGTGTCACCAAAGCTGTTGTTACACCCATGTCAGAAATGCAGACACAAAAGACGCACTGTGGTTTGTGGATGTGGTGGCTGCCATTTGCCTGGGTGTGGAGGAATACTTTCACAAAGGATATTAAATCTAACGGACTTTGCAAATAATTGCAAGAGTAGAGGATGACACTGGACTTGCCGTTTTTGTTTGCATAGTGGCTTTTGCTACTGTTGTGTCAGATGGCATTCATGCCTGGTTTGCCCTCTAGTGTTCAAAGCGAGGAAGTACATTTCTTTACGGATGGTCTCACCCAAATCAGTGCCTTTGGACTACATGAAATATTATCATTCAGAAAATGTTCTCATTTCATGGAATTAAAGCTGCAGTAGGCAGAGCTGGTAGATCAAACTTTTGCCAACTTAAGGAGTAATGGTTGCACAATGGCTGCAACATTTGCAGACTGATTTTGAGTTTCCTTTTAAAAAGGTGTAACTGCATAGCAAGTTTGTCCTCCTGTGCTCACCTCCTTTCCCCTCAGTCACACCCCAGAAGGTTGATAAAATAGTCTTGGGTGGCGACAGGTCAGGTAACTCCTCCCGAACAGCTGATCCATCTAACCAATAACTGATTAAATTCTGGTAGTCCTGGTCAAAAAATATTAGTACCCTAGTCAGTCATGATCCCATAACATACACTGACAAAATTTGTACTTCAGGGGGGAAATTGACCCTCAACCGTACCCCTTTTTTCTGAGAGTGCATGCACACTTTGAAATAATAACAATGGTCCAATATCAGGACAGTTGGCATTACATTATTTGTGATATATCCTCAGTGTCACGGTCTGAGAGGAAAATGTTTTTTCCAACACTGTTATTGACTCACTTCGTTGCCGATTGTGAGTCCTACTTCCAAATATTTCCTGTCATTTCTGTTTTGACTGTAAACTGAGGGGATCTGGCATACCCCAGTGCCCAGGGTGAATAAAAAGCTTTTAGAAATAGGACACCTAGATAGTGTGAATTTAAGCCTTATAAGATATATTCTCTTTAGCAATGATAGTTGCAGTACAAATTTGTGCCAGCATTGTTAACTGAGAAAACAGATTAATTAAAAACAGAAATGCCTTTGTACTCTCTCTTTCTCTCTCTCTTTATGTGTGTGTCTGTGTGTTCAGATAGCCCCTTTTTAATGAGCTTAGCTTTGTTCAAATATTCACATTCTTTGAATGAACAAAAACGCTGGCACTAAATTCCACAGGGTAAAGTCCAGATTTGCTTTTAAGTTGTTTTTCATGTCAAGAATGAACCTTATTTTTAGGTTTATTCCCTCAAGATTTTATAATGACAAACCGGGTTGACAAATAGCATCATCTAGAAACCAGCAGCAAGAAGGCCTATAATAGGTATATATATCACCTATTATATGTATCTATGTATATATGTATACTCTGTTTGGGTCTCTGACTACATGTGATTCATTAAGACTATTTATTTTTTCAATTTTGTAAGACTCACAGACTGTTGACCCACTAACATGTAACCCATCACTCTCATTCATCTTTAACAGTGACCTTCATTCTTCCACTCAAGAGTATAGACATAATACTGACAAAAATGACTAATGATTCTCACAATAATGACAATGCCTAGCCCCTCCACAACAAAACACTAAAATTACTCTATAAATAAAATTGTGATTGTCATGGATTTGTGTGTTATCTGATATAAGAACTGTGGGCTATATGTCTTTTTGTCAGTAGCAGAATTATGATTAAAACATATGGCAATAAATTTCCCTCAGCAGCAGTGCAGGTATCTTTGAGTTGAGTTGAGAGCTGATGTTTAGTATATGAAGTAAAACAGACGTTCTGTCCACCAGAATGTCCTGATCACTGACAAAATGACAAAATACTTAAAGGAGCCTTATTCTCGCTTTTTGCTCGCAGTTTTCGCTACAAAGCTCCCCCTACAGTTTCGGAGTAGATATGTTCAACACCCCTCGCTCAGTCAACAGTTTTCTCGCTGCCTCTTTTTCGCCGGCTCTGCCATGACGAATATCTGAGAAACTCCATCGCTACCTTGTTATAGCCGGTGCCTGGCTAAGGGTGTATGTGTGTAGTGCCGCAAAGTAATTTGTTACTTTGCGAGACCTGAGACTCCCCGATACTTTCTAACACCGAGGCCGGCGGAAAAAGTCATATAACCATCCCAATGATTCTGAAGCCGAAAACTGCATAGTAGAACTATTTACCATAGACATTGGTTACTCAATGTTCAACAATTCAAGACAACTTTTGTGAGATACTAGGGGCTAGTAATGACTCTAATGTGATGCCCAATTTTGTTCACACCCTCTCACTAGTCTGGAAGTGAGCTTGAATTTATCCTGCCCACAAAAAACCTGCCATTTTTACCCATAAGGAGATCCGGTATCTTGCGATTTCTCCTATGGGAAAATAACAGGTATTTTCAATAATCGCACCTCTCACAGGGATGAAGAAGTCTGAAATACAGATGTTTTGCCCTACACACTTTTGTCATCTGCCTTCTGGTGGATTCTGTGATCTTCAGTGTGTTAAAGGAGAATCACGGTGATCAATTGAGTTGATTTTGTTCACAACAAAATCGTTGCTGTCTTTGTCACGCCTGTTACAAAAGATATTGACATCACAAGAATGAAGACGAACAAGACACAGCAATTCAGGTATTCAATATCCTCATATTTTGAGGGCAGGGTCATTTCAACCTGGCTTTCAGACTGAAACTAGCCTGGTTGACACCAGACCACATCTCTCAATTGGAATGAGAGATCTGGAAAAGCTTAGACTTCCAGGGGCGTAACCAGTGAAACTGAACTTGGTGCATAAAATCCTTAATCCTTAATTCAAATCGTTCATCTTTAATCCAATCGTTCAGAAGTGCAGCAATCAAATCTTTCTTGTAAATGAAGGTTTTAAATGCAGTTGTTCACTCAATTGCAAAGAAAATACACATGCATATTTGTCGCGGTCAGCACAGGTTGTTGAATGCACTGCCCTATCGGTCATCATATAAAGCCCGTCCCATGCTGGATAAGCGACTGGTGCCTGGGTTTCTGGATGTTGGAAATGGATGTCAGTGGCTTCCTTGCCAGACTGACCGGCAGAGCAAATTCAAATTTGTTAAGAGGCTCATCTGGGTTCTCCCAAAACATGGAAACACGCTCCAAAATCGAATTGGATGTTATGCCAGACTCAAATTCAACCCTCTCATCACAAGTATATATGGCGATTGAAGTGTCCAGTTTTTGCATACGTGTTTCACTAGGTGGCATTACACCACAAATGCATGGTTATGGGTTGATGTGGCTCCTTAAGACAAACAGAACACGTTTTGGAATCTTGGCCGCAAGACAAGTGCAGGCAGTGATGATGCAGCAGGATGTTATGGTATAAGTTACCATGGCGATTTATTCTTTGGAGCTAGCCTGCTCCAGACCAGGCTAAGTTCCAGGATCTATTAATTTCATCCCTTATCTCAGTCAGCAGTCACCACAAACAGAAACCAATAATTATTCCACTGCCCACTACACATTGTTATCACATATACCTAGACCCATTGTCATTATTTAAACGTTTGTGATCATTAATTAACTTTTACATACTCGCCATTCCTGACCGGTCATGCGACAATGTGACATCACAGGAGTGCCTTACCATTTCGCACGTGGTGGTCGCGGAACTAGTTGCAATATTCTTCTAAACAGAGGTGTTGCTGTTTGTTGCTGTTGTGAAAAGGCTATCGCTACCTACTTCACACCGTAGAAGAAGCAATGAAGCCGCTAGTTGCCATGGTAAATCAGTGAATCTGTGATCGGTGGCGGGGTCTATTTGATGGAGCCGTGAGCGCGCACTTATCCAGGATAGGTTTCACCTGGCTTGATGAATCCGTGTCTGCTCATCCTGGCTTGGTCTTTGTGCAACCAATTAAGCCTGTACGCTCTTGTTTTGGATTCATTGAGCGCAGCTCAGTAACTTATCCCGGATGTCTTAATTCTGCTTTTGTGCAACGGACCCCAGAAATACTACACGTGTGCTTAGACTAGACCTCCCTCAGAGCCACCTCCCTACTAAATAAACATAAAAGTTACACAAACAAAAGGACAAGACAAGCAAAACAAAAACAAAAAAAACATAACGAATAACCAAAGCAAAACCAAGACAACAGCACGACCCATGTTACCCCACCAGCACGACTGTGCTGCCTAAAAGAACAGAACACAGAATATTAAACAAAGCACCACATACATAACAGAAAACCACAACTGTCTACAGAGAAACAGCATACCTGAGGGTAGCACAGACAGGAGCTACACCAGTGCAGCCTACATTGCTACTGGCAGCTGCCGCTCTTAAGTAGCGCTCCACTGGTGCCAGATTGATTAATTGCCTATGCCCCACCCCCTTCATTAGCACTGGCAGGTGCTATTGGAAATAGCAGACAGAGAAGTTCTACCTGCTACACCAGCACAAAGATCAAGCTTTATAAATCACAATTAGCCCATCATACCTGTGGGGTATACTACGAAGCACGTTAGACATATCTAGGCTATGTAGACATATCGAGGCTTGACAAAGCCTTGACTCAGGGGTATATGTTAAGTGATACTACGATTGCAGTTATGTGATAGGCCCTATATTTGTCAAACTAGGCTTTCAGCTCAGATCTGTGCGCGTTCTCGGTGTTGGGATGACTTTGGCCAATCGTGTAACGTGGAGACGCACAAGACCGCCTCTATTTAAAAACAATTACTTCCGCATTCATGAGCGATAGCTTAATCTACACTGCGGTCATTTTTTGTGTCTAACCTATAACATCAAATAAATCAATCGTCATCAGTTGTTGTATGGTATGCACGTCCATAGTGGGATATTTGCACGCACATCACTATTAAAGCGCATTCGAGATCCAAAATGTTAGTAGGCCTAGAGGCGGAGCTCCACCTGTGAGATATGTGACAGAATCCTACACGTGAGATAACTTCGTTTTTAAGACAATTGATTGGTCAGTGGGCAGTAGATTACACGATTTGAGCTATAACTTAGCACATAACCTCCTCCCGACCAGGTTTGGTTGACAGCATAAGATACCATGGTGATATAGCGACACTAAAACAGATCCACTTTCGTGTCACAGCATACCCTGACTTTGAGCGCAACATACCTCGCTAACCCACTAATCGAGATTCGTAGTATACCCCACTGTTTGGCCGTTTGGCCCTATAGGTCTGGCAGCAATGAAATTAAAGGTGCAGTCAGGGATTGTGCAGGAAGTCACATTTGTTTGTGTTTACATTTAAATTTAGCAGACTCTTTTGTGCAAAAAAAACGTAGGCCTACATTATATTTAACCAAGGACCAAACGAAATACATGAGAGAGGTAGCTCACCCTACCTTCAGTATTCCCAGAGAAATTCCACTCGAGGTTTTGTTTATGTTTGGGGGGCAGACTGCCCCCACTTTGTTTGTCTCCAGTTTTCAGAGCCTGGGCTGCACAGACCTTTTATTTTTAGTGTACTCACGAAATGGGTAGCTAGCGGGCATGAGGAGAAGATGATTGCTGAACGTGACCAAAAATGTTATGGTCTTGAAATTGCGTAAAATCCCTGTTGAATTGTATTCAAACAGCTTTTGAAATATCATGTCACTTTCTGCCACTGATTTATAAAATCTAAAATCCATGACATGGCACTTGATGGGGGGGGGGGGACTTTGCATGTTGTTTTATAGGTTTTTACAGAAAATGCAATATAGTATAAAAGTAAGATTAATATGGAAGAAACACAATGGGTTCCTACTCAGCTTGGCTGCTTGGACCCCAATGTAGCCTACGAAAATGTACAGTCACAATTAGGTGCGTAAGCAGCATCACTGCTTGTTCCATAATACGAAAGTAACACAATTGTTTTCCTTAGCAGTTTCACTCCTTGGCCCCCAATAATAAGTATTGTCCCTAACCAGCTTTACGGCTTGGTCCCCAAATAGGCCCTAGAGAAGGTTAAAAACACAGAATAGTCTCTAATTAGCCCACAGTTCTTGGTGGCAAGGTTGACAATATTTGAAAATTGTTACATTTGGTAGAAAAAAATAGCCTATACGGTTAAACCCAATAATGTAGGCTAATAAGCTTCCGTTAATGTAATAAATACATGGCAAGTTATATCAGGTTTGATTACATTTTTGATGGAGGAGATTTTTTATTAGGCTAAATTATTGGGAGTTTTTACAGCAGGAACCAAAAGCTTCTCAGCTTAGAGGGCTAACATCCCCACCAAGACGCTTGTCAGCCTAGGGCTAACATCCCCACCAAGTTTCATGTGCTCAAGTGTTGTGAGGTCCGACAAAAAAAAAAAACCCTCTCACAAAACATACATGCGCTATACTAGTGGCAGTCATTAACATTATTAACCCTTGAAAGGTGTTCATATTTCTGTTACACAGCCAGCCATGTTCCCTGGTCTGGTGGACCCACCACATTATTAGGCTTATTAATTATTATTATTATTATTATTATTATTATTATTATTATTATTATTATTATTTAAGAGAATTTCAAGACACCCAAAGGTCGCTTCACAAAAGTAGTTTAAAAATACAGACAAAACAAAAAATAGCCAGATACCAGACAGAGTGGCGTACTCGCACAGTGTTACTGTAGGCTCAGTAGACATCTGGTTAATTTGCCATTTATGATGATCATATGATCATTTTCGTTTTTTGTGAGAAAACAAGGACATTTTATTATAAAAGGTTAAAAAACAGAAACAAGATTTTTTATCAATATTGGTGCTTATTTCTTAGAACTTAATCAGAACATGTGAAAGTGCTTGAAATGTAACAATTTTGTAATTTTCGTGTGGGAATAGCAGGTGCAGAAAGACAGTTCCCGCACACAGAAACCTAGGCTACACTCTGACACTCAGACTCATATTGACTCACAGACACAGACAGAGACGCTCAGACACACACACACACAGCAGGGGTATACTACGAAGCACGTTAGACATATCTAGGCTATGTAGACATATCGAGGACAAAGCCTTGACTCAGGGGTATACGTTAAGTGATACTACGATTGCAGTTATCTGATATATTTGTCAAACTAGGCTTTCAGCTCAGATCTGTGCGCGTTCTCGGTCTTGGGATGACTTTGGCCAATCGTGTAACTTGGAGACGCACAAGACCGCCTCTATTTAAAAACAATTAGGCCTACTTCCGCATTCATGAGCGATAGCTTAATCTACACTGCGGTCATTTTTTGTGTCTAACCTTTAACATCAAATAAATCAATTGTCATCAGTTGTTGTATGGTATGCACGTCCATAGTGGGATATTTGCACGCACAGCACTAAAGCGCATTCGAGATCCAAAATGTTATTAGAGGCGGAGCTCCACCTGTAAAATAGGCTATAGCCTATGACAGAATCCTACACGTGAGATAACTTCGTTTTTAAGACAATTGATTGGTCAGTGTGCGGTAGATTACACGATTTGAGCTATAACTTAGCACATAACCTCCTCCCGACCAGGTTTGGTTGGTTGACAGCATGAGATACCATGGTGATATAGCGACACTGAAACAGATCCACTTTCGTGTCACAGGATAGCCTGGCTTTGAGCGCAACATAACCCACTAATCGAGATTCGTAGTACACCCCACAGGTTATGGAGGATGGCACAGTTAAGGTACACCTACAATTATTAGGCCTACACTCAGATCCAGTAGACCCGAACACCTCTTATGTAATAGTTATGTGTGTGTGGGGGGGGGGGCGGGGTTGTAGCCTCGTCTACCGTGCGCATTGAAAATAAGTTATCTTTTATGTTCTTCACCGAAAATGAGCTAAGGCCAATGAGTTTGAGTCATATAGGCTACCATCATTTTTCTTTTAGCAAACATTATAACGGGTCCCATGCACAGACACGAACACCTTACAAGGGTTAAACGTTTCACCCACAATCACACGGCCGGGGCAGTTTGGTAAAAAAAAAAAAACGGAAATACATATTTGGTAAACATGCATCCTGTTGCAGTCACTGGTGGAGGGATTGAGGCTTTACTGGAAGGTTACGCCTCTTTTACTCAACGTGAACTCATTCTTCTCTCGACTCAGCTAGTGACAGCACGTTCGTACGACTCCTGCGTTCTTGGCACCAAGCCTTATGGCACTAACGGCTCATTTTCTTTCTTATACCGGTGGCCCCACTACTCTTTAAAAATTCCGCCGAAAAAGAGAAGACGATTTTCCAAAACATTTTGGCCGTTATCTCACGTAAGTATCGTCTAAGGATCTCATCTTGCGTTTCGTCCATGTAAGCGAAGGTTGCTGGAGGGAACGTTCTTACAACATGGCGGACAGAATTACATGAACTAGCGTAAGGTAGTGATGGTAAGCCTAAGGGGTGCTAAGACTGGTTGTGTTTTGTGTACCATCTGTTATATTACATTTCAGCTATGAATTGAGATTAGACTGTTTTGTTGTTCTTTCACCATGATCAGTACTTTTTTAGCTTTAGTCGTTTGTTTCATACAGTCGTGATTATTTCATAGTGATCAAGCTGTTAGCGATCGCTAACATTAGTTAGCAACAGTAGTTTAGACTAGCTGCTAGCCTATGAATGGCCTCTCCGAATCGTTGCCAACACATTTCTGTTTGATTGATTCAGTGTGGCAAATCCGGGTTACTTGCTTTGAGTTTATGGAAATGGAAATGCAGCTAGTTGTTTTGTTATTCGGATTAAACAATACTTAGTCAGTATGTTGACGCTATGTTCATAACAGTCGCCTATTCATTCTAACTACTGGATGGTGGCTATATGACATTACCTATCTGGAGTTGTAATGTTCCATGAAGATATTTCTTCTACCGCCGAAATGCTGTCATGAACTTGCATTTGTCTAATTGTGATATGACACAAACATTTGCACAGGAATTCATTTTGAAAACGTGTGGGTCCTCTACTATTCAGTAACGTTTCGTGTTCTTAATTTATTGTAACGTTAGTATGCTTCTTTAAATATGTGATTGTTGGTTAGCCTGTCTGCCCTTGTGTTGTGTTAGCTTACATTCCCTTGATTTACTTTTCTAAATGTTTGCCTCAGTCTCTGACACTGAATGACCAGCACCATCCCAGACCATTAATTTTTAAACCACGGCTCGCAAAGTTACTTAACTTATTGATTTGTGGCGCAGTACATTTAGATCAGACTGTGTCCTGGTTCTTAATGGGAACACAGTATATATACTGTAGTAATGTGCCAGTTGGTGTTCATTGTATCTACTGGTCATCTCAGTATTTCAGACATGACAAGAACAAGTTTGTATACAAATCTAGATTGTTGTTCATGCCGTCAGTGTAGATAAAGGGACTACAAGCTGCTTCTTGGTTTACACATTGCTTGACTGAAAGTGCTGAAGTTGTTTTTGTTTTGCTTCCAACAGGGCTCCATTCTCTCTGTACAAGTGTATAAGCGCTACCCAGAAGGCCTAGGGGAAGTCCTCTACCGCGAGCAGTTTGATTTCAACGCCGAGCCGCCTTGGGATCCTAGCTGATAGCGGGAGAGGGCCATCTCCCAACTTGTCCATGTATGTAGTTTTTTATACTCTTGTCATATGGCAAGGATAGTCATTTTCCATGTGTCTATAGATCACTGTGGTGTACATGTATTCATTATTTGACCACTGGAAACTAGTGAGGGAATTTGCAGAAAAAAATAGGTTATGTAATTTTAATTAAGACACCCCCACCCCCCACGCTTGGAGCTTTTTTTACTCTCGCAATGGTAAGGCAAGTATGTAGCATAAACTGACGCACTGCCTGGGGTATATAAGAGCATAATGCAAGTTAATTCCATCAAACACTCCATTGTGAGCTGCTGCCAGTGGGATTAGTTCTAATGGGGCAAAATAAACAGGCCCACCCATAAATGGTGCCCCCAAAGCCCATGTTTTCATAGGGGCCTTAGAGAGGCAAGGGTTGTCATCATAGTGATCATGTGATGTGATGTCAGTCCAAGTCTGTAACTCCAGGCAATTTAGTTGCTACTCTGTCTTTGTAAGTTTTGCCAAGAGATGCCATGTCTTAGTCTTAAATGCAACTTTTTGAAAGGGTAAAAGTGTGAAATGTGATTCAGTTGCCCAGGAGAATAATTTGTAATGGATTATCTGTTAATCAATCATCATGTAATACTAAGCCATGTAAAGTGAGTTTGGTGAGATCTTATTTGTAATATTGTTTGTTGTTGTATTTCCCCTCCTTCCTTTGGTACAGTTTGTTGCATATTTGTAGGACCCAGCAGGCTCGGTAAACTCTCTTTATGATTGTTGGATTTGCGGAATACGGTTGAGATGAAAGGATTTACAGATGAACCGAACTACACCATTGAACTATTGGCAGAAGGAACGACCCTTGAGGATGTCATCGACAACCACATTTATGAGCAAGCTTTGGTGAGAGAACGTCACATGCATGCACAAGCATTTAGTAGAACTAATCCATCAGACCTCTCTGGAGTGCTGTGTCTGACATTGTTTATCATGTTATCTTACTGGGTGCAAGCCACATTCCACTAAATTGTGGAATTCCTCTCCGAGTTGGCAGAACATCCAGTGCCAAAGTGATGTCCAGTTTTCAGTGCTATACATGAAATGCATTGTATCAGCTTCATGTGAAAATAATTTGTAAGAGACCACAGACAAAACTAATTCTTCTTCCTTGCATGTTTTTCGTGTGACCTGCAGGCTGAAAAGAATGCATTTGTTGTGGCCGACCTTGGGGCCCTGATGCGACAGCACGTCCTGTGGCAGAACACCATGCCCCAGGTTCGGCCCTTCTACCCAGTCCGATGCAACAGCAGCCCCGCTGTTATTGAGGTCTTGGCTGCGCTTGGAGTCGGCTTCATCTGCACAAATAAGGTGAGTCTGCCTAGTCTAGCATTTTCTTAGATGACCAAACCAGAATGCATGGAACATTTTGCCAGTGTTGGTAGAGTGTGTGCTTTTGGTATTACTCTCGGCATTTTTGTTGGCCCTGTAGGGAATCAGACAGGGTGTGCATGCAATAGACTGAGACTTTTTTGTGCTGTTTCTCTCCCCTCAGGCTGAGGCCGCACTAGTGTTGAACCATGAGGTCTCCCCTGAGAACATCATCCTGTCCGGTGCATGCAAACAACTCGCTCACCTCAAATACGCCGCCAAGAATGGAATCAATTACCTGGTGTGTGACAACGAGACTGAATTGTGCAAGATTGCCCGCTCTCACCCCAATGCCAAGTATGTATCTGACTGGTTCCTTTTGGATGTTTACAAATGTTGAACAGTCCTTTGTTTTGTCTCTTGACACTACATGAACTTTAAGCTCTTAATTGAAAGCAAATCATATCTTCAGTATTTCTGTGAAGCACCTTCCAGTATTTCTTGCAGAAAGTATGTTTGCCAGACATAATTTCAAAATTGAACATGGAAGTTAAATGAGGAGTTTGCTGTATTTGGTTGTTATTGCTCTATAACAGGGTTTGTCGTTTGTTTTCAGGCTGCTACTGCAGGTCTCCACGAAGCCCCACACTGAAGAGGCCAGCATGTCTTTTGGCTGCTCCTTGAAGAGCTGTAGGCACCTGTTGGAAATGGCCAAAGAGCTAGGCGTGCAGGTGGTCGGAGTCACGTAAGTCACATCCATGGACTCCCTCTCTTCAGCAGCTTGAGCACTTCAAAATGTTGTTATATGTTGTTTGATAAGAAAGACACAGTGGGTATATGGCATTTGAACTTTACTGAGAAATAAATATGGTATGCATTTGAGACCATTTGGAACATGGTATAAAAAATCACATTAGAGTGTTGCCTCCCTTTTTTGAGTGAACCAAACTACTCTGATTATGTTATAGAGGATTGACGATCAGGGCATTTAAACTCGCTTACTCCCACAACATTTTGAGATGTAGACTCTTATATCTTTGCTTCTATTTCAAGCTGTAAAAACTGATGTATTCAAGTGTCTTTGTTTCTGTTCTTGCAGATTTCAGGTACCAGCTTCTTGCCAGGATCAACAGGACTACACCCATGCCCTGTCAGATGCCCGTTGCGTGTTTGACATGGGGGTGAGTGTACATACTCAAGGAACCCGGAGTGAATCTTCTTAAAGCATCTTGTGCTAATGGGTGTTGGAGGTGTAGTTGCAGCAGAACTGTAATTGAAATTCACCATGCTCTGTAACAGAATGTAACAGAATTTCCATGCTGAATGTTCCAGAGATTCTCTCCTGGAAGTTGGACCTTAAACTTTATTTTATTTTATTTCAGGAGGAGCTTGGCTTCGACATGAACATTCTGGATGTAGGTGGTGGCTTCAGTGTTTCTGAAACCCAGCTGAAACAGGTACTTAATACATTATTCAAGAGCTTTAGCACAATATTCTTTTTCCAGGCTTTGACCATGGAAGAGTACCCAGAGGTGGAGTTCTTTCACAGATCTTACTCTTTATATTCTCAAATCCAGGTCCATGCTGCTATGAAACCCCTGTTGGAGGCATATTTCCCACCCATGTCTGGAGTGTGTGTCATTGCAGAACCTGGAAGCTTCTATGTGTCCTCCACTTTCACCCTGGCTGTCAATGTCATTGGTAAACAAGTGGTGGCGAGAGACCAGCAAAACCAGTTTGGGGGTGAGTACTGCCCACTGTCTTATCAAAACTGTCATTTTTAGGGATTGAGGTTGGGATTCACACTAAAAGTGGAATGGAAGTGGACAATTATACCTAATGTGTGTAGACCCATAACCCTTTTGTTGCCTTTGCCATTCCCTTTCGCATTTTCCCCATAAAAAAACAATGTTATGATTCTTTTTGCAGACACAGACAAGTTGAACCCCAACGATGAGCCGGAATTCCTGTATTACATGAGCGAGGGCGTTTATGGATCATTTGTGGGAAAATTACTGGGAGGCCCTGTTCCACACCCATCAGTGCATAAGGTGAGAGCCGCTTGTCAAATTCCAAGACGTTCAGAATTCACTTAAAGCAGTCATGGTATGTTGCCTCAGTCAATACAGCTGAAGGTGATGCACAAAGAATTACATCCCTAGACCATCTTTACAGGGTTCCCACGGGAATTTCTGGAATATCATGGAACTTTAGAAATTCTGTTCCAGTCATGGAAAGTCATGGTATAATTTTTGGGGCAAAGTCATGTAATATCAGGGAATTTTGTTGTAGCAGTTTAAAATTTACTTGCCAAAATACATTAATACAAATATATTTCCAGGCAGAATTATTATTATTATGGTTATTAGCTTTACTGCTTGCTTGAGTAGCCCAACTATTCAATGCCTATTTATTCATCTCCCGCTCTAAAAAAGTAAAAGATCCTTGAACACTACACAGGTGCTTTGAAATCATTGGCCGGTATATTGTACTATTCATTATATAGTAAGTCATGGAAATTCAGGTTTTTTGTCAGGGAAAAGTCATGAAATTTTACATTTGACATAGAGTGGGAACCCTGTCTTTATTATATATTTATCTGAAACCAGTTGAAAACGGGTTCTCCTATCTACTTCT
Organism: Alosa pseudoharengus; assembly: GCF_046254945.1. NCBI lineage: Eukaryota > Metazoa > Chordata > Actinopteri > Clupeiformes > Clupeidae > Alosa > Alosa pseudoharengus. The sequence goes on from NW_027468685.1 coordinate 30,442,381, forward strand.
GCTTTCTGTAGATTTAGTCCCATGACTTATGTTTCATGTAGCTTAGTTACACTTGCACGTGCTCTCTGTTTTGGACTGTCACACTCATCCTGCAAGCAAGAATTGTTGTTACTAAATTGCTATTAAATCCAGTTAGCATTATCAGCACGCTGTGCAAATTTGTTCAAAACTGTTGCATTCAAGTTGACTGCTAAATTCTTATCATCTTAATCCCGATGTAAATGGAAAAAGTATTTTCCCAGACTCAAAAAGGCATGTCCCAAGGAGAAAAGGTATCACTTTGTAACTTGTGAAAAACATGTGTGGATACTGAACAGTCCAACCAGTAGACTATGATGAGGTAGCCAATTGCGTTACTTTGTTTACACTATTTCCAGGCTTCAACCAATGCTGAAGCAGCAAGAGACAGAGGTAGTAAGAGCCTGAGCCTAATGTAGCTTAATAGTAACAGCACCTAGGCTACAATATCGGCAAAATGTGTGCTGTCAGCCTGTCATGAATGATCAGAAATATCAGAATTTATTTTTTCTTTTTATATCAGTAGTTTATATTAGAATATGAAAAAAATAAATAATAATGTATAAATATTATAGGCTAGTTAGCCCAATATAGCCCCCTTTAAAAAAAAAGTATTTAAAAAAAGTCTTACATTTACAATAATGTCAAAAAAAGTTGTATTCAGATGAGATGAAATACAGACAACTTTTACAGAGAACTTAATCAGTTCTAATGTGAATAAAAGATGAATTGCTCCTAAACTGACATGTCATTCCAAGACAAAAGCAATGACTTAGTCTTTAAGAAACTTAACAGGGCACAGTTTAACATGTAATATGAACACTGTTCTCACAACATTATTGGTTGATTAAACAAACTAACTAGCACAATCTGCATGTAGCCTGGCTGCATTTAACTGCATTTAAAATAAACTTTAAAATGCAAGCCTAGTCTACCCTATTTTATTTGATGAAAAAGTGTCTGTCTCAAGCAAGTGTATTTATTATGACCGCCGCTAGCATAGCTGTCATATAGGGATTGTCAACGTTTTTGAAACTTAAACGCAGTTATACCGAGCAAATTGATAACAGCACTGTAATTGTCTCTTTCGACTGTCATCCCATTCTTTTCTGACCAAACTGACCAGAGCTAAGTTAGTTAGCCACAACGCTGACGTTCGCTAATGCGATGATTTGCTGATGGAAGATATACAGCAGGGCATAGATACCTTTCTACGATGCATCCTAATGCATGCTGTAGATTGTGGTAATGTGGTTATCACAGAACAAAAACCTGACAATAAATTACTGTATATGAAGAGCCTTTCATTAGGAAACTAGATAGTTAGGCCTATTCAAATACATAATGCCCAACCTTGATCAGAACCTTGTTAAGGAACTGTTAAAAATGACTATCGGCTGATATATCGGTTATCGGTCTTTGAAAAGCTCAAGTATCAAAATCAGTATCGGCCTTCAAAATCCCATATTGGTCAGGTTCTATAGGAGATGGAGAAAAAATGGCAAGCGTGATTTATTTTTGCAGAGAGGATGTACAGGACTTAGCGGCGGTCATATTTTGTTCCGCTATGCGGTACATCTAGTTAGCTGATTTGTTCCAACAAATAGGCCACCGCTACTAGGCTATGTTAAGTGTCCATAAGGCCTTCTTCAAAAATGCCCTGAATTAGGAGAGAAGCTACTGTATCACTAAATCACTTTTTTTTGACATTGCATGTTATTCATGATCCATGTAGTGAGTGTACATTATTTCAGTTAGCACACTTGTTCCTATGTGGACTGACATTGCTGTGTGTGTTGCGGTGTAGACATCCATGGCCCCGGAGGAGCTGCTCTTCTGTAGCAGCCTGTGGGGGCCGTCATGTGACGAGCTGGAGCAGGTGGTGGAGCGCTGCCTGCTGCCTGAGCTGCAGGTCGGGGACTGGCTCATATTCAGCAACATGGGGTCGCTCAGCTACGGGGAGCCCACTACACTCAGCGACACTGACAAGCCACCAGTATACTACACTATTGCTACAGCAGACTGGTACGTGTGTGTTTGGGTGTAGTAGCCAACAAACTGCTTGATGGGTGCTTACAGTGTATATAGTAGTTGTATGTATCGCTATTGCTAATCGGACATTACTTTTTCTACGTTGACAGGTACGACATGCAGGAAGCCGGCATCTGTCTGGACTCCACCATGAAGAATTTCTCATTTGTCTAACACGGCATGTAACACTGCCAAGGCAAAGCCAGCTTAATTTAAATGTGACATTTGTAAGGTCCTCCCACCCATGAGCGACCAAATGATTGGTCTTTCAACATTCCAGCTGTGGGTGAAGCTAAAACAAAGTGGTGTCGCTGGGAACAGAAATGATTTGGTGTGCATACCTCAATTCTCAATGTTCAAAAGATGTTCTGACTTTTTGCGTCTGCAAAAAAGGAAGGCCTCCTGGAAAACCCCAACATTCTGTAACTACATATGCAACAAAATGGACGACTGTGGAGATGGAATGCCCACTCCTGGGTTTTTTTCCTAATCGAATACAGTTTACATAAATGTTTGAGTAATTTAATTTTATTATTATTATTATTATGAATATATATATTGATTACCTGTTGGCAGTCTTGTAAATCAGTTGTCTGTTCAACACAAGGCAGTTTTATCTGTATTAAGAATCTCATTTGATTTCAAGAGAATTAGAATCATGAATTAACAACTATGTGCTGTGATCATGTGTGTCAGAGAGATAACCATGAACCATAATTTTATTACCTTATCCATCAATGGAAGATCACATTTCCCTGGGTTTGTATAATAATGGAGAGGGGAAGGGTGTGGATCGAGGCTCAAACTGCCAAATTGATTCTCAAATACGTTCTAAACACATACAGTGTCTCCATCACCAGTATTTCCCAAGGTAGTGATGCGTTCAGTAGCGCTCCTTGGTTTAGTGTGCTGTGATTGCCATGGTGACCTCAGAAAGGCTCTCGCTACATGACTACTCTCAGTAGATGTTACTACTGGTACAATGCAAACATCTGGCTGTTCCACTGGTCCATTGTGTGGAGGCTTGAGATTGTAACTGTTGAAATATTGTCATAAAATACTTACGTCTTTGTCTAACCAGATTTAAGGTACTTCCACCTATTAACATGTTTAACAGCAACAACAAGCATTTCTCATTGTTAGGTTTTGCATCTCTGTTAAGAGTCCTGTGCAGTTTAATGCCTAGTCAACATAACTGTCCGTCCACTCCACTCCATATTTTATTCCACCCTTTGGTTGAAAAGGTAATAATGTAAATGATTTTTTGGCACCAATGGACCATTGCCTGTTCTTAACTGTAAAATTGTGCTTGTTAATGTAATGAAAGTGATTAATTTAATACATCTCCATGAGTGAACAATTTGCTGTTCTGTGTTTTTTAATATCTGCTGAGGTAGGCTATAATATGCGATGACTTGCTGGGGGGGGGGGGGGGGGGACAATCGGTTTCTTTTATTTTGCTCGAACAGTTTTAGCGCTTCCAGGCAGCTACAGTGCTACATTCTGGACATGCGCCCCCAAAATGTAGCGCTGTAGCTGCCTGGCTGCTTTATCAATTGTTTTTGTTGTGTTTTTCGTATACTTGGACAGTACCTTTCTTTTACTGTCTTTGGACACTACTCGGTGACCTCGGTGTCGCTTGTAGCTTCGCTCACTATATTTTGCCCATCACGAGTAAGTAGCCTAGAACTTTCAGTAGGCTAGCCTACTGCATCAAACGCAGTCGACTGTTCCTCCCGATTTGCATCGCTTACTTGTACCGATGGAGGGCGCTCTTCGTTTCATAATTTTGTGTAATCATGGCTGACCGCGACTGAACGAAGTGTCACAGAAAGGAAGCAGCAGTATGGAGGAATACACACATATTATGAACAACCAGACGGATATTCAACAATATAAGGTAATGTTTGGTGTTTTCATAGTAGGCCTAGGCCTAAATGAAGGCTGCGTGCGGCATTTCTCTGTATCTTATGTTGTCAGTGAGTGAGCCGACTTTGAGTTTGTGTAATCCAAAAACAGCAAGGTAACAAAGAAACGAATGTAGCCTAGTAAAATGTTGATCACTAATTAACCTCCATGATTAATATTGTGTTTTTCAAGAGTAGGCCTAATGTGTTAACCCAAAAAACAACCCCGAATTAAGTCACTATTATCTATAACGACAGATCGAATGACGAACTTTGCATAATGTAACATCCAGATACGATGCTGAATTGTGCATTCTTCCCAGTTTGCTAGTAGCCTACCTAGCTTACTTAATACAGTTAACATTTGTATTTTGCAATTATTGGTCTTTGAGAGCTTATGATTTCGGCTCGCCGCTGGATGTAATGAATGTTCTCTTTTTAAAATCAGAACGGAAACGCTGTCAAGGACATGAATAAAATACCTCAAATCACAGACACCGAAGATGAACCATTACTGAAAGAAAATCCAAGACGATTTGTCATTTTTCCTATCCAGTATCCCGACGTCTGGAAGATGTACAAGCAGGCTCAGGCATCATTCTGGACAGTGGAGGAAGTAAGATTTCAGCCTGACACCCAGTGGTCAACTCAAAAGTGGTGTTGTAGCTAGCCTGTGCTAATGTGATGTCATGTGTTTTTGCAGGTAGATTTATCCAAAGATCTGACACACTGGGACAATCTGAAGCCAGATGAGAAACACTTCATATCTCATGTGTTGGCTTTCTTTGCTGCAAGCGACGGCATAGTCAATGAGAATCTTGTGAGCCCCTTACTTTTTTCTGGATTTCTCTAGTTTCTGTACAATGGGAGGTTGTGTTTGCTGCTGTGAGGTTTCATTCACAGCATATCTGCAATTGTCAGTTGGCATAATAAACAAACACACCTCTCATTCCATACAAACCTTTCCGGTGGTTTAACATTTTATATCTGACATTTTGACCAGGTTCATAATGACAGGTCTCGTCTCATTAAAAGGTCCCATCTCTCGCTTTTGCAATCCTAACATTACTATGGGTGACATGATGCTGTAGAAACAAATATTCTACCACTTCCTCCCTCTCCACTGTCCTACAAACAGGAGGGTGTCTTTAAATACTCATAAATACTTTGCTACAGTAGTAGTACATGTGGTTGTATGTAGTAGACAAGACTGATAATCATGTCTTTTCCATCTGTCTGACAGGTACAGAGGTTCAGTCAAGAAGTGCAGATCCCTGAGGTCCGCTCTTTCTACGGGTTCCAGATCTTTATTGAGAATGTCCACTCTGAGATGTATAGCTTGCTCATCAACACATACATCAGGGACCTGAAAGAGAGGTAAGACAACGCAAAGCTCTCAATCTGAGTTCTTAAACCTAAAAATGGCATGAATATAATGGGCGATAAGGTAGGCAATTGGTATAACAAATAGTCTGACATGACTAGTCTTTGAAGACGTAACACCAGCCTTAATGTTTGTTGGGAAACAGTAAGTCTAAATCATGTCAACTGAATCTCACTAAATACAGCAATTCAGCATTGCATTCTTATAAAGTTATTGTCTTGCTGACAGGTGTCAGGTGTAATGTGTTTCAGTTAGCGTTGAAAACCACAGAGGAAAGCCTGACGTTTGAAATGATAGGCCTATCACATTATCTGCTAGAAAGGCCTCGAAGTTCATTCTCTCTATCCACTTCTCTCCTGTTGCAGGGACCACTTATTCAACGCTGTCCAGACTATGCCTTGTGTGAGAAGGAAAGCAGATTGGGCTTTGCAGTGGATTTCAGATACAAGATCAACCTTTGGTGTGTAGCAAAGTACACAATAAATGCTCTTAAGTCTGATGTAATGTAATCGTTATATGTTTACTCATGATTTAAATTGAAGCCCTTGACAAAACACATGTTCCTTAGCACTGTGTTCACCATCTGGATTTATCAATAGGTACAAATTAATCTCAAGTGTGCCGATTTATTATCTAAGGTCAGGGTTAGTGTCAGGGTTTAACCATATAGGTTAAAGCTGGCTTCATGGAGGGTTACAACAAAACTGTAAAACTTTGTTTTAAAAATTCTGGTATTTTCTTTAAATATCTAAATCTTTACCTCCCCTTTGAGTGTGCAAAGTAGGCTAATTGTATAGGCTCTGGAACGTATGGTTGAACTAATAAATTGAAAGTTTCCTTAACATATTAAAATGAATTATACTGACCTCATGAGGTGACCACCATTTCTCCATCATCATTCTGACAGATAACTAAAGCCTTTTATGGGGGTCATCACGTAAAGGTTTTTTGTTGTTGTTGACAGGGGAGAGACTTGTGGCATTTGCAGCAGTGGAGGGCATCTTTTTCTCTGGGTCCTTTGCCGCCATCTACTGGCTGAAGAAGAGAGGTCTGCTGCCTGGACTCACCTATTCCAACGAACTCATTAGTAGAGATGAAGTAAGGATGGCACTCAGAGAAACTTTGCATTAAGAATCTTGTTATTGATAACAGGAAAGCTGTCACTGATTTGTAACACACTGTTATTTCCTAGGGTCTGCACTGCAATTTTGCCTGCCTGCTCTACACCTACCTGGTGAAGAAACCTTCGGAGGACATGGTGAAAGACATCATTACCAAAGCTGTCACCATAGAGCAGGTATGTGAGGTGTGCACAAATGTGCATGTTTGTACCTTTCAAAAGAGTTGTGGAACTAAATAAAACTAAACCTTAGAAGAAATGGAAATGAATAACGAGTTATTTTGCATGTAACAAAGTATACTTCATATCTTTGTAGGAGTTCTTGACAGAGGCTTTACCTGTGGATCTCATTGGGATGAACTGTAATCTGATGAAGCAATATATTGAGTTTGTGGCTGACCGGCTGCTTGTAGACCTGGGAGTGCATAAAGTGAGTATACAGTATACATACAGCATACGGTTTTTGCTATATGTCATGAATCTTAAGCATTTTGCATTTCATTTGTATTCCCTCTGCCTCATGGGTCTCATTAGTCATGGGTCTCACTCTCACTTCTGGTCATTAATTAATATGTTTTTGCAAACTAACAAGTGATGCACAAGAATGACTGGAAGTATAAAAAAAACATGTTGGAATGTCTTAAATAGAGCTAAGAAGTAATGTACTGCAAATCATGCACATCTAGAAGCACTATAAAGGGAGAGAAAAAAACATAAAATGGATTTTAATTTTGCCTTTGGTTAATGTGTGTTTTCTCCTAAAAAATATTTTTAAAGGTATATCAGTCAGAAAACCCTTTTGACTTCATGGAGTCAATCTCATTGGAGGGGAAGACAAACTTCTTTGAGAAGCGGGTCGCTGAATACCAAAGATTTGGTGTGATGTCAAATAGTGTGATGGACTGTGAGTTCACCCTGGATGCTGATTTTTAATGCTGCCAGTATTTGCTACAGAGCTATTTATTTTGTTTTTATTTAAAATGATGCAACATCAAAAAAGGAAAAAGCTATCAAATACTAAGAGGTCAAAGAATGGTTTGCCATAAATAGTGTGTGCGTGTGCGTGCGTGCGTGTGTGTGTGTGTGTGTGTGTGTGTTTTGTATTAAACTTGTCTTAAAAAAGTTTTACTTCTCTGGTTTTTCATGTTGGCACTAACTGTGAACACTTTTAACATCTATAAACCATCACATTTCCCAAATGTAGTTTAACAGTGTGAAGCACATATGGCAGGCATACATAAAATCAGTAATCCTCGCAGCCAGTTATACTTCATTCAGACAGACTTGGAAGACTGTTTATTAGTGAGTGTTTATTTAGCCTAATGTTTAGGTGTCCTGTGTGAATGCAACCTATTTCAGTTAGCACACAAGGTTTCAGCTTGCCTTTAAGGTATACGTTCTGCTAAATATTGTAATAAAACCGTAGCTCTACAGTTTTAGACCAAATCTAGTTGAGTACATTATCAAACAACAGATCTGTCTTGTCATCCACCTTCAGGACACATACCGGAGACGCATCACTGCATGTGGAAAGTGTATCTTGACTATTCTGCACCAAGTTGCTTATGAATCTAAAGATTTTAGAGGTGCTCTTTCTCTTGTGAGGGGTAGTCTATTATATTGTATTCTCTGCAGTTAGTCACCCAAGTCATAGTATAAGCTTGAGGGATCAAAGGTTATCCGGGCAGAACCACTGAAGTTGTGAATTAGTTAACAATCTATGGCAGTTTTATATTAATATAGGATGAATAACTTTAAACTAAAGATATTCCTGTAAATGTATTGTGAAATATGATAATAGCTGAAACCATAGACTGTATGATACAGTCTATGGCTGAAACATATAGGTAGGCCAACACACAAGTCTTAATTAAAGCACTTTGCTCTTCAACATAAATTTCCAAAATTGTGCAAAGCAATTATGACCCTGGCCTAGAATATATTAATTCATGGAAAACAAACATCATGGGAAAATTGTGAACTGTTAATGGGTGGATGCACACATTGTGTTGTTCTGTATTAGGCTACTGTAGTCCAGTATAGCCTAACATCATATTACTTGGAGAGTATCTAGGCCTAAGGAATGCAGCTCTTTTGTTTGAGATTAAATTAAATTTAAAGCACATTGCTTGAAAAAATTCCCCATTCAAAATATTAATTTTGGACAGCTACCATTGTTTTGATGTAACCAAAGATGTAACTGTCAGATGAAACCCCGCCCCCCTCGCACTCAGTTGTTGTCCTGCTGAATGCTGTTTTCCCGTGTCTGGCTGTTGAAAAGATGGCAACGGACTGGCAAGGCCTGGCGGTGCAGCAAGCTGAACTAATTTCGAGCCGTGTACGTGAAGTCCTGTCCTTGGGAGTGAAGTTCCTAAAAACCGAGCTTGGAGTAGAAATAGACGTAAAGCCAGAGCTTTGCCCGTCATGGATCATTCTCTCGACTGTATTTATCGGTCTGTTTGTGGTGGCTGTGCTTACGTGGGTAGCGGCCTGCAGCGTTGGAAGAAAGCGGAGACCTATCGTGAGTGAGAGTAACGTTAGTGATGTTGTGGAGGCCTCAGTGACCAAGATTATCAAAACCGAGGAACCCAAAAAGAAGAACAAGAAGAAATCAATCGACAAGGTATCTATTTAATTATAGACGTTCATGGCTAGACATATTTTCATGTTTTAGTAATAAACATCAGTAACGTTAGCATAGCTGCCTGTCAAGACCAAATCGCTCGCCAGTAGCTTCTAACGTTATTCGAATGAACCGCTAGTTTGACAGTTAGTCATTGTTAGCATATGGCTAACAGCTGGTTAGCATAGAGGTGCTTGTTCGTGTTTAGCTCTCTTTTACTGTCTATGGTTTAGCTACCTATTTTATACAGTCTAACGTTATGGTGTTTACTTAGCAAGCTAACTAAGTTAGCAATTGCTGTGTTGTCCAGAGTAACGTTACTTTCAAACTTCTTCAGCTAACTGCATAGAAAATGCTTCACGTCTTTTCAATTACATGACTAAGCTAGCTTGTCTAACTAAGTTGGCATTACGTTACACAACGTTAACTATTTGTTAAAAAAAAAATCGTAACCCTCTCTGGAGACAGCAATCATGACCATAACATTTGCTGTCTTACTGGCCGAGGTCCGTAAAGGAGACAGGTTTGTCAGCCCATCTCTCTGACAGAAGGTTGAAGTTCTTATAGGGAAATAAATAAAGAAATATTCTATTTGAAATGTTGACATTCAAGTTCGTCTTTTAACCTGATGCAGAGCAATTTCTATAAGCTGATACCACAGAGTGCACCTTAGATAGATTATACTTCATTGGCCTTTAATCATTTTTTTTTTTTCAATATAAGAAACCTCAGCCAAACGGTCGGACTGCATCAGAACCACCCGAGGAAGTCAAAGCCGCTGAAGACATCCCCAAGCCTCAAACTGAGAGTAAATTTGACAAGGTAAGTCACTTTCTACAGGCGATAAAAAAATTAAAGCTCTAACAAAATGATGACTATGTTATGAGACTAAACTTGGTCTAATTTACTCCAACTTTGTGAATCTACACTGCATTTTCTGTAAGCCCTGCATGTGGGTGAAATATGACTGGACAGTGAGATGGTTGGCTAAGTGAAAGGACAGTGATAAGGGAGAGCCAGGTGGCAGTGTCAGGTTGTCATCTGAATATGCTGATGAAGCATCTCAGTGGAGAACTTCCAAAAGTAGATCGGAAGTCCTTTTACTTTTAGCTGTGTCAGATCATGTAGCTGAATTTGAACATCCAGTAGAGTTCCAAGTTACACTCTTGACTGGTTCTTGTGCAAATGAATGTGAAGGTAAATGTGTGTGTGTGTGTGTGTGTGTGTGTGTGTGTGTGTGTGTGTGTGTGTGTGTGTGTGTGTGTGTGTGTGTCTGTCTCTGCCTGCCTGCCTGCCTGTGTGTGTGTGTTCATGGCGTCATGTCTCCCCATGGCATTTAGGTGAAGAAAAACAAAAAGAAAGCTAAACTTGAGGTTAAACCAACCCAGGCCCCTCTGCCATCACCGGAAGGCAAAGAGCCAGATGAAGGTAAGAGATCAGCACACTTTTGGATTAAAACCACCGTTTTGTCTTTTCCTGCAAATAAACTATCTAACAGTGGAAGTGTGTCTGCAACAGTCCTCACTTGTGGATAAAGAGAGAGGCCCATCTGATCTCTTGATAGATGCCTCCCCTCATCAGTTGACCTCAGGTCTCTAAAGGAAAGTCCCAATAAAAAACACCGCTTTGTCTCTTAGGTAACTGGGAAACAAAGGTCAGCAACAAGGAGAGGCGACAGCAGCGCAAGAAAGAGAAAGGCCCAAACGATGAGAGTCCTAGAGGAGGGGACAGGAGTGGTCACCAGGGGGAGCTAGCTACATCTGCACCAACAGCCTTCTCGGGATCCAGGAAGAACAGAGGTACGCTACTGGGGGCAATACAGACAGCAGTATGTGCCCTTACCTGTCAGCAGGCATTAGTTAAAGGGGTGGTTCAGGATTTTGGACATAAGACCTCATTTCCAAGTAAGCAAGTGTGATATTTATCAGTGGAGACCGTTTTCAACACGTTTCATCCAGTCCTTCTAATTGCAGAGTTCGCAGGTGCTAGGCTAGCGCAAGTCAACGATATGTGCTAGCCTGCCACTAAAGACAGTCTTACCCACTCCAAAGTACAAAGTAAAAACTGGCCACACAATGTTTTTGTGTAAAACTAAGATAGCTAGCTCACAGCCAACAGACTTGTCAAATGAATAAAAAAAAAAACAGCAATGTTGGACAATTTGCTGTCTTAACACTGTTATTGTTAAACAAAACAAGTCCATTATTTGTGCTTGAATGCATTTAGGCAAGCAATGGAATGAGGGAGAAGATATACTGGGGCTCTCTGTCCAACAGCTTCATCACAGTCTCCTCTTCTCATTGTAGATTCAGCACATGCTAAGGCTGGTAAGGCTGACTCTGCTGTGGGCCAAGGTACAGTTGACTCATGTGTGAATGTAGAGTTTGTTTGACAGATTACGGTGGTCTTAGACCGCTTGGTTCCTGGTAAATTCAATTGATTAGTATTTCCAATTCAACTCTGTGATTTGAGATATCACTCAACTCTGTTAACTTGTCACAGCTCCTGGCACTTGGACTGAGGTGCCGTCGGTGAATAGCAGAGGATGGACTGACCCCACTTTGAAACTGGGATCACCAGTGAGCCCTTCAGACAGTGAGAAGTGGTCACCCATGATGAAGCCATCTGGACACAGGAACCCTGAGCCACTAGTTTGGACCCAGGAGACGGATGGTACGGATGCTACAGTGCACTCGGACAGTGTTGGTTGTGGGTAGATGTGTCTCTGGGAGCTGGGCTGGCTGGGCTGGGCTGACTGGCCTGGGCTGGGCTGGGCTCGGCTCTAGGAGCTGGGCTAACTGGGCTGGGATGGGCTGGGCTCTGAGCTGGGCTAACTGGGCTGGGCTGGGCTGGTGAAAACTGTCTAACTGGAATGGTCTTGTATGCAGGAGGGTCTTGGAGCAGCATGGACGGACGGATGAAGAGTGAACTGAACCCTGTGAACTATGTGTTGGGCCTGAACTCTGGTGAGCAGCTGCTTTGATGTGTAGTTAAATATCACGCTGCTCTGATGACAGCTGTGAAAGGGGACACCTGAAGAGTAATACACATTTGCCGTAGGTGGCGAGCCCATGTCCCAGCCAGCAGCAGACCTCCAGTGGGACAGTTTAGCCAGTGTTGACGAGTGGTCCAGCTTCAGTAAGTCTAACAACTTCTCTAACATTCCACATTCAAGTATTTCCACATTCAAGTTTTTGCTCTCCTGTCAGTTGACTATTAAGTGAAAGTTTTAACTAACTTCATCGTCATTTGTTTCATTTCAATCACTGAAATAAATAACAAACAATAACAATCAGTTCTACCTAGCTGGAGCTGGAGCTCATTATGAACATAATTTCCTTTTGTCAGCCTTTGTAAATCAGATCACATGCTTAGAATGGCCCGTGGTGTCTTGGGTTCCTGCATTGTATGCCCATAATTCAGCAGCAAAGTGTGGTGCGGCCAAGCTTTAAGAATACTGAGATGTCAAGCAATCTATATAGATGGGAATATGGATAGATGGGTAGATGCGATTTTAAAACTGTGCTTGTGTGTGTTGGGGCAGATGGTTTGGCTGCAGTGGACCCCACCTCTGATTGGAATGCCCCGACAGAGTTGTGGGGAAATTATGAGGAGCCGGCAGTGGACATTCCTGCCCCAGCAGCAGCACCGGTCAGCCAGCAGGTGAGAGCCAACTGCATCCCACTGTCCGTTTGTTCATCTGAAACTGGAAGACATATTTGTGGCATAGCAGTCTCCTCAGGACTCTTCATAGTGTAATTCTATGTATGGTCTAACAGAATATTCTAACATACAATGCCAAAGTAAAGTGTTCATATATTGGTCTGAAGATGTTTAGTAATGTGTATATTGTATCTTTGTTCCAGTCAATAGACTCAGATGATGACAAAGAGAAGGGTGATGGAGGAATCGCAAAATCCAAGAAGAAGAAGAAAAAGAAGAAACAAGAGGAGGGTGATGGTGCAGAGATGGTACGAGGAAGTTGCTCCTCTTTACTTGACTGATAGAACAGAGCTAAAACCAAGTGTGTGAAGTGCACGCTAATATTGATAAACTGTTCTTTATTTGTCTTGCCTTTTTTTTTTTTTTACAGTGCCAAAACACTAAAACTAAAAAACAAGTTTGTAAGAATGTGATATTTAGACACTTATCCTGTAGCATAGTAAATTCACACATGAAATTATACTGGCTGCTAGACTGGCTGTCTTTCATCAGTAGTTCTTCAAAAAGAAAAAGGAAAGTGGTGTTGTTGTGATGGTTATGCATATGACCATGTTTTGTCTGTGTACAGGAGAGTGGCTCATCCAAACCACAGGCATACGCAGCTATGGGAGAGCCAGGACCTGGCAAACAGAGCACACCTCCTCCAGCAGTTCAGAGTGAGTGTGTAGAATGCACATGCTCCTCAGTCAGTTACATTCAGTCACAGGCACATTTGTAGTGCGTACAAGTGTGTGTGTATATGTTTGTCAATGTGTATGTCTTGTAAATGTGTCACACAGACACACATATGCATGCGACAAATCAGCTTGGACAGAGGTACACTGGTATGGTATGGTTTTAATTTAAAGCAACACGCCAACTATTGGGGAAATTAGTTTAAAGGTCTACTCCAGAGTTAGATAAGAGAATACATATATTTTTTTCTCTGTGCATAGCCTACATTGCAGAGCCACTTCAACTTTATTATTATATGGTGAATAAATGTTACACTGCTGTGCACAGCCCAGATCAGTGGCACAGCCCCATGCTTCTCTGACGTGACGAAGCTAGCATGTTATTAGCAGCGGTTAGCTAACTATGCTAACGTTAGTTATTTACAAGTCTCCTCCAAGTGACAATCATTTTATATACAATGCTGGCAATGCTGAAAACAATTAACATCCTTATTTATCTTACTTACATTGAGTTGACTGTGTGACTTAATCCACAGATGTAGTGGAGCACTGTTTCGTAATGGTTTGCTAAGGAGTAGCATCAACCCTTTGCTTTAAAATAGCAGCTAGTGGAGATCTGGGACGACATAATTTAATCTAATTTAACATAATTACAGAAAACGTAATCAAGATTGAAAGGCATTTGTCTGTGTATCGGTGTTGTGTTAATCCCACATATGTCATTTGACTGTCCTTTTCAACTCATATCACTATAAAATCCCATAAAACCGGACAAATATCAAGGCTCCCAATACATTTATATGGAGCCGTAAAGTGAAGTTGACGGGCCATGTATGTCTGCCTGTACGGAGCTACTGGACTGCCATTGGCTCATCTGCGTTCGATGGGCTGGGTTTTGCGAACGGTCAATAGAGCATCACAGTCCCACCTACAGCCGAAATGCGGTTTGGTGCCGGTGTTACATGGCAACTGGCTCCCATGTTAACTGGCTGGTTGATGACGTTTCATGATTGATGACGAGTCTTTGACAGATGTGGCCGCTTGCAGAAAGAAACGTCATCACTCGTGAAACGTCACCAACGCAGCCAGTTAACATGGGTGCCAGTTGCCATGTAACACCGGAAGTAAGATTCCCATTAATTTGTCCCATTGACGTTTTGGAAAAATCCGTATCTAAAGAGTTTTACAGCATGTCTTAGGCTAACCAGCTAAGGCATAACTCATAAGCATCCAACATATCATTTCGAGTAAAAAAAAAAAGAGAAAATCCAGAAAAAGTCAAAGGTACAAGACTGTACATATTTTAATTTCCGAGCGAAGGAACTACTCATCCCATAAACCACCGCGCCTCACTGTATAATATAAGCAAGGACGAAACGGCACGATTTTGCCATTTGAACAATTTCCAACCGGCGACAGCACGCAAACCCTTTTCTCCAAACAGTGATTTTTATTTAGTGAATGTGCAGTTAATAGCAGTTATTTCAGGAGTAATCGTGTAAATAATAGTGTTTTGATATTGAATTTTAGATTTATCATTGTGTATTTTATATCGTGTGTGTGTGTGAAAGCGGTTAACGTTAACGTTAGCAACATGGTGCAGTGCTTCGTACCTGACTGTCATCCTATGCTGTCTTCACTGCTCAGTCGGGCTGTTGCATGGACCGGTGCATGGTCTGCTCTTGGACCACCATATTCAGTTTATTAATTTGCCGTGAATTATTACAATTGTTCATTAAATGCACGAAGAAGTATTCCTAGGTTAATGATTGATATGAATCATACAGTATGAAAGCTACAGTAGCCTAGCTAACTGCTAGCAGCATTAACGTTACCAACCTCCTTAACTCACCACAACTTTGTAGGTCTTGTCCCTCATTCTGGCCCTTACAAAACCCACAAGCTGACTCTCGGACACACAACAGTCAATAATGTGAGCCGATTTAAAGTGGCTTTCTCCCCTTTGGACACTGATTAAAACAATATATTTCATACCCGTGTTGCAGCATGTAGGCTAACGTTAGCTGCATTATGTAATGACATACAATGTCGGAAATGCTAAAGGTTAGCCTGTCGGCTACCTGAAAAGTTTGAGTGTTTAAACTAACATTTACAGTGGTCTATTTGATAGTGTATTGGCCCTGACTAAGTTCGTGTGATGTATAAACCACAATCCTTGTTGATACAAGTACCAATATTCGTCAAGAAAGTTTTTAATTACATTAAGATTTTCACCATAGGCAGTAAAAGACTCCGCCATCTTTGTCAATAATTTTCACTGAGAAAGTTTCAAACTATGAACATAACGGCCTTTCCACCAATCAGAGGCATCACTGTGGGATTGTGGGATTGTTCAGGATTGTGGGTAATGAAGTACTTATCCAAGACATCGCGATTAAAAGACATTTATCTCAAAACAAGGTTAGTGCCCCATGATCTTTTGGCGTCTATATGAGCATATACAATCGCTTAGTACAGCCGTAGCTGGTTTTAAGTCTACCATGTGCAGTTACGTTTTTATGGCTTATACCCCAATTGTCAATAGAGAAATTGTATTGAATTCTTACTTCCGGCATCGGCTGTGGGCGGGTCTGTGATGCTCTATTGTTTGTCTAAAGCAAACTTTTTTGAATGGTGTTTTTTTTATAATACACGTTTTTCTAAAGTTACACTTGTATATATATCGCCTTTTGCACAGTATTGCAATATATCAAATTGTAACCCATGTATTGTATCTCCAGATTCTTGCCAATACACAGCCCTATAAAGTATGTGGTCCCTCAAATTCCAAGTGTTTTTATTTATTATTTCTCCTACAGAAAAAATGGAACAGAATACAGAAGTTCCTAAGCAGAAGAAGAAGGCCAGAAGAGAGACATGATTGCAGGGCTGGGCATTATGCAAATGGGTGTCCTCGTGCAATAATCACACAGTGCAGATTTTTATGCCAGAAAACACTGACTGTGCTGCTCAGAAATCCAAAAAGCACACTAAATAAACATGACAAACGCTGAGCTGGATCAGCACAGTAGACAAGCGCTGCAGAACATGCCGATCCAGAGTGCTGAATCCTAACCATGTGCACTACCAGCCAGCCTTCAGAAAGGAAAGGTTTCTAGCTAACATGGTCCTCTTTTTTGCTGTGGGTGACAAGAATACAAATCATTATTTTTTATCTTTATGAATAGTACTTCTGAAAGCTGTGTCTTATAGGTAATGTGAAACTTTCCTGGAAACACGAAAGACATTTTAAGGAACATGTTTACTTTGAATGTTTCTTCTCTCACCTTTCTGTGGTATTTTTGTACTGGTGATTTGCACGCAGTAGTGTTGGTACTACAGATGTGTAGTGGTCGATAGGACATCCCCTCTAGAGAGGCACTGAGACCGAGGAAGCCAGACAGTACGTGGGTGAACAGCAGGGGCAGCAAAGTCGTATGGTTTCATTGAGATGTCAGAGGGACGATCCCAATATGACAGAGTCCTGTCATAGGGCTCCCTTTGCACACACACACACACACACACACGCTACATATGTCCTCCATGTTTTAACACACTTATATGAGATCTGGCCTCCATTGTACATATGTGTGCATATTCAGTTTATCAAATGTTTAAATTTAGTAAGGAAATGCCATCCTTGGTTCAGAGCTGTTCTGTGCTATGTTAGCTTTACCTTTAGATGTGTTCTTTTTGTCTTTATGTGGCAACCTCCATGTTCTGTCCAAAGGGCTTTCTCCTTTTCTTCTCTGTGATTGCACTGTGTCACTGGCTCTACTGCACCTTTGGTGTTATTTGGCTTCATTTTTTTAATTGTGAAATGTGAACGTTTTGCATTGGATTTGGGGTATTGATGTAATATTAGAGGATTGCTTGAGCAGCTCTAAAGTCCATGTCTCTGACATTTCTATCAGGTCAATTCTGTTGCCTTAACCTATAGTTTTATAGTTCAATCTTAATTTGTTTGGTTGATTGTTTTGTATTTATTGAACTGTAGAAGTCCCTTTTGCAAGCTATGGCTGCACTGCCCAGTCTTTAGTGGGATTTATGTCAGAACAACAGCACTTATTCTTGCATGAATTTGATATACAGTCTAATATATCATTAAATACCATGGTCAGCATCATATCATTTGCCTGTTTACCATTCACTGTAAATATTCTTTTATGACCAAGGGTCCACAGAGGCTTAAGACATCGAGCTTGAGCCAAATTGGATTGATTTTTCATGTCCGCTTTTGTGAAGTTGAAGTTTTTAAGCAGTCATGATTGCAATCCCTTGATGATGTTCTGCCCCTTGGTCAGTTGTGGATCTCAGAGGTGCGTTCCGGTCCTGTGCTAGAGGTGACCCCTGCTTGTGAGGGGTGAGGCAAGATATCACCTTATGTGTCTGTTAACCTAGGCCTGCTGGTTTTATGGATTAGAGACAACTATGTTTACTGAAGTTGCGGCAATATTTCTATGTTGATTTGTTAAAATAAATTTGATCTACAAAACCACTGTGTTATTTCTGTCAACAATAATTTTTAAATGTGTTGCACTTCTAATATCTATTACAAGTGTGACATGTCCTGATATCTATATATTAGGTATACCCATGGGCGGATTATGAACTTTCGGGCCCCTGGGCGCAGATGTATTAAGGGCCCCCCACTAATTGTCATATATGGGGGGGGGGGGGGGGGGGGGGGGGGCCTACATCCTGATTTGTTGATATTGAGGCAATGATTCCATGCAAAGGCTTGGGCTTCAGGGCCCCCTGACCCCTTGGGCCCGGTAGGCCCGTGCAGTAATCCATCCCTGGGTATACCTGTATCTGATACCTTTGCACTGCAAAATACAGTATTTACATCAGACCACCTCACTACTTATCTATTACTTCATCACAACATCTCTTTCAGTGTTGTTAGATAGGATGTCTCGCATTAGAATAAGGAGCTGTCTGAAGATTTTTGTACAATCAGCTGAGTTGATTTAATTGACTGGCAAAAACCAACGGCCTGTCCATTGTCATATAACTTATTCCACGCTGTGCATATCTTTTTAGTTAAAAGCTACATAGGTTATTAATGATTTACAATTATTTATTTGAAAACAAAAATGGCCTATATGTAGAGAGTAAGTACTTAATCATGGTCATTTTTCTGTAGCTTGCAAATATATTTGTTATGATCCACTATCCCACCTTTTAATGCAAGTTGTATCCACATGATTTGTAGAGTGCTTTGCCTAAGATCATGTGCTCAGTGAATAAACATCCATGTTTGTTTAAAGCTGTGTAATGCCTTAGTGTTGTCCCTTGTTGACAGTTTCTCTCGTGAGCCTCCGCTCTGCATCCAGCATCAGATTAACATGATGACATTTAAATAGCGGCACCTGAAATCTGTGTCACTGTCAGCAGCTGTAAACATGGGATAGGCTGAGTTTTCCAGCTGAAATCAGGTGATAAGCATCCCCCTCTACACACACAAACACACTCACTTCTCTTCTGGGACAGCATTGCTGCAGGGTCTCGTGGCACGTGGGATGAAGTTGACCTCCCAAGCCCTTTCTCATCTCATTTAGGATTAAGTCTAGCCCATTCATTCACATCACATCCTCCCTCTCTCTCATTACAGGATGACATTGCTTTGTTTGGTTCATTCTCTGGCTTATCTCATCTGCAAATGCCATTATTTTGAATGGAGACTTCCTGAATAACAGGTCTTATTCTCAAAAGGATTTTTTTTCCCATTAAGGTCGAGAACCGATAGTTGATCTCAATGATCTGCTGTTTATTTGTTGTTTATTCGGGTCTTACTCAGAGAGGCATTTACCTCACAATCTTTGAATGACACATTTTGCAACTTGCGATTGTAGTTCAGGTAATATAGCTGAATGAGCTCATTTGAGCCCTATAAAACTTTATTATTAGCCTGTATGTATGGTCATCACTTCATTAAGTTCAAAATGTATTCATTTTAGTGTCATTAAAAAGGAGAAAACCTTCCTCCAAGCTCCCCAAATCAATCTGTGATGTGCAACGTGCTGGTTCCTGAATCTCAGTCGGCAATCTGACAAATTTTCAATGGGACCACAATGC
Source organism: Alosa pseudoharengus (assembly GCF_046254945.1). NCBI lineage: Eukaryota > Metazoa > Chordata > Actinopteri > Clupeiformes > Clupeidae > Alosa > Alosa pseudoharengus. Next base: position 30,461,942 of record NW_027468685.1, read on the forward strand.
TCAACATTCACATGATATTTTTGACATCCTTACACACTGCACTCATTTCAGCCTCTGATAAGCTTTGGTAACAGTGGAAGTGACAGCTGGTTTGAGACGGGATCAAGAGCAACTCCACATCATCCCCAAACATGACAATTGTTTGAGTTTGTAGTTACAGGCTTCAGTCTTACATCCAACACTGACCTCCCAGGCCTCCAAATTCCAAAGGTGTAATGATGGCGTCAGCATGCTGGTCCGCACCCTGTGCTTAGCAGTGACCATCTGCCATGTCCTCTCATCCGCTGTCCTTTGACTTTTATCATCATTACAGTCACACAGATATTATAATAAACACATATTATTATTATTATTATTATTATCAGCATTATTATTATTATTATTACTATTATTATTATAAAAACATTTTGCCCATCAAAGTATACCAAAACTGAGTTTAGGAGAAGCATAAAAATCTGATCTATAGGCCTTACTATCCAACAAAAAATATCACAATGCTCTCCATGAACTTAGTTTTTGTCTTGTTTTGTATTTCTTTATATTCCTCAGGACGGGAAAGAAGAGAAACAGGCTAAAGATCACAATTGAATATTGCGACACATTGTATTCTTATAATAATTAAAGCATATTGGCTACTAAAGGGTTATTTACTTTTAAAGCAGTCAGACAGCACCTGTCTGCCACAACAAGAGCGAAAGAAAGAAAGAAAGAAAGAAAGAAAGAAAGAAAAAACTATGCTACATCTAAATTCACATTTCTGTAAATGCTGTAGCCTATATGTAAAGAAAAACTGTTGAAACTGGCTCAAACAGACCCAATGGCCGTTTTCATGGTGCTGAATGAATAGGCTTCTTTCAGAAAAGACTTCCCCAAAGTATCAACACCTAGACCCGACACCTGCATTCGTTTCTTCTCGAACAACGAATTGCATCACTGGATTTCTGGTCTGACTCAAGATCCTCCTCCGGTCACGTGTTCCCAAGATGAGCTGGATTAATGTGGTGTTGCAGAGCGGAGATTCTGGACAGCGGAAACAGCACGGACTGAGCACAACCTGGATGCAGAGATTCTAACGAGCCTGCGTTATCGCGAATTATTCTATAAGTAGATGACAAAATAGAAAATCCTCAAGTTAGTAGAGGAAAGTCTTCCTGAAATAGTCTCATTGTTCAGGATCGGAAAGATGATTTCCCCGTGGGACAGATGGTATACCACCAGCTGCTGCCTTTGCTGTCATGTTCGGACGGGCACCATTATTTTGGGCATTTGGTATATGGTAAGGCGTTTCTTTTAGTTATTAGGCATAATGTTTCGTGTAGCCTGTTGTGTTTTGTATAGCTTATCTCAGCTGTGTGTTCTGAAAGCATAACCCCCATTTTTGAAACCCCTAAGGGGTTGTGAGGCAGCGTTAATATCTCTGTTCATTGCTATCTACTGGCCATTTTGTGTAACGCTGTTCCTCATTTGAAAATGGGTTATCTTAAATCAGTTTGTGGCTATCTCTCTTTTTGCATGATTGTTTGGTATGCACCATCATAGGTAGTCTGTGTTGCAGAGCATTTCAATGAACGCTGTCAACCTTTACGCAAACAAAGCTTTTGTTGGTGATGTCACACAACATAGCGTAACGTTAATCTTCAAAGTTAAAATTTGTTTTTAGAAACTAGAGCCCTTTTGCCCTGTAAAAATAGACCGGAGCAAATCTCTTACCTTGATCCAAATCACTAAGCAAAGGTATTTATAGATGGTGAAAAGTAAATGTAGCCTATGGGTTAAGTCATGAGTTGAGTCAGTCTACGGGAACATTCCAGAACGAATAGCCTAGAATTTATGACCAAGGACTTTGCACTAATCATAAACAAGCAAACCAATACAAAACATATCAAGGCCATCAGCAAAGTGATATGCTTCAGGTCATATTGATGTTAAATCGCAAGGGCAACCCAGCTGGATTCTGCCTGGCTCCACAAACTCCCATGGAGCTGTCCAACATTTCAGCACGTTTCCTCAGTAGCCGTCAGCGGTTCGACGCGGGTCATTTTACGCTTGCTAATAAAGATGATATTAACCAGCAAATGTTCATTATGGATGCAAACCTACACTTTTATAGTTTCTATATAACCTATGTAGCTGATTCACTGGCTGGCCAATGTTGTTAACATTGTCTAAACTCTGAATATAATACTCATGCATGTTGAAGAAAACAACTCAAGGCAACATTACAAATGTCCAACATAGGTTCAATTACATTATGTTCCCCAACAGCTCATCAATGCAGTGGTCCTACTCATCCTATTATCTGCCCTAAATGACCCGGTCCAGTATCACTACCATCTCACCAGTGCCGAGTTGGGAACAGACTTTGATGTCATGGATGATGCAAGTGAGTATGGATCTTCATAGACTTACAAAATTGGATGTTCTTGTAAGGAATTTGTATGAGTAGTAGTAGGCTATCATACCAGATAATACAACAATTAAGGCCTCATCATTGCTATTAGGAGTGACTGACTCTTTTCCTGGTCCTAGGTTTCATATAGCCTGTGATTGCCCACTTACTCCAAAGGAAAGGAATATTAAGCCATAGATATCCTGGTGTGCATGTGTTCAAATATAAGCCCTGCCAGTAGAACTCTGCCACACCCTCTCTCATTTCGTTACAGGCTGGGCCAGGTGGTGCTGTAAGTGTGTGTGTGTGTGTGTGTGTGTGTGTGTGTGTGTGTGTGTGTGTGTGTGTGTGTGTGTGTGTGTGTGTGTGTGTGTGTGTGTGTTTGTGTGTGTGTGTGTGTGTGTGAGAGAGAGAGAGAGAGTTTTGTATGTTGGGTGTCCTCAAAGTTTATGTGTGCATAGATGTGGCATGGTGACACCTCCCACTGGTGAAAGATCAGTTGGGCATCCTCGCTGCCAATGCCTAGTGACTCTTATGAAAGGCGACCTTCCTAATTCACTGGGATTAAGTCTTCTTCTGAAGGCCGCCATTGGTTTAGTCTCCTTGCGTCAGGGCTGTCGCTCTGTCGTCTTTGTTTTGTAATGCTACTTTGAAAACACAGCATGTGGTGATCCAGACAGAATGGATTAAGGATTTTTTTTTTTTTTAAATAAACCCATATTAATTACATGGAGAAAGCAAATTTATAGCTACTGGGAATATGATTCAGTCTTTTACATACAGTATGTGCTGTCACTATTGAAATTATATTGGAAAGTGACATACATAAAAGGAATAATATATTCAAATTGGTCTGTAAATTTTACCATGGTTATGTTTAAGACAAAAAGGCTAACTGCATGTTAGTAGTGTGCTTTGGAAATAACAGAGGTGGCTCATAATGACTTGACTTACAAAAACCTTACCAGTTACTATGTTACAATCACTGAAGGAGTGCTGAGACTTTCCATCTTTTATATGCTAAATGAATTGTCTTTCTATGTCCAACTCACATTCCCAGCTCTGGTGGTGCACCCTTCTACCATTCCAATTTTATATGGAGAGCAAATGCTGATATGGTCCCCTGAAGTGAGGCCATTTTACTGTGCCAATAGTCAATCAGTGTTGATTATAATGGGATGGTCTGGAATCCCTGGATTAATTTGATAAAATTCCAACACTATAACAAAATACTTTGGGCCAAGACGAAACATCTTGTACTGGATGTAATCTGGTGTGTATCTGGAAAACACACAATTGCTCATAGCCATGTTTCATACAGTAACTCAGTAACACCAAGTAAGCACCAAACTGTTTCTTACTGATCAATTCTGTGAGCAGATTTATTTAGAAAGTTTAGTTGTGTATTTTAGTTATGTTGTTTATTCAGTCGTGTGTCAAGTCAGTCATATCAGACAGTAACATGTCTATATGACTAAAACAGAATATGACATTTGTTTTCCCCAGATATGTGTATTGCTGCTGCCATCTCCCTGCTCATGATTCTTATCTGTGGCATGGCAACATATGGGGCTTATAAGGTAAGGCCCTTTACGTCTCCTCATGATGGAATGTATTGTTTTGATTTTGAAACTGTATGGAGAATATCACAAGTCATACATTTCCAATTATTTAAGTTTAAAGTCTTTCAATGTTTAAATTATTGTTATTTGCTCTGTTCACAGCAACATGCTGCTTGGATCATTCCATTCTTCTGCTACCAAGTCTTCGACTTCGCCCTTAACACCCTGGTAGCCATTAGTGTTGTGGTGTATCCCAACACAGTGCAAGACTACCTTCAGCAGCTGGTGAGGACAACTTTACAGTTAATTCAGACTTTAGTGATTATCTGTAATGAAATGGATACATGTTAATGTTTGGTTTGTTAATCGTTACAGCCTGGAACCTTTCCATACAAAGAGGACATCATGTCCACAAACAACATGTGCCTAGTGTTTGCAGTGCTCATCTTTGTTGGCTGCATACTGTCCTTTAAGGTAAGGACCACTGCATAGTGTGGTACATTTCACAAAGGTATGCAGAAGCAAAATATGGTGATAAATGTAGAATTGATATGGTGAACAATATGTTCATGTTCAGACATTTGACATGCAATTAGGATTGCTGTAATAAACCTGATAGGTATTCCTCCTCTTGAAAAAGTGCAGCAGACTGCACTGACTACGTGTTTAGATTTCTTGTCAGGGCTTTTGACTTTCTCTTCCTGAGACTGGGGTTGGCCTCTGAGGAGTATTTGTGTATGAAATTCATCTGCAGATGCATTTAAAATCCAGATGAAGAACCTATGATGAAGTAGAGCCTTTCACACACATAAGAAAATATGAAACTATGGAATTTATGATACTAATAGCTTAGTTTGATTCTAAAGCTTGCTATGAGCATGAGATAGCTATGCAACTGAAATGAGAAGCCACCCCCTGTGACTTTATATAGATATCCATCATCCAGAGGCAAGATTATTCCATGTGACTTATGATGTGGAATAAAATGCTTTGTGAATGCCGGTAGGCAGAGAAGAGAAGAGGCTTGTACCATCAGAAACATGCATTTGCTCCAAAATTAGCTGCTCGTCAAAATGCTTAAAGGACAAATGAGCTCATGTTTGCCTTCTCAAAACAATATTTAGTACAGCAAAAATAGTCTTGGATGTGATTTCAAGATGTGGATGAATTAAAATAGTAAAGAACATGTAAAAGTGTGTCCTTGTGAAAAGCATTCACTTCTCTCTGTTCTGTAGTTGGACTAAGCCATGCAGACACTCTGACAGACAGATGTAGTTTTGCATAGAAATGGATTAGAGCACATAGAGGCCTACTGCACATACCTTGATGTGCTACTATGTCAGAACAACCAGTGAAAACCCAAACAGTATCAGTATGTGAGTGCAGTGTGCTGACTGCTAACTATAGTGTACGATGAGTCATCTGTCCTTGTGGTTCACATTTTCCAGTACAGCTTCACCAGGGTTATTCACACGTAGACTATAACCTTTTATGGTGCCACTGTGACCAATTGGGGTTGTGGCTCAACTGGAAAATGGCAGCAGCTAATTATTTCTCATTAAGGACTATCGCACATGTATGGTTGAATGAGTGCCTCATAGACTGTCATTTCTTGCCTTCCACAGGCTTACCTGATTGCCTGCGTTTGGAACTGCTACCGGTACGTCAGTGGAAGAAGCTCCACAGAAGTGCTGGTCTACGTCACCACAAACGACACCGCAGTAAGTGAAGGATATGACACGGTGTCCTTGCATTGCCTATTTATGCGCAGTTGCCCTTCAAGCGACATCACTGAGCCAGCTGACTGACTATGTTGCCTGTTGGGCAGCCAGTGGCAAGATAAGAGCATGAGTTGTGGTCAAAACAGTGCTCACTGCACTGGTCATGAGAGAGCCACAGTCAGGCAATAGGAATATGTAAAGTCTTCTGAGCCTTCTGGGGGTTTGGTCTTACTGCAGTTTTAAATTGTGGGAATAGACCCTTAAACATGTTTGATAATTGGTGGCCTGGGTAGACATTAGTCTTCAAGAGGACTCATGAATATATATTGTACGACTTGTTATTCAGCTGGGCTTGCATGAGACTGATGGATCAGCTCTGTCTCCTCATGTCCTTCTTATTGTTGAGTCATATTACAGGGGAGGGTGTTATGGAGGGCATTTTCCTTAGTCTGCCATGCTGATAATCCACAGCCATAACTAATCTCCAGCCTCTTTCCTTGTGCCCTCTGCAACATCCCCGTGCTTCGCTGATCCAGTCCAGACAAGCCCTCCTCATGCCTCACAGCGATGGGCTCTGTGCTTGTGCTAGGTGCTCTCGCTTAAAATACGGTGTGTTCTTCTTGGCTCTTTGGTTCATCTTTTGATTATTCAGCTGCTGTTGTGTCACACATGTTAGTGCTAAATAGTGGCATATGTCCTAAATATCCCAGTAATAGAGTGGTTCAGTGTCTTTATGTGAGATTATAGGGTTGCTGGTGTTGGTCAGCTGGTTCTCTGGTGTCGGGGCATCGCCAAGTGCCTGGCTGCTTTGAGAGGAAAGGCCATTAGAATACATAGCGCGCACACGCTCGCTTTCACAGAGAGTTACATAAGTGTCTGTGTGTGTCCAGTTAATTTGGACTCTCTCAGTGATGCACACAGGACCTCCTGACAGTGTTGGAGTGCTATCCCCTCGGAGCATATTCTACTCGCACTAGCCGTGCCTGGATTGGACACACAGCTAGACTCTGGCCTTGACATGCTACTGAGAGCTTTTGACAGGTCCCCCTGCAGCCATGGCTGATGCTATTTGGATATATATATATATAGAAGCACATAGGGTACAGGCTGTAATGCCTCTTGCTAATGCCATTGCTGTGATGCATTGTTTTAAAATGTTGCAAAGCTTCATGTCTAATGGTGCTTTTCTGTTTGTGTGTCGTCGCAGGTGCTGCTGCCCCCATATGAAGAGGCCATCGCTATTCCACCCAAGGAGCCACCTCCTCAATATGTCTCGGCGTGAGCGTGAAAAAGAGAGAGCCATTGAGAGGCAGCACACACGAGAGACACTCTTCTCAATCAGCCCTCCCCCAGCCCTCTCCCTGCCCGCTCCAAAGAAAGGACCTTCCCCGGCCTCGCCCGCTGCCCTGCCCCCACCCCTCTCTCTCTCTCAGGAGATGGGAGCATGACTTTGCCATGTCCTTCCCCGCGCGGGGCTGCCCAGCTGTCCAGGCAACGAGTAGCTATGTGTCAGCTCCAATTCCATTTGCACTTTCCGTGATTCTGCGTGTACCCTTCAGTGCGCCTCCAAAACTCCACTCCCTCCATCCTCGCCTATCCCGAACCCCTCTCTTTTTTAATACTGTGAATTTCTCCAGAATTGTCATCTGCTGAGATAGCTCATTTTTTGTAAAGCAATGAGAGTGACATGATTGGGGGTTACGCAAAAGCACTTTTCAAATGACCATTTCTGTGGTGACCTGCCCCGAATGTAAGAACTAGGGGATTTTTTTTCATACTATGTTTCTATGTACAAACTTTAAGAAAATGTTGTGATGGCAAAGTTTCCCAAGTCTAACAGAACTTTGTTAACATTCAGTAGCGCTTATTAATATTACCCTTAAAAAAAACAAATGTCTTCCTGAGATAACACATTGACAGTGACAGTGTGTTGTCATAATATAACCCATTTGCTATGAATAATGTTCAATTGAATTTTGGGTTCGGTACTCACTTTGTGAGGTGAGTTGGCTGGATATGTTGAAGAAATATGTACTGTACATGCAATATTTGCAGATAGATGGAGCAGAAATTGGATGGCATAATAATAGAGAAGATTGAAATGGTAAAATTAACAGAAAAAAACTATTTCTGTATTCCTATGCTGGCAGCTGACCTATAAGGTTTTGCACATATAATATCAATCTTGATTTGATCTTGTCTGTTGTAGATGCTGTTTGAAATGGGTGTGAATGAGTAATTAATGACATGGAAGTAATGATATGGTCAGTTTCTGGTCCAAAACTTATTTCTTGTTCCTGACCATGACAGGGAAAAGACCACATGCTTTCCTCTCAGTCTTCAGTAGCTTACTGTAGTTAGCTTGTAATCCTTTTCTCCCATTTTTTATAAAGCTTTGAAATGTCTTGTCCTGTATTTCTATAATGTCATCTTTGGAAAATACACAGTTTGATGTTGATCATGTTGATACCATGGTAAGCACTGCAGTTAGTAAACAATTAGAATAGTTAGAACACCATTCAGATTCTCTTTTATCCTTTACTGTTATTGCAGCTTTTGCAACTTAAACTTTCGTCTTATCTAATCACAGATGTGAAAATGTGGTGTCCAAAGACGGTCAGCATTTCAAATAGACAGATGATATGTGATAACTATCACTGATGTCTAATATCCTCCAGTGTTTGGATCCAGCGTGTGTAGGTCTATCTTATAAAGGCTGCTTACAAAGAGTCACCTTTTACTAAATACAGCAGCTGACACAGTTTAGAAGCTGTGGATTAAGATCAGTTTTAGGGCTGTACTGTCCTGTCACACATGTTGTCTTTTGGCTCTGCACATTTCTTGATAATAAAATTCCTCCTTCAGCACCTCAGCAGAATGGCTGTTGCTCTGTGTTTGCATGGTTTCATCTGGGGATTTTCCGATGCCTGGGTGCGTGCTGTAGGCTGCTCAACTGTGGCTGTGCGTGTTGTCACGGTCATCAGTGCAGGTGAATTAAAGTCACAGTGGCCGTGTCAGCCCTGACTGGGTTAGACGGCTAGCCCATGCACCATACTGTGCCGTTTCACGTGTTTGGCAGCCGCTCCGGTCACAATCTCTTGTGCACAGTCCATCCGAGGAGGATCAGAATGGATTTACGGCACTGATGAAGTTGTTGGAAAACTGCCTGCCATCATGGCTGATGTAGTCTGATCGGAGGAGACGTGGTCACCTACTTTCTGTACCATCGGATGGACAGACCACGCACAAGTGGGTCAACCCCAGAGTTTGCTTCTGCTCTTCTGTCAGACATCTTTCAATATTAATGTCTCAGTGCCATAGCGTGCCATTAAGCCCTTGCTATTCAGCAGCACCAATTACAGACAGATCCTTAACATGAGAGTTACATTTGGTAAAGCACTGGAATGTGACCATGTCCTTGAAGGCTTTATTGAGTTCATTAAAATGGAGAGGCCACGTCATCATTTTCATGCATGCATGCCTACAGTGTGGGATTCAGCCAGGCCATTGTCCTCATTCCTCAGAGAGCCCTCGGCACGTGCCTGCTTGATTGAGATTATTTGATTTATGTGGTGATGGGAGTATTAGGGCTCAGTGAACGTGCACACATGCAGAAGAAAGTAGGCCAAATCACTTAAGAGCTGAGGGATGTTTTTAGTTTTAAAGTTGTTTTATATAGGTCTGTCTGTCAGGATTTGAGTGATTATCCCTTTGGCAGAAAATGTATATTAAATCCTAATCAAGTTGGTGGGACAACATCCTTGTCATTGAAGCTTAAACCTCATCCAAAGCCCTTACCACAGACCATGAGGATTTTAATAGTGAACACATCCATTCAGAGAACTCATACTGCAGAGAAATAGTTTTTGAAACATGGACATGAACACGGTCACATCATCACTGTTTCCTCAGTTTAGGCATTGCATCAATAACTGGGGGAGTTGGATCGATCAATGTCAGTTTATTTATAGAGCACACTTCAAAACAACGACAGTTAACCAATCCATGCGATGAGAGTCATGGCCCGTTAACCTCTTCGATTTTTGCTCCTGGATGATCGTGTGATCCACTTGTCCGTGCTGATGCATGGGGGCAGTGCTGTGCTGTAGTGTCTGGCTCGTGAGCTCATGCCTTTGCTCCCTGTTGTGCTCATAGCCATTATGCTGCTCTCAGATGGGATGCAGAGAGATGGATGGATGTATTATAAGGTCTTGTTCACATCCCATGCTCTCATTACACTGTAGCTGAGATTAAAGTCACCATCTCTCCTTCCCTCATGGAAGCCGTTATGAAATTTTTATTTGCTGACGAGAGTGTATGCAGGCCACCAAAAATCTACTAAGAGTATAGAACTGGCACAAACAATATCAACCCATGGCCCAGAAACCTGTCCTGCAATGAGTCTGTCTCAATTTCATTATCCTGTCATTATAGAGTTCATATTTGTTTGGTGTAGAGTAGTATCACACAAATGATTTCCAGAAACAGAGGCCAAATCCCCAGTAATGAGCCAAAACAGCCCAGAAAGGTCTGAGGTAGGCCTACACTGGGTCCCCAGTTGCTATATTACCCAACCGCAGTTACCAAATGTACCTAGAGCTTATAACGATGTACACTTAAGTGTGGTTCACGTACAACATGTGCCGAGCCTGATTTTATTACACCACATGCATATGTGGGCATTAGAGACCATTACAGCTCTCTATGATGCTCTAAGTGCATTTCAGATGTCAATATGTAACTGCAAGCACAGGACTAACCTTAAACCTGTAAATCTCTTAATACCCATGGTGTTAGATTCACAGAGTATGTCCTTACTGCATTTCAGTCACAAGCACTAAAGTCACTGATGTTGGCGAGAGAAGGGAACTCGCCCCATCCCAAGCCAAAGGCGCCAAGACACAGAAATAAAATCGGGTTATGAAATGAATATTCCCACTCTGGGGTTACGTAATTTTAATGAGTCAGAAGTGAGTATTGACCCTGGAGGCGCTGAGCAGACTGCACTCCTGCACAAGAGACTGACCAACGTGAATATGAACCTGGGATGTGTATGTATGCAAGAGAAAACAGCTCATCATTAGTTGCCCCAATAGGTATATCAGCTTCCAAGAAGCCATGACAGGGAAATGAGTGTTTCCTGAAGTCATACAACTACAAAGAAATGAGTGTCACAATGGTGGTTGAATTCAGCAATCTGTAGGACAAGTAGATGTGATGTGCTGAACATCTTGAAGTGAATATCACTCTTTTATGAACGATTGTACACAAGTAAAGCTAAACTGCGACAAAGTCCTACTTTACTTTTAAAGTTTACACTTAATATTAACAAAAACCTTTATCAAAACCCATACACTCTGCCACCTGCTGGTCACTTGGAGCAGAACAGGACCCATGACACTGCAACCAATGATTTAAGCCATTTATCCCCATTATTGCCATTACAGTTCGTTTCACTAAATTCCTTTTCCATCAGCATGCTAAATCTAATTTTGTTTTTCTTTAAGAAAACATTGTTTACTGTTGACGTGTCATGTATCAAATCAGTCAAATTGATTAAGCAGCTCAGATCAGTCACGTTTTTTTGTTTCTGGTGTTTTCTGCTGTTCACTGACAAACTGATCAACATCTTGGACAATGAGTGTCACCCACTCCACAGCACTATTGTTAAGCAGAAGAGCCTGATCAGCTGGAGACTTCGCTCACTGCCTTGCACAACTGACAGACTGAGAAAGTAATTTGTCCCCAGGGCCATTGAACTGTTCAATGCCTCACTTAAGGGAAGAGCAGAGATAGACTTCTCTGCATAGTCTGTCTGCCTCTTCACCTCCTCCATGTTTGGTACTGTCTGTCCACTAGCCACTTTTACCACTGTCTTTATGCCTCACTGTTTGCGTGCTATATTAGCACATTAGCATAACCCCCCCTCCATGCCACAGCCAAACTGTGGCCACACTTAAATAGTTAAATATATAGACTTTACTTTTGCATTGTTGCACTGTTGGACTTACTCATTTGCACTATCATCATGACCACTATCACCATTGCACTACCACCATGACACTCATTCACACAGAACACCTTAGAGCACCTTACCATACCTTACTATGCACAGAGAATCACAGGCTCAGTGACTTGAGAATAGTTCTTTGTTTACAACTCAGGCCTGTCATTGCAAGCGCCTCTGATTGATTAATCACCACTATGTGGATACTGTTTTTAGAATTGATTTAGATTAAGTCTTAGTATAATTTGTATTTTTGTAATTTGTATTTTAGTATATTTTTATATATTGTATTTAAGTTAGTATAATTTGTATTTTAGTATATTCTTTATATTCTACTGTCCTTATTGCTTAGTTGTGTTTTTATATTATATACTTTAATTACTCTTTCTGCTGTTAAAGAATGTGTTTGTGTTGTCTGTATGTTGCTGAGACCTTGAATTTCCCCTGGGGATCAATAAAGTATCTATCTATCTATCTATCTATCTATCTTTTGTGTTTAGTAACTAGCCTCACAATTGCTCGATCAATTTTAACTCAGAAACAAATTCTTTCGTTTTTCAGTTTTGTTTTATCTATCTATCTAAAAAATTATCTTGGGATGAATAAAGTCTATATATCTATCTATCTATCTTATATATAGTAACTCTGGCAAACACTGATTTAATGTTGGTTTTCTCTTGAACAATATGTTTGTTCTGACTGAAAAATGACTCTGCCACATACCAAAAGGTTGCAAGGCAATGTGGTAGAAACATGGAATCAGAAAAAAGTGTTTTCATATCTTTTTGTACATTTTTTATAAAAGGGTGTGTCCAAATTGATTAATTCCCTTTATAAATAATCAATGCAACATTTATTTGCCATCAAAGAAGATGAAAACACTTATTTTTCTTTTCCATGTTTCTACCACATTGTTATTCAACCTTTTGACATGTGCCAGTGTCATTTTCAGTCAGAACAAACATATCGGTAAAGATAAAATCAACATTAAATCAATATTTGCCAGGGGTATGAAAGAATGTGTTCTTAACTGTAAATAAAAAAACCTAGACGACTGCCTGAAGAAAATAAGATTCCACAGTCACTGATTATATGAGGTTGCATGTCAGGAAAAGGACCAGGGGAGATGGCAGTCATTATCTCTACAGTAAATGCACAAGTGTACATTGAAAATTGCGGGAGTCATTTTCCAGGATGATGATGCATCTTGCTATAGAGCAAAGAACGTTAAAACTTTTTTCAGGAAAAAGTCAATGGTCAGCAAAAGTCTGGATCTTAATCCCATTGAATGAGTGGTATATCTCCTAAGCCATAACTAAAATAATGTTTATTTATAAATATTTATCCTCAGACATGCTCAAAATTGGTGATAAACTTGTGCATCTTTTTATACCCTTGTATGCAATAATAAAGAGGCTATTGTGTTTATGAATTAAAAGGCAGAACCAAATAAAATGTAATTTTTTATTTATTTAATAGATTCCTTTTCAATTTTGGTTCTGCTTATCGGTTCCAGTTCTTTCTTATTGATCCTACTCAATTCTAACATTTCGGTTCCCAAGACTATTGATATAACACTGTTCTACACTAGTGAACTCTTTGCCTCAGAGAATTCAAGCAGTCATAAAAGCCAGAGGTGTACTAATTATGATGTTTTAGGTTTGAGATTCCATAATTGTTTTCCTCAGGATTGAGTGATACCATTTTTCCCTCTACATGATCTGAAAAATAAAGTGCCTAAAATGTCTACATTTTTGTGATACATCTGTGATTCTATAAAGCAAAACAGCTGAATGAACATTTTCTAAGAGGGTGATTTCATGTGTGTTGCCAGGGACAGTAGTTTTAGGTAAGATGAAAGCATTGCATTAAATTATTTATTTAAATCATCCTAGGTCCATTTTATTAGACCAGTGTCTTAATCAATCCAAACAAACCATGACAGTGTGAAAGCAACCAAAGAGCATTCTTTTAGTTTGTGTTTAGTATTGCATTGCTCATTTTAAAGTTTTTGTTGTCAGTTTTCACTTTAATAAACTGCCCTTTTTCAGTGAAGGAAATTATTTTCACCCCAAGTTTTAGTCTTTTTTTCTTTAATCTTTTCTGAACTACAACAAAAGTACCATGCTCAGAATGCCTGAAATCAAACAACAAACACACTACACAATCTGCAAGCACTGGGTTGCAAATAAATATCAGGGATGCAAAGAGGTGCTGTGTAGGGGTGAACTTTAGATAAGATAAATATATTATCTTCACATGATAATTTATTACAAGTACATTTACAGCATCCTTATTATTATAATTTTTAAAATTCCGCTAGTCTCAGCTGCTTCTTCAGCCACCTACCACCTCAGAATGGTGGAGAACTCTACATCTGATTGGCTTGTTGCCTTTGATGGTTAGTTGGTCAGGACTGAGATGGTTAGGGTAATGCTAGGGTCCGACCCAAACAGAGGCAGAGTAGAGTTGGGTCTTCCTAGGGTGAAGTAGTCTTCATACAATAATATTATTTCTTCTCAGATCTGCATGAATCTCTAGGTGGCCTAGATTGATATTCAAATTAGGGGTGGGCGATATGAACAAAAAATAATATCTCGATATTTTTTGTGATTTTGACGATAACGATAATTAGTCGATATCCTTTAAAAAAAGTCTGAGTTACTTTACCGCTAATTATTTATGAATAGCATCATTACAATAATAACCAATAACCTAACCTGTGCCTTTTTAACCAAATCAACCAATGCATTGTCACTCTATGACACATTTCCAATTCTGCCCCTACTTGGGTGTGTGGCAATGACATGGTCTAGCCAGCTACATTAGAGAAGATGAATAGGCCTAACAGTTTCCCAAGAAAAAGTCTGAGGCTGAAGTTCCTTTCAAACCTTTACATAGGATTCACTGTAAAAGTAATCAGACCAACAGAGTACATATCAGTTATTTCCTTCTATGTTTTGTTTATGAGCACTAGCCTTCCAAGAGGCTACCATTCCAAGTTACAGAATAGAAACTAATGCGTTAGCTTATGGCTAATGTATGAGAAATCCCATAGAGATGCTAACGTTAGCATAATCGGTAAACGTAGATATTTACAGCGAACTTCAGTCCATTTACAAAAGAGTTACTTGAGAATAGTTCTTTGTTTACAACTGACTATTAAAATACTCAAAGGCTAATGTTTTCTCTCCATATAATACCGTGTAGGAAAAAATGTGACTCTCATCAATGCTACTTGAACAGATACTTGACAAAAGTAGCCGCATAAAATCCCAAGTAGGCTACTCTCGCTGCACAAAATAAACATTAGGCGTGCGTGGGACAATGTTGTGACCCACTAGTGATCACGTGAAACTTGCTCTGCTGCAGCCAGGGGCTTCTCCCGCATACACCTCCTGGGAATATATGAGTCTTCAATGCGTGATTTCGAGTGTTTTTTCCCCATAAGTAATTTAAATACTCGATAATGTCAAATTGCACATTGTTAAAACAACAATCACGATATTATCGCAGACGATATATATCGCCCACCCCTAATTCAAATGGTGATATGTTTGCCTCATGAAATATGATGCAAAGTCAAGTCTGACTACCTCAGCATCCATTTATAATGAAAGGCAGAGCAGCAGTGACATTGACAATTTAACCAACTTTATTTAAAACAGCAGTGTGGGAAGAGCGTCTACTTCTCGCCTGGTTGCTGCTGCTCTGGCATGCTTCTGATGATGTCAGAGTCACCTGTGGAGACAGAGCAGAGACAGACCCATTAGGACATGGCATCCACTTGTGTCTGCAGCCATTTCATCTGCATTTGTTCTTGAAACAGCATGCACCCTATGCAAGACCACACACAAAGTAACTGGAGCAGTCTGCAAAGACCTGTGACAGTCTTTACAGACTACCCGTCTGTCTAGCCTTGTGCCTTGTACAAACAGATATGCAGTCTCCCTGAATGCACCTTTCTGTGAAAAGATTACCTTAAGCTTAAATGAGGCCACCTGCTATTAGTGATTTTGATTGGCAGCATTTAAAAAAATGGTCTGGAGACTTTGATCTTCATATATATATATATATATATATATATATTGGTATATTGTGTTCCAAACCATAGACCCAGTTAACAGCTGACTGGATCTGAACCTGGTAAGGTGCAGGTCAAGGACAATAAACCTAATACTGACAGGAGCAGACCGCTAACCTTACAATTTAATATTCAACAACAGTGGCCTTTTCTGAACTGGAACTCAATTTCAAGTGCAGCACATACTCTCTGGACATCCTTATCATTTTCAACACCAGAAGTGAGACCTTGACCCACACAGAGACCCACCACAATCATAGAAAAATAAACATGAACATGAATTTAGTGTAGGTGTTGGACCTGCCATGCATTACCTGACCCTCTAATTGGCCAATTTATTAATCTAGTTTTAAACCTACTGTTTACGACTGCTAAATCAATACCTCCAGTGTTATCTCGTATATTAAATTGACTTCTCGTGGTGATTCATATGAAATGAATGAGGTTAACCTCATATTGAAGGAGAAAAGTTCTGATTTCTGCCTATTTAAGGGTATTTTTTCTTATTCAGTTACAAAGATATTGTGATGAATTGCTGTTGTCTCCTAGCCTGGCTAATGTCAGACCTCAGCTCATTGAGATGGGGTCTGGGAACTAGACATTCATTTCCTCGTATTTGAAACGTGGTTTACGAATGCCCAGAGCCGTTTATTGGGCGCTACGAATGTCTATCAAATGCGTCTGTACGTAGCTCATAACGGCTTCGGTGGGTCATTGTCTTGCTGCCCTCCCTCCGTTCTGTGATTGGTCCCTTGATTGCTCCATGGAATCCAGGCTGCCTAGCAGCGTGAATAAAATTGCGCACGTAACGCAGCATGGGAAAACCCAGGCTAGTTGTCTCCCTTTAAATTGAGTATCACAGAATCACTGTATTGTGATAATATCACAATCCTGGTCAAAGTATCATCACCATGACGAGCCAGGCTAACCATATCATGAGCCCAGCTGGATCAAACAGTGCAAGACAAAACAAGACCCAAGGAATGCACAGTGAGAAAAGGCCAAGGTTTCCTGTTTTGTAAAATTCCAGTACATCAAAAAGCTGGGTTTCAAAACATATGCTTACATTTCACCAAGAAAGTGAGGCACTACCAACATAAATGCCCATGTAGTGGCTGCCATTTACTTTTCATACAACTCCCAGCTTGGGACGGATTTATTGCAAGTGGAGCACAGTACAGCAACTTACCGGGATCAATGATGGCCAGTGTGCACACTCTGTAATATCTTCCACAGGCTGTTCCCAGCTCAATGTTGTTGCCGCTGTAGTGGTGGACACCGGTTTTGGCCAACATGGCATAGTACTCAATCTCTGATTTTCTGAGGAGAAACAAAAGGTCAATTTGCGGTCAGTAGGTCAAAACTATCAGCAACAGGCTTCCAAACACTGACCATCACACACAGAGTGATGAACAAGACCACCACGGAGGGAAAACTAGCATCTGCACATAAACATTCGGTTCACAAACACAATGCTAAAACGAGCACTGTCAGAATGCAATCGCCCATAAGGCGCTACAGTGCACATCAGTAACACTTTTATAGGGCATGACGATGTATTCTATCAGCTGAGCACCACTACCTTCAACACAGTCACACTCCACCTGGAGATATATTTCCAGCATTTGCATGTTTCTGTAGGCATCTCACTAGCTCTATTCATAAAGCAGACAGTGCTACAATATGTCTCAGTCCCACAAAGGTGATAAGGACGTGCTGCATGCACACACAACCTACCTCAGAGCTGGGCAGTTATTGGCCAGGATAACCAACTTGGCTTTGCCCTGACGGATCATTTTCTGGGACTGTCTGTATCCCAGCACATATTTACCGCTCTTCATCACCAACTGGAGTCGGGAGTTGATGGACTCCAGGGACTTTTTCTAACAAACAAAAAAAAAAAATTATTAGTAGTTAACATCTGCACCCCACTGTTACCAACTACTGTTATTGATACTGCTCCTGTTTTCAATACAGATCTTTCAAGAGACACTGTGTACAACTGAGGACATTCTGAATGACAACTTCGACACACGCAAAAAGTAACACTAAAGCAGATGCGTGATAACGCCTTACTTAACTAACGTAAGTCTATGATGTATACACGTTGGCGTTACACGATGACCATCTTAATCAACCAGATAACGCTAACGATGCCGTCAAAAACAGGTTACCGTGATCAAGTCATCGCCGTTTTAAATAGTCGAACATACAAAAACAGACATGTGACATCCATTTCAACGCGGTGTCTATGTAGTGAACGTAGGACACCTTAATTTATCAGGCGGGCTGGACAGCTAATCAAGTTTGAAAACTACACTAACACATCTACCATTAGCTAGCTATCTAGCCAGCTACGAATCCACGTGAAGTGGCATAGCCAGGCAGCTAAGTGTGCTAAAGCATGGACAGCACCCGGGTCTACTCACTGTTTTCTTTGTGGCCACCATCGTTGCCGTTTAGTCCACTCGGGCCAACCTACACACACACACAGAAAAAGCACATGTTTTCATTTCCTTCATATCTCCACTAAGAAGACTGTATATAAGTTAAATAGGGGTTATTTTTTAATATAAATACAGAGAGAAACCCACAGCCTGATACTCCCAATATGGCCTCGGAGAGAAAGAATTTCCCAGTGTGCACTGCGGTTGGACGATCTGTGGCTGTCATCGCGAGAGGAAGGCGCTGAGGTAACAGAGAATGTCTAATAAGACCTAGGCTATGAATAAGACATGAACAAACAGAATATACTGAACCAAAACCATATAAATGAGTGACAATAGGTTTTGTAGTTAGTTATATGGTTTTGGTTCAGTTTTCTGTTTTGTTCATGAACAGCAGTATGTCTAAACTGACTAAATGACAATAACTAGGTGATACTCCTATGCTTCCTCTCCTATGGCACTGATAATCAGCTGCATAAAGGGATAGTCATTCAAATATTTGGAAATCCTTGGAGAAAACATCATACTATAGAAACCAATAGAAATGTAAAGTGAGTAAACTTGAGTGTTGTCCATTAGAAATGGACTGATATTTCCCAGGAATGCTACCACAGCTGACTTAGCACTGGATAACAATGAAAAGTGTGCTTTTATCAGTGCAAAAGACTATTTTTGTGAAGGATGCCACACTTCACTTCCCGCAGCATTTTGGTGATATTTTGTGTTGAATTTGGGGAAACCAATTGTTGTTTCAGTTGCGTTGAGCTATTGAAATGGTCCTGGTTTGTTTGTTTTCTCAAAAAAGCTCAAAAGTGTGTGTATTTTGCTTAAAAACAAAATTTCTAAAGGGGTGCCAATTCTTTTGTCAGTGACTGTACAACATAGCCTAGGCTTACTCTCTGATAGGGATGTCCTACCTTTGCATGTGGTGCTTAGAAAAATGTGTAATGTGAAAAGGGCACACAAGTCTAACAAGGAATTGTAGCCTATTAATGGATGAACAAATGTGGTCTGGCTTGATCATCAAATAGATAATATTTTAAGAGTAGCCTACTTTGTCGCCCCCCTTTGACCTGAGTGAAGTGATTCAAGTTGTTAATGTGGGTGGGAGCTAATATACATGGTCATTTGCTTGTGTCATTGGTGAAAAGGGTCGTCATCTGTAGAAATAAATGTAGAAAATGATAAACCTCAACTTAATTTAAAGCAAATTAGATGAAGAGTGTGCAGAGCCATAGTGTGGAGAGACATTTGGTGTATTAAGTTAGGAGGCTGATGTGTAGGCTATAAGTCTGTGGTTTGGACCCCTATAATTCTAGTAGGTCATAATTTGTTTCATTTGTTCAATAATGGAATTGTGGAATTGCTTGACTTGAATATAATTACTTCTGATTCAATAGGGCTAGCCTACTACTTTTATAATATCTAGACCTTCTACAGCGGAAACGGAATCTCATAG
This sequence comes from Alosa pseudoharengus, assembly GCF_046254945.1. Classification (NCBI taxonomy): domain Eukaryota; kingdom Metazoa; phylum Chordata; class Actinopteri; order Clupeiformes; family Clupeidae; genus Alosa; species Alosa pseudoharengus. The sequence goes on from NW_027468685.1 coordinate 30,481,611, forward strand.
TGACCTGCCAGGTGTGTTTTTATGCAGGACGCTTATGGTAACCGAACACAACAAATCCTCTGCCGGTTAGTTTTAACTTGTCATGCGCAAGAACTGCGCGGTTGAGTGGAGCAGTATTCCAATAATTTTATTTGAACGGGGCAGAGGACAGCGTAGACTTGCATCAGCGCAGAGTGACAGTGAACATCTATGCACGTTATCAAGGACTCGGACATTACTAAGGGACCTCTGGCTTTTCTGTCGTTGTCGTAATATATGTTTTTATAGAATGGGGTGTAGTTCTAGTACGCAGACCACAGGACAAGAGGCAAACAAACCAAGCCCAAAACAAGAGGAAAGTAATGGAGCAAGCACAACAGGTGGGCATGCGATTTTCCTTGAATTCCAGAGATGTCATAAGAAAACTTTAAGTAGCCTACATTAGTGTCAAGTCACTGAAGTGTTGCGCATGGTTTGTGTTAGGCTATGCCACATTTGAAAATACCTTACCTTCCATTGTCTAAGGAAAGGAAAGAACGTAGCTGCTTGGGCTTAGCACGAAATTAGGTTTTCTTACATTTGAAATAAGGGTAGCCTAAGCTGTTCTCAAAGTCGCAAGACTTTACTGTGTGTCCAAGTTAGTCTACAGTAGGCTATGCTGTCTGCATGATGAAGGGAGAGGGGACTCAGGAGTGGGACTTCCTGCTTGCCTAGTATGTTTGCTAATATTGACAAACAAATCCTCTAATTAAAGTGGGGACTTCTAATAGACTCGACCTGCTTAATGCCTCTCTCCCTTAGAAACTGTTACATGGGCAGAGATAGTGTAACATCTTTAGTTTCAGCCAGAAATTCAACACCCTGGGTAGTTGCTTACTTTCCTGGATCAGTTGAGCATCACCTGTATGATACTGATTCAACTGAGTGAGGCTGTCACAATCAACACAATGTGGTAAATGTTGTTACATTTTCAAGGATGCCACTTAAGTTGTGCTGATTTTTTCTTTTATATGTGGTTTCAAGTGGGATTGTAGAAGTGTTGAGTTGGAATATCACTGAAAGTGAGAGAGCATAACTTCCATGAACTCTCTTCTATTTAACAGAAGTCAGCTGTGTTACTTGATGATCTAATGTAAATCCTGAGGTCATCTCAGTGATAATTTACATAACACACCTCATGCCCTTCCTTCATCACTTCAATCTACACCACACCACACACATCTTATGTCAGTCATAGATGATTCTTTGAGCTTTTTGTTTCAGTCTATTCTTGTCATAATTATAAGATTGACCATTGAACTATCCTTGTAGGGCCTACAATTGCACACATTATTTAGGGATATCATTCTCTGAATTTGAATTCTGTATATTCTGAATTCTGAATTCTGAAGTCTGTATAGATTACTGTATTTCGGCGTGTTCAAAACAACTTGCTTAACAGTCACAGTCATATTTTATGTTCTTTGGAGACATAGTTAGAAGTTCCTGTTATAGAGTGGGATGTTTTGGAATGTATAATGACTTATAAAACTACAAAGGGACAAGTGATAAATCTAAGCCATCAATGCCTGATCCTGTCTGACCTCTTGTTCTGTTAATTTGTTCATTTGTTTGTGCTTGTCTTTAATCATGGGTCAGGATAGATTTGTTTACCTGTGTAAGCATTACAGTGTTGGAATGTTGAAACATCAACTTGTCACCTGTAAATGACAATACTCCTTTTAGAAAACTATTTGCTTTGATTGTAGTTTAAAGGTACACTATGCAGGTTTTTGGCAACTGTAGAGCTCCCTATAGACTCGCGATGTATTTATATGTTACTCTGCTATTGTAAATAGCAAACTTCTCGCAACTTATCCCCCCTATATGCAATGCAGATGCTTTTGTTGTGGAGGTGATTGATTAAAAACAGGCAAAAACTATCTCCAAAGTGCTATATACTGACAAGGTAATTTTTCACGATTCTCTCGAGATTTGTCTGGCGCCGCTCTTGGAAGTTCCATGGCTGGTTTTCTCAGTAGGCACTTGCTACGTTTATGTTGTATAGCTATGATAGGTGAACGATTCGCCTATTACAAGTTTGTTTACCATCAAATTGGCTTCGTAAAGGTGAAAATCTTGCAAAGTGTACCTTTAACTGGTTGTCTGATAGGACCTTCAGAATTGTAAAAAATCCCTGTAATAAATTCCGCTCTGTTGCCCTAACAGGCACAACAAATGAAAATGGTGGCATTCCAGAAGACAGAGTGACAATCCCAGACCAAACTGCACCAGAGACCTCTGCAAAACCACCCAGTGCAGGCTCCACAGCCCCGGCTGCAGCAGAACCCACGGAGAGCCCAAAGAAAGAGGGCCATGAGGCTGCTCCCCCTGCCTCTGCCCCGGCCTCCAGTGACTCCACAGGCCAACCAGCAGCATCGGAGGGAGATGCCCCAGCGGGGGACACCTCGAATGAGACCGCACCTGCTTCTGACACCGCTGCTAAGGCCTCAGACAACTCTGAGTCTCCCGCCCAGCCAGCAGGTGATGATCTCAAATACATTACCAGGCTTAAAACGTGCACACGTGCAGGGATATAGTCCATGCCATTACAACTTGCAACTTAATATTCAGAAGAAGAGGTATGGCAGAGACAAGAAAGAAGAAGCATTTCTTGATTAATGTAAAAATACTCAGCGGCATGAATGCTTTGATATAGAAAGACAGAAGCATTTCTAGAGTTTCTAGAGACTAAAGCATTTCGAGAGTTACTTGTACCTTCACTTCTCCCCTCCCCCCAGGACTATTTTTCCATGTTACAGGCAGTGTTACTATGGGTTTCCAGTACACAAGCCGGCCCTTGTATTTTAATTAACTCACAAGGGTAGTTATTAACCTGAAAACACCTTTCAAATGTGGCAGTAGGACAGAGTGTACACATACACTCAATTTCAAATATGTGTCGTCTGTCACAGCTTAATATCTAATTACTTAGGAGCTGTCTTTAACAGAAACCCAAGGGGAACAGTTACATGGAATGTTAGTGACATTTTTGTACATCCCACTATTTGTATTCGAACACAGCTTATATAGATGGCAAGAGCTGCCTCCCTGGTCAGGAGATATACATGTAAATGCTAATGGCTGCTCATGCAAATTTAGCTGGATATAAGAGACTGTTCCCGTTTATATAATGCAAAATTGCCAAGATATTACATTGACCATCTGCAGATAAGTAACAAAGCTTTGCAGTTTCTAGGCTGTAATTATTTGCTTAGTACATTTTGAATGACTTTATAATAGTAGTTGAAGGGTGATTTGAGGTTAACTAAGAGTCACAGGAGCTTGTGTGGTGAGACACGGTGCTTGACACCAGAGGAAAGGAAGGTGAAATGTTGGCAGGTAGAGCCGTCATTGACATCAGCCTGAGCTGGCTGTGACAACAAAACCTGCAGTTGGCAATGTGAAACTTCCTAAGAGGACAGCAAATGGTGCCAGACGGCTACCATACAGCCGTTTCATCTCTTTTTGTCTTAAAATGCTGATGCAATCATGATTAGACAACCCATATTATAATTGGTACATTTTTGTCCGATTTTCCTTTCAACATTTAAGGTTTATGTTTCTGTTATCTGGTTTACAGTTTCAGTTTAATGATTAGGGCCTATACAAAACTTCCAAAAGCCAAACTTCCACAATAAATGAGAGGATGTTAGTAATGATGATCATTCTCTGCTGTCATCTTCATTAGAGGGGGCAAAAGACAACACTGCGTCACCAGAAGCCCCAGCTGAGTCCACAGCAGAAGCCCCAGGTGAGGGCAAAGCCTTGAGTGTGAAATGAGCATCCTGGCTCTCTGCTCCTCTACACTCCAGCACATTCACCTCATTTCCTGTCTTCTCTTCCAGCTCCCACAGAGGGATCATAAGACAGCACTACAGATGGATGTACTCACACAATCCCATGATGCTCACCAAATCTCTCAACGTGCAAAAGTGAGACTGTTGATCCACAGGGAACCTGCAGAGGCAGTCAAGCAGCCATTCAACTCTATAGTTTTGCTTTATCAATGTAATGATAGCAGATGGATGTATTTATATTTTGTCAAAAATTATATAGATGTAAGATATAAATGAAGCCTGATTACAGGAATGGATATTTAGACCCCATTTATATAGTGGATTTAGTTGACCAAGTGAGGTTAAACTTATCAGGAACCAATTGTGTTTTCAGCATTGTCCCTTAGGTGAGGGTGATCTATTACAATTGCCTGTTGCCAAGCTAGACAAACCAGTCTCCTGGACTGGAGTCTAATAGATTGACTGTGCCTTTGTTTTCTTCTGTTGGTGTGTGGGAAGGATTTCTACTTTTGTACATACCATATTTCACCAGCACAATAACATCATATAGTGTATCAATTACATCATTATATCGCTTCTAAACTTCTTTAAAACACAAGCTTTGCTGTGAAAGTTTGACTTTTTCTATGCAAAAGTCAATATTTTGTGAATGAGAAAAGACGGACTTCATCTTTCTACAACCCCAAAACAGAAAAAGTTGGGATATTCTGTAAAATGTGAATAAAAACAGAATGTAATAATCTGCAAATCTCTTAAACTCATATTTAATTGCAAGAAGGACACAGACAACATATCAAATGTTGAAAATGACAAATTTGACTATTTCATGGAAAATATGTTAATTTTGACTTTGATACCAGCAACATGTTTCAAAAAAAGTTGGGACGGGGTAACAAAATGCTGGAAAAGTTGTGTAATGATAAAGAAAACAAAAGGAAGAATGTTTCACAACTAATTAGGGTAACACGATTGGGTATGAAAAAGAGCATCCCAGAGAGGCAGGGTCTCTTAGAAGTAAAGATGTAGGGGTATTCATCACTCTGTGTAAACCTGTGTGCACAAATGATGAAACAATGTCATTTTAATGCTTCTTAACGTGAAATTGTGACGTATTTGGGGAGTTAATCATCTACAGGACATATATTATTAAAACATTCTGAGAATCCAGAGAAATCTTTGCAAACAAGGGATGGAGCTGAAAAACACATTGGATGGTCGTGGCCTTTTGGACCTCAGATGGCACTGCATCAACACCAGACCTGTCATTGTATGGGCTCAGGAAAACCTCTGATAACTATTTTCTATGTGCACAGTTTGATACTCAATTCAAAAACGGCAGCCAAAATTGTTACAGCTAAAATTGTATTGAGACATGATACAGAAAATACCACCCTCTTATCTGGGCCTGAGCTTGTTTAAAATGGACTGAGGTAACGTGGAAAAAGGTCCTGTGGTTAGACCAATCAAAGTTTGCCATTCTTTTTGGAAATTATGGACTTATCTGGGCTAAAGAAGAGAGGGCCTATCCAAGTATCCAACCTATCCAACTTGTTTTAGTGCTCAGTTCCAAACCCAACATCTATGACGGTGTGGAGGAGCATTAGTGCCTACAGCATGGGCATCTTGCACATAGCTGTCAACATTGAGCTTTGAAAATAAGGGAGATTTCCCGGGTTTCTCACGCAGAATACGGGAAAATGTCAACATTCGTCCCCCTATATTAATTTGGTCAACTTTATACAGCCCTAGCAAGGCTAAAGTTCTGTAGCCTAATCGATGGCCCTGTGCGCTGTCATTCTCTCTCCTGCGCAAACAAAATGTGTGCGTTCCAAGTAGCCTATAGTGCGTAATTCTTCTTCATAAAGTTGAACAAATGCATTTGGTTATTTTAGAGATTTTAGAGAGAAAATATAAATAGCCTGTCATGCAGTTTATGGGCTTTAGTGCAGAGTTGGGAAGTTATGGTAGGCCAACTTGGAGTGAATATACAAACGGGAATTCTTTCCCTACTCGTAGCTGAGTGGTAGGCCGATACACACAGCGTTCGGCCGTAGCCTACACTATGCAGGTGCCACTGAATCGTGCTCTCGTGCATCTTAAATAGTCTCACTGTCGCCTTCAAGCAAGCAAAACGATGCTTTGAAAACATCTGTTTCGTTGGAAGGGCAAGGGTGTAGCAACAGGACAACAGTACAGAGACTGACAAGTCCGATGGTAGAGCTAATGTTATGAGATTGTTAAAATACGGGATATTTACGGGAAAATATTAAAACGGGAAGACAGCGGGAAAAAAGTTAAAATACGTGAGAAACCCGGATTTGACAGCTATGATCTTGCACATTTGGCAAAGCACAATCAATTCTGAATGTTGTATACAGGTTTTGAGCAACATATACTGCCATCCAGGCAATGTCTTTTCCAGGGGCTACCTTGAATATTTCAGGAAAACAATGCCAAAATGAACTCTGCACATATTTAAATAGTATTTCTCCATAGAGGAAGAGTCCAGGTGCTAAGATGGACTGTCTGCAGTCCAGATTTGTCAAATTAGGTGCATAATGGAATGAAAAACATGACTAAGAATACCCCATACAGTTGAGCAACTGAAATCCTATATCGGGAAGTAATGGGACAACATTTCATTCTCAACACTGTAGCAAATGGTCTCCTCAGTTCATAAACATTTACAGAATTTTGTTAAATGAAGAGTTGAAGCAGCACAGTGGTAAACATGCTCCCGTCCCAACTTTTTTTGAAACATGTTTCTGACACCAAATTCAAAATTAACATATATTTTCCATGAAATAGTCCAAATTTTCATTTTCAACATTTGATATGTTGTCCTTTTTGCTGCTAAATATGGGTTTACGAGACTTGTATATTATCACATTCTGTTTTTATTTACATTTTACACAACGTCCCAACTTTTTCTGTTTTGGGGTTGTACAATTCATTGTATTTAACAAATATTAAGGTTATATTGCATTGTTACTTCCTTACAAATGATCCAATACAATTTAAACAATTGAAAGCCAAATAATTTGCAAAGATTTAAATGTCCTTTATCCACTGTCCTTTTCTGAACTTGAAATAAAGGGTCAACTGAAAATGTGCCTGTTGAACCTGAAAGTAAGTTGCTGCCAGTCATACTAGCATAGAGGGCAAGACAGTATCAACTCATTTGCATCTCTGAAACCATAGTAAACGTTAGGATTTAAAATCAGGTATTATTCTTCCATCTCCAAGAAGAATCTTCATGTTGCCCGCTTAATGTTTGATGCATATCTGTCAGCACTAGTGTCGTATGTCAGCTTGACTGCCTAACTGGACTGTGGAAGATACCGTTGAAGCCTGTGGCTTTTCCCAAGCAGACGGTTTGTTCAGTCACTGCACAATTGCTGGTGTGGTAAAGCAATGGATCAAGCACATTTCAATTAAGACCCTGTTGTGTTGGTTATCAGTGGTGTTTCTATACAAGTTACTTGCAAGTAGTTACACATTTAAAGTAGATAATGTAATGTTAAGCTGATGATACATGTTGCTGGCAAGTGGTCCTAAATATTGGGGTTCTTTCTGGCACATTCCCATAGATGTTAGGCAATATCTTCTTTTCTGGAGAACTTAAATTATCAGTAAGCAAATAGTCATGATCATCCAATCAGAATAAATTGAAATTGTTATGTGATGACCCAGCAACATTTCTCAAAAAGTTGCCCCATGTATCTACAACTTTACTGACTTTAGCTCAATAATTAAAAAGTACCAGTAGTTTCAGATAATACACACAATTTACATGAAAATAGTTGTTAGATAAAACAATGACATGATGCAAGACCACTGTCCACACAATGTTTTGTCTTTATGTAAAAAAAAAAAAGAAAAACAGTGCTGGCAGACTAAAATCTATTTTGGCCCACTGAGGTAGAAACTGATGTTCTTCAATTATATGATATTGGTTCTATCTTCAGTTTATTCACAATTTATGCTTGTTTGGGCCGGCTAGTCAGGAAGCATTAGTGATGGGCCCCACAACAGCCACTGCTTCAATCTCTACAAGACCACCCTGCAGAGACGGGGACAGAGATGGGGTCACTGATTGATATGGTAAATATGGATGAAAGGAATACAGAAAGGGGTCAGAGTATGTGGAGTTCTATATCCCTCCACAGAGTAAACATACTCACCCTCGGTAATGCAGCAACCTGATAAGCAGCCCTGGCTGGATAGTTGCTGCTGAAAACTGTAAAAGAGAAAAGGTGTGAATTTTAGTTCTGAATTTTGGGGCTTTTAAACACTAAGCCTCGTGATGAATATGAGTGATCTGTATAGCTATAATGTATAGCTATAAGCCAAGTAAAATGGCTCTATTTAAAGGAAGTTTTAACACAAATACTTTTTCAAGCACATCAGATATATCAGTTTGACTGATGTAGACCTATTGGCATACTGTCAATTGCATGTATGTCGTAATTCTGTTTTCTTAGGCAATGAATAGGACAACACCACCTTGTCTATGTGAAGTATCATGAACATCAGCAGTAGTTTTCGCTTAACCAAGTGCTCAGTTAGCGAAAGCATAAGAACCCTTGAGGAAACTCTTAATTGTTAATATCTCAAAAGACCGGAAGAGCCATTAAAGAAATGACATATGCCTGGGGGGTTATACTCTGCCCCATTCCCAGTCTAAGGCTTGGGTCATGGAAAGTTCCCCTGAGGTGGGAGTCTGCACACATAGACAGGTAGTCCTCGGTTCTGGAGGATAAGGCTTAGATTTCATAGCACTTCCCTGGCTCGGCTTACACACAGACCCATGGCTACTGTTACACTTGTGAACTGTGTCAATAAAAAATAACCAGCATGCCACTGTCACCATGTCAGTAACTATGGGCCATGCATAGAGGAGATGTGTGAAGGCATTTACTGGAAATGGCTCAATGCTACCTTGATGTACCTAAATCCCAAGAAAACAAAGAAAATCAATGCAACATTAAAATTGCAATTGCTCACTACCAGGTGTTTGTACTTGGTTATGGTTATGGGATTTGGCAGACGCTTTTATCTAAAGCTATATAAGCGATACTACTACTACTTCTAGTACATATAGTAGTACTTTGTAGTATGTCTTTAATCTATCAGAATTATGTATAGTGCCACGTGCAAAAAACTACAATACAAGGTGGGTTAGAGGATTCATCAATCAATTTGGAGGAATGAACTGACAGATGTACTGTAAGTGTCAGGAACATTGACGAATAATCTGTGTACAAGCGTCAAAATTGACCCATTACATATTTTATTACCAGGAAATTCTTTGAGCATAAAAAAATATATAAATTTATATGTGCAATGTATACAGCTATGCTTATTTTCATGTTTTTTCTGGAACATAATATAGAGGTTTTATATATTTCTTCCAATGAGATTTACTGGACAATGTTCACTGCAGCTCTGTCTAAATGTTAACCGCCTGACATTGGCATCAGTGTCTAGCCTACTTGGAGGCCTACTGGTGTTCTCCAGTTTACAGTTGGCTCATTTACTTACACTGCTTGTAAACTTCGTTGACATTGTTGAAATCGTTCATGTCAGCCAAAAGGACAGTTGTCTTGACAACTGCAAAAAAAAGAATTAACTGGTGTGAGAGGGACTCTTATTTTAATAGGGAACAAAAGGTATAAATATGTTTAATATTTTACCATTTTCATAGCCACATCCAGCAGCCTTCAGAATCTCACCCATGTTGGTGAGTGCCTAAGAGAGGGAATGATACCTCTTTACAGTGATATGAATACTGAATATTTCTAAGAAATCGGAGAGGATGCTACCGCTAATACCTTGCAAACTTTAGGAGAGAGTATAATCGTGGAGAACACTTAAAGGCTTTAGGTAGCATGTTGTCCTATCCATAAGAAAAGGAGCCCTTTTTCACAGCACTCTGTTCTGCAGACGTGTCTCACCTGTTTGGCCTGAGCTTGTACTCCTCCAGGGACCAGCTGCCCAGATGCCGTGTCCAGACCCAGCTGTCCAGATATGTACATGGTCCGGTCAACCACCACAGCCTGACTGCAAAAACAACATACATTGATCAATGAATTCATTGATATTTTAACACCTCGGTCAAGGCTGCATCACACTAGGGGCCACAGTGATACGTTTCAAAAGCAACTCAATTCCACTCTGGCAAATGGGGGTCCAAAAGTGTATCGTATCGGTCTGGTCAAAGAAAACAACAGAGGTAGTGGTATTGCCAACTTTCAGTAGAACATCAGAAGCCAAATGAAGAAATAATTTCTGCACTACACAATGCAGGGCAGGCAAAGTTGTAAGAGAACCTGCCCCCTGCTGCACAATATGTCACATTGCAGGCAATTTCACCCAGCACTGCATGCAATGCAATCAGATCTCAACACCTGCCAGACAAATACTTGAGGTAGTAAAACATTTTGATATGCAAATCCCTAGCACCCTAAAAGAGAACTTTGAAAAATACTTTGACAGTTCTGTACTTTGTCAAATAGATAATGATCTCTATTGTGTTGCAGCGACAACCATTGGCTGACTTGGCAACTCCCCTCGCATCAAGTGCACGATGGCTAGGCACCATTATGTTGTCTTTAATAGCATTTGTAGATTTGTGTTGAAATGTTCATACAGGACGCATCACTGTATCCTGTATGATTCATTGAATATTCTGTCACTTAACGCCAGGAGACAGTTTCATTGGTTCCAGCTTATTTTTAAGTGCATACATCTTAGTTATCCACTCTACCTGCAACAACATTTAATACCTTACCAAACAAACTATAGTTTGAGGCACACCGAATATCTATCATTTACAGTACCACATATCTCCAAAGAAAGCGGCAGGCGTTCATTTAAATACAAGGCTCCCTTTGACTGGAATAGCCTGCCTGGGGCCTTAAGATCAATTACATCTTTGAGTCGCTTCAAGACATCTTTGTTCACATATCTGAAAGCAAGTAACCGTTGTAACTGTTTTCATTAATGCTTTTTGTGTGTCTTTGATCTGTCTGATCTGTCAATATGCCCTGTTATAGATATGTGAGCGTACGTGTCTATATTTTCGTATATGTGTATGTATGTACTGTGCGCATGCATATATGTGTCTCTGTATATATATATATGTGGATATGTAGATGTATGCTTGTTGTATATACGTGTATATGTATGTATTATTAGGGAATGGGAGCTGTTGGGTTGGGGTTGGGGGAAGGGGGCTGTATGTGAGTGAATGTGTATGTTGTACTGTACTGTACTGTAGTATCTTGTCCCTTTGTCTTTGTCCAGTCCTATCGAGGACCCTCTCGAAAATGAGATGCCACATCTCAAGAGGCATTCCTCTTTAAATAAATAAATAAATAAAAAATAAAAAAAAATAAAAAAGTAGCCTAATTGCTTGAGCTTACCCAACTTCCACATTCACTTATAAATAATACCCATTGTTGTTGTTTTTTTTTTTATACACATACATGTAGTGATGGGGACGAGACCGCCTATGCCGTGTCCGAGTCAAGACCGAGTCTTTGAAGGGTCGAGACCGAGTCCGTTGGTTATCAAATACAGTCGAGTCCGAGTCAAGACCGAGTCTTTGAGGAAGCAAGTCCGAGTCGAGACCGAGTCCTTTAAGAGTCGAGACCGAGACCATAAAATATATTCATGATTTAATATCACCCCAGTTAATAATCAACAGTTAGGCCTACAGAAGGCAGTATCTTTGCATTGCACCATGGGATGTCATTTTCAAATAATGCCCGTCAACATTGCATTTTATTGGGGGCCAAGCAGCGAAGCTGCGAAGGCACCCATTGAGTTACTAGCTTTTCCTATTATTATACTTCCGCCATTGGAGTCTATGGCAGCCCATAGAAAGCCTGGCTAAAAAGTGCAGATTTTTTGGCAGAAAGTCTCATTTACGGACCTCTAAACCCAGCCATCTAGCGCCACCAACAGATCAAAATCTGGCCAAAAATTGAACCGCTGGGTTTAAGGTTATGAAATTTGGCACACTGATTCATCACTGTCCCATGATCACTCTCACCAATTTCCAGAACTCTATGCCCAACACTCTAGCGCCACCAATGGGTCGAACCTGGATTGCATTCACGCATGTGACCATTGAACGGTGCGTCCGATTTTCACATATCAGGCACCGTTGGAATCCCTGGACCGACCTAAGTTCAATGACCCCTATTACGTCACTTTCCGCCATATTGGACCTCCGCCATATTGGATTTAGTCCAAACTATGAAAAGTTTCAGCGGTCAGAAATTTCATCCGATTTTCATGGAAAATCATGGAGAAAAAATTCATGGAGATGATCTTCTTCCCGAGCCGCACAAAAGATACTTGTCAGATTTTTCAATTTCATTTTTGTTTGCCCGTGACAGCCAATCAAATATGGCGATGAAGCCGCCAAACAGGAAGTGGACTAACATCTCTGTGGCATTTTGAGCTAACATAACAAAACTCGATACCATTAGTCAGGACACTGTCCCAATCACTCACAGCAATTTTTATGCATATACATTGAACACTCTAGCGCCACCACCAGTTCAATGCTGGACATGCGTTCATGCGCGTGATCCTTGACTCTTTTGTCTGATTTTCACAATTGAGGTAGCGTCTGAATCCTTGGACCCTCCCAAGTTCATCGACTCCTATCCCATCACTTTCCGCAATATTGGACCTCCGCCATATTGGATTTAGTCCAAACTCTACGAAAAGTTTCAGCGCTTACAAATTTCATTCGATTTTCACAGAACTTGGCGGAGATGATCTTCTGCCCGAGCCGCACAAACGATACTTGCCAGATTTTTCAATTTCATTTTTGTTTGCCTGTAACAGCCAATCAAATACGGCGACGAAGCTGCCAAACAGGAAGTAGGCTAACATCTCGGCTACGCTTTAATGTATGAAGTCCAAACTTGGTACAGGGACTTGGTATCTGATTGTTAGGACGCACTAGGAAATTGGCATCATTTGGCCTCTATAGGGGAACTGCAATACAGGAAGTGAGCTTGTATCTCAGCAACGCTTTGATGTACAAAGTCCAAACTTGGTATAGAGACTTGGTACCTGATTGTGGGGACGCACTAGGAAATTGGTATTATTTGGCCTCTATAGGGGGTGCTGCAATACAGGAAGTGAGCTTGTATCTCAGCAATGCTTGGATGTATGAACTCCAAACTTGATACAGGGACATAGTAGCTGATTGTGAGGACATGCAAGGAAAGTGGTCTCATTTGGCCTCTAGGGGTGCTGTAATAGACAAATTGAGCTCACATCTCAGCAACTCTTTGGTGTATGAAGTCCAGGGACATGGTAGCTGATTGTGAAAATGCACAAGGACATTGGTGTAATTTTCGCCTCTAGGGGCAGTATAACAAAGTAAATGACCTTATTTCTCAGCCATTCTTTATCCAATTGTAATCAAACTTGCTGTGAGTGCTTGCTCATGCCATTGCAACGCCATTCCTGCTATAGTGCACTGCTTGGCCCCCACATTGCTGCTTGCAGCTATATTTATTATTGTTGTTATGTGTTGTGTGTTTTTTTTATATGAACATAAAAAAATGCGTTGGTCTTGAGGACTCGGTCTGAAATTACGAGTCCTTCTCCTCCCACTGTGGTCCGAGACCAAGTCAAGACCGAGTCTTTGAAGGAACAAGTCCGACACGAGTCCGAGAAAGCAGAAATCGGTCTCGAGACCGGTCGAGTACTACATCACTACATACATTATTAAAGGTAACTGAGTCAAATACACCTTAAAGTGTCCCTATAAAAACTTGCAAATGGCCATAACCTACCTGTTGACTCCCTGTCGTATGGGTGCTTTAGGTGTGTATGGTATTTTCCTCCGAATAGCATCCATTGTAACTGTGGTTAGAAAATGAACGGTCTCCACCTCAGCAACTCTCACACCAACGTCGACTTCAGAAACTAGGCTACTGCAATAAGCTTTGGATACCCTTTGATCCGCCCATGAAATAGGCTAGTAAATGTTTGATTTCAGTGGCATTGTGCCTACTGCCTACTCCTAATTTATTTCACGCACGAAGGAACCACAGATAGACTGCATAAATAAGAACGTGTTAAAAGTAGGCCTACACTGGCAATATTTTTCAGGACCATCACATGTTTGGTCCACTGAGGCTAAAGCTCTAAACAACAAAATGATCTAGCATGACAAATTATGCAAAATGTGCTGACAAAATGAATCAACTCAATCATTATAGATGCAACCTACCTGTACGGCCCAATTGCTGCTGGAGCAGTATCTGTATGGATTATCTTTCTAACTGTCGCCATGCTGTTCCAACTACTGGCTATGATTTTGAGAGTAACGGCTTAGACAGGAATGGGACAGAAATGGCACAGAGTAGACTACAGTTACTTAGATTCAGCTGTTGCTTAAGTTTTCAACTACCACAATAACTGATATATTGGCGCATATGAAAATAATATACCCCATACACTCCATACTATGCACTTTAAAACTGACAAAGTAGTTCTGATGATATATAATTCAACTTAACTATGCTCATCGCCACTCATTTTAAATCGGTAACCTAAATTAAACACCCTACAGTTTTATGGATGTCATTTTATCCATTCATTACGGTAACAACAGGTGTTTGGATTGATTTATGGACTGTCTCTTAATGGACTGTGGATAAAGGGACTTCTTCTAGGTTCCTTTCATAAGCCCATTAAGATCAAAAGTCCAAAACTGCTGTCTTGCTTAAATTATTTAGTATTGACCTTTATTCATGAAACCCATACTAGGGAGGTTTTACAAAACTTGGTATAATATTACATATAAACAATAAATTAGTTTTCTTTAAGAAAAAAAAAAGTTGTACATGTCAGAGAAAGGAACAAAACATTTACACTTGCGAACACAAATGCAAACTACTAAATAAGGCAGCTATGCACTTTCATGTAGCCTAGGTGTGCTGTGCATGCTAACTTTTAGCAACACCAAAGCAGAAAGTAAAAGGAAAGTGGTATGACTAAAACTGGTCTTAGTGGGCCTGTGGTTTAGAGACAGGCGATGCTGAAATCTGACATCTTACATTTAATGCTGTCCAACAAAGTAAAATAACAATCATCCTTCATAGTGGCTATCTGTGACAGCCAGAAAGCACAGAGAACAGACGGAAGGAACTAGGATAGGCATGCTTCAAAATACTCTTACTGCATGGTCTGGTCAAAGCTCAGCATACAGATTTCTGTACGAGTGTGTCCTTGTTCTTGAGCCATTATCCTACGATAAAGCTGAAAACCTCAGTCAAGGCTGCATCACACTAGGGGCCACAGTGATACGTTTCAAAAGCAACTCAATTCCACTCTGGCAAATGGGGGTCCAAAAGTGTATCGTATCGGTCTGGTCAAAGAAAACAACAGAGGTAGTGGTATTGCCAACTTTCAGTAGAACATCAGAAGCCAAATGAAGAAATAATTTCTGCACTACACAATGCAGGGCAGGCAAAGTTGTAAGGGAACCTGCCCCCTGCTGCACAATATGTCACATTGCAGGCAATTTCACCTAGCACTGCATGCAATGCAATCAGATTTATCTCAACACCTGCCAAATACTTGAGGTAGTAAAACATTTTGATATGCAAATCCCTAGCACCCTACAAGAGAACTTTGACAAAGACTTTGACAGTTCTGTACTTTGATCAAATAGATAATGATCTCTATTGTGTTGCAGCGACAACCATTGGCTGATTTGGCAACTCCCCTCGCATCAAGTGCACAATGGCTAGGCAACATTATGTTGTCCAAGTAGCCTAATTGCTTGAGCTTACCCAACTTCCACATTCACTTATAAATAATACCAATTGTTTTTTTTTTATACACACACATGAATTAAAGGGGTTATTAAAGGTAACTGAGAAAAACTTTCAAACGGCCGCAACCTACCTGTAGATTCCCTGTCGTATGGGTGCTTTAGGTGTGTATGGTATTTTCCTCCGAATAGCATCCATTGTAACTGTGGTTAGAAAATGAACTGTCTCCACCTCAGCAACTCTCACACCAACGTCGACTTCAGAAACTAGGCTACTGCAATAAGCTTGGGATACCCTTTGACCCGCCCATGAAATAGGCTAGTAAATGTTTGATTTCTTGGCATTGTGCCTACTCCTTATTTCACGCACGAGGAACCACAGACTGCATAAATAAGAACGCGTTAAAAGTAGGCCTACACTGGCAATATTTTTCAGGACCACCACGTGTTTGGTCCACTGAGGCTAAAGCTCTAAACAACAAAATGATCTAGCATGACAAATTATGCAAAATGTGCTGACAAAATAAATCAACTCAATCATTATAGATGCAACCTACCTGTACGGCCCAATTGCTGCTGGAGCGGTATCTGTATGGATGATCTTTCTAACTGTCGCCATGCTGTTCCAACTACTGGCTATGATTTTGAGAGTAACGGCTTGGACAGGAATGGGACAGAAATGGCACAGAGTAGACTCCAGTTACTTAAGATTCAGCGGTTGCTTAAATTTTCAACTACCACAATAACTGATATATTGGCGCATATGAAAATAATATAGCCTACCCTATACACTCCATACTAAACACTTTAAAACTTGCAAAATAGTTCTGATATATAATTCAACTTAACTATGCTCATCGCCACTCATTTTAAACCAGTAATCTAAATCGAACACCCTAGTTTTTATGGATGTCTTTTTATCTATTCATTACGGTAACAACAGGTGTTTGGATTGATTTATGGACTGTCTCTTAATGAACTCTGCAGATAGGGAATTTTTCTAGGTTCCTTTCATAAGCCCATCAAGATCAAAAGCCCAAAAATGCTGTCTTGCTTAAGTTTTTTAGTATTGACCTTTATTCATGAAACCCATACTAGGGAGGTGTTACAAAACTTGGTATAATATTACATATAAACAATAAATTAGTTTTCTTTAAGAAAAAAAAGTTGTACATGTCAGAGAAAGGGACAAAACATTTACACTTGCGAACACAAATGCAAACTACTAAATAAGGCAGCTATGCACTTTCATGTAGGTGTGCTGTGCATGCTAACTTTTAGCAACACCAAAGCAGAAAGTAAAAGGAAAGTGGTATGACTAAACTGGTCTTAGTGGGCCTGTGGTTTAGAGACAGACAGGCGATGCTGAAATCTGACATCTTACATTTAATGCTGTCCAACAAAGTAAAATAACAATCATCCTTCATAGTGGCTATCTGTGACAGCCAGAAAGCACAGAGAACAGACGGAAGGAACTAGGATAGGCATGCTTCAAAATACTCTTACTGCATGGTCTGGTCAAAGCTCAGCATACAGATTTCTGTACGAGTGTGTCCTTGTTCTTGAGCCATTATCCTACGATAAAGCTGAAAAGACTAAACAAGCACTCTGGTCCCTAGACCTAACAATCATCAAAGCCTACATTTAATCAGGAAATTGAATATTTGGTGACTACTACAAAACCGTGCCTTCTATGAATGGAACATGGAAGTCTGTAGAGGCTTTTGTTTTGTTTTAACTTAATTAAGTCAGCAAAATAAAGAGTGGGACTTGTTGCAACCCCTTTACTCCATCTCCAATTACAGTACTGAGTGTGAGCCAGGTTAGGTCATACCAACTTAACAGACGTGGCATTCGTATTCTAAGGGCCCCTGAGAGAGCTCATGGAATCCAGAGGTTCAGGAGAACACGACTCACTGAGCAAAAGAAAAAGGTACAGAGTCTACTTCAGGAGTTACACACTGCAAATGAAAGCAGAAAGGTCTGATTGAAAACATTCAACAACATGATCCTCACTGCAAAACATGGAACCAAGAAATCAATAAAAACAATCTATTCACATTCACTAAGATGTAGACCATGTAAACAGAAATGGTCAGACTTGGAAATGAGGCCTTGAAGGACATTTTCATTAGTCAGTTTTTTCAGTTTGACCTTGCAGCCAAATCATGAGTTAAACTGTTCACTTTGAGTCTAAGATTAGTACATGATGCCACTAAAGTGGTTTATAGTATTAGGAATACATCTACTATGCAAACGCAGCAGCGCAACAGCGTCAAAAAACAGTCTAAGGCATTCTCTTCATGTGATTGTCTTTGGTTGAGAAGTAATTTCTCAAAATATTTCATCAGTGGTAAAAAGATACTGGAAATTTACAATATTATCTTTCTTTTCAGATATTCCCTTTCCCCTGTGCAGTAATATACTTATTGTTGGTATGTCAAATCATAAAAGCCTTTCCTTCTTTTGTCATACGGTATCTATGAACGGCCCAACGGGTATTGCTATAGCAGGTCATGTCCGATATAGATTCTTGGAGGGGAAATAACATGATAAAGTATATCAAAACCAATTTATCATACAATACAATTATTTTTCGGAAGTCATTTTGCAAAATATGACCTGAAGTAGTCACTCTCAGAAACACACCACTCCCCCATCCCCAAAAAGAAAATGATAATAACGGGAAGGCAGGCTCCACCTAGCAGAAGCCTCAAGGTCACCACTCGGATGAGGTGATGGTGATTACTCTGATGAAGCATCTGCTCCTCTTCCTCAGCCTGGGCCTTAGAAGTTTTGCTGGCGGCGTTTCTTGGCGTCCATGGCATCGAGGATGGGCTGCCGCTTGGCTGTGTAGCGCTGGCGCAGCTCCTCAATCTCCCGCTCCATCATCGGGTCGAGCGCACTCAAACGCATCTGCAGCTCCTCATAGTCCAGGTTTTTCAACTACACACACACACACACACACACACACACACAACCACACACAACCACACACAACCACACACAGAGAAATAAAGAGGTAGGCATTGCAGGCACACAGATATGCAGATATGGTGTAACAGACCAACCAAAAGCACACCAACACAGAGATAAAGAAGAGAAATGACTAGTAAGAATGTAAGAGCTTCGTAGTGCTTTTGGTAACAACATGCAAATGGAGCAAAACCATGACAGCAGATGTACTTACAAAATCAAAGTCCCCATCTTGAGGCACTTTCCAGCTTTCAGGGAAGGAGGTCTTGGGGATCAGGTACGGGTCTTGTTGGTTATGGTTGTAGTTCTCCTGAGCCTTGTTGGAGTCCTGCTTGTCAAAGTAGTCCATGAAGGACGGCCGCTGTGCTTGCTGGTTGGTAGCATTTCCTAAAGGAGAGGAATAACAAGATGGAACCTTCCAGCCTTAAAGTGCTTTTTCAGTGCAAAGCTCGTCACGGTCACCCACTGTCCTTCATGCTCACTATTTATATTCTATACGGCAGAATGTGTTCTGTTGGAGGACATTCACTACCTACCACTCCAGGATGGTATTTAGAGAGGATGAAGAAACTTACTCCTCATGGAGCCAACGTCCTCTTCTTCCTCTTCGTCATCGCTGTTGATGACCATGGTGCCCAGGTCAGACTCCAGCATGGTGCTGCCGTGTTCGATCATGGTCTGTGCTCCGTCGCTCATGGTCCCCGTGGCTCTCATGGTGCCTGCCCCCTCCGAGCCCGACTTCACCATGGTGTGGGAGTCCACCTCCACCTCCTCTTCCTACAGTGGCCACAAAGGGGCACAAAGTTGCACACTGTACAGTCAATGACCAACCATGGTAAAGACAGGACACACTCAAGTAGAAAAGAACAGGCAGGCCCTCAACAGCAGCACTCTGAGACACAGAGAGACACGAACAGATGGCGTGTTCATACCGAGTTGTCCTCCTCCTCCTCCAGCTCTCTCTGCTGCTCTTGCTGCCTCTTGGCCTTCATGTCCATCGCCTCGGTGATGAGATCCCGCAGGATGCTCACCGGCTTTGCGTTGGTGATGAATGGATGCTGGACACAAAAATGTTGAGGGGAAAAAAAGAGAGAGAAAAGGATGAAACAGCTGGCACAGACGACAAATGACGAGCGTGGTGGAATTCAGCCGCTGACCTGTGTCTGGCCTGAACAGACGCTTGAGCTTTCAGCTAAAACCTCTCCATTTCATCTCTGATATGCAGATGTGCAGCTTTGAGGGTCACCTTGAGCCATCTGGATGGCCAGACTCACCTGCAGGAGCTGTGTGGCCGTGGCTCTGTGCTCCGGGTTCTTCACCAGGCACTTCTTCACAAAGTCTGTGAAATCATCCGTCCACAGCTCTGGCTTACGGAAAGTTGGTGGTGGATTTGTAGGAATCATGAAAATAGCCTGTAATTGGCACAGAAAAAAATAATAAAAAAAATAAATCACCTTTCTGTTTATGAAATGAAAGACAACAATGACTTGAACGGAAAAAGCACAATGCTCTAAGATTATACATTGTTATAACTAGGTTTTGGTTTGCTAATTTTACCCAGAAAGTCCAGTTAGTATCCACTAAATCCAAAATGTATCTGATAACGGCAACCAGTTCTCTACAAAATGAGTGATTCTATTGGACTGCAAACTATTATGCCTAGTAATGATCACAGAACAACAAAAGAGTTTTGATCCCTTTCTCTGCAGCATGGAAACCGCAGATCTTTAACAAGTAAAAAGCAACAACTTCCATTCAGCCTGTCAATAGTGTACTGCCTAGACTTACTCTCATGGGATGGATATCTGCATATGGTGGCTTCCCCTCAGCCATCTCTATGGAGGTAATGCCCAGCGACCAGATATCTGCCACACAGTTGTAGCCAATCTCTTGAATCACCTCTGGTGCCATCCAGAATGGGGTGCCAATCACGGTGTTCCTTTTGGCCATAGTGTCCTGTAGCACAAAGGGCAAAAACAGAGTTCAGCCACATTAAAGGTGCTTTAAGCAATGCTGGGTAACGTTACTTCTGTTGACTTTCAAACAAAACAGAGAGCTAGCTCGCTTCTTCCTTTGCTGGAAGAGTTTGTTATGTTTTTATGGGCTAGGTTTGCCCAGGTTGTTTTTGTTGCCGTTTTTGGAGCCTGGGCTGTCCACAGAGATCACATTTTTTGACAGTGTATACAGGGCACAGACAGCTAGCAGTTGGTTAGGTGACGTTTGCAGTAAGTGACATAAAATGTTTTAGCCTAAAAAATGCGTGGCATCGCTTAGAGCACCTTTAAGTATGGTACACCACAGAGAATATGGATTCTGTGTTACATATTCGACCTCAAAGTTTCTAACTTCTATATTCCTTGCCAGGCTGTCAACACGGTGTGAACTGATCAATCTGAATAAACAAAAAAGAGGAGGTCCTTTACCCAATGCACTTTGCAACATGACAGACCACAAAGGTAAAGTTGAATATGAATATGCCAGTTGATATTCATGCTTTTTTCCTCCAGAAACAGTTTACACAAAAAAATCAAGTCATGTCGGTAATATCAGTGAGAATGTACCTGGTTAATTCCCCAAAACTGACTGCCCCCCCGCCCCACCCCAAAAAAAACCCTGCCACTCACTGTGAGTTGTCCGGCCACTCCAAAATCTGCCAGTTTGGCATGCCCTTCTGTGTTAAGAAGAATGTTGCCAGCTTTTATGTCTCTGTGGATTTTCCTCATAAAATGTAGGTATTCAAGACCCTTTAGGGTGGATTTTAGGATGGTGGCAATCTCATCTTCAGTGAGCTGTTGAAGACACCATGTAAGGTAGGATTATCAGCATAGCTTTCATTGACCATTTAAATGCACCGTTTAAACACCAGCACTGATTTAAAGGCACTAAATCACTATTTACAAAGATCTTCAATATATATACCGTTTTGTTGCGCAATCTGATGATGTCTGAAACAGACCCCGCTCCACAGTATTCCATGACAATCCACAAGTCTGTGTTTTTAAAATAGCTGCCATAGTATTTCACTACATAGGGGCTGCAACACAAAAGTAAACAGGAAGTCAGTCATACAAGAGCATGTTTTTTATTTAGGGCACTAAGCAAGAGTAGTCAATGTAGCACCTACCTGTCACATTGTTGCATAATAGAAATTTCTTTGATGATCTCCTGCAGATCCGACTCTACAGGCACCTGTTTAATGGCCACAACCTGGCCTGATTCCTTATGGATGGCTTTAAATACACTGCCATATGACCTAAGCAGCACATACAAATCGAATAAGTTGTCTGAGCAAGTTCCCCCCTTTTAAAATAAATATAATAGATGAAATATAGATGGTAATAGACAAAAATAGATGAAGTGTCAACGTAATTTCATCTTACCCCTCGCCGAGCTTTTCCAGAACATCAAAGACTTCTTCTGGCTGCTTGGTTAAACTGTCCTCGCTCAACTTCTTCAATTTGCTACCGAGGGAAATTTGTAATTGGTTAATTCGGCGTTTCAACACTTTGTCATCCCTATGACACATAGTTCACATGAAATGTGAAGTGGACATTAGCTAAACCATTCTACAATATCACTTTCAGACTTTGTGGACGGCCCAAGGAACGTAACATAAGCCCGTTCGTGATGCCATTAACGTAAACGGGGGTGGGAGAAATTGTGCTCATTGCTTGGGAGCGATATTTAACTATTTTCTTCAGTCTAAACTATCTTTAAATATAACTTGTGTAGCTAACTAGCTAATCGTGTTCACAGCAGCATACACAGACACCTACTGGCCACCGTTAACTGGCCTGACCAAGTTGACAAACGATAGAGCTAACGTTAGCTATCGAGCTCCCTAATAATCATTAATCCACTTTCTTTACCTTTTGGGCGCAGGTTGCTCCATGGCTAACAGTAGTTCGACAACTCAAATATCTAAATCTAATGCAAAAATCACTTAATTAAAACTCATCTTAAGTTGTCCGAGTGTTCAGAAAAGATAGCTGTTTTGATGACCGAGTTTTGCTTCTAAACGCATTAGCGAAGTGTCTTCTTCTCTCAAAACACCAGGCTACGTGGAGGCATTTTCCGTGTTTTCCAGAGAGGTGTGCGTATACTCCCATCTTCTGTCTGGGAGTCTACGTGACTCCACCTAACATGCCCATTGCCCACGCCCGCAGCCAATCAGTAAGCACGTTGTTGGAAGGTGGTACAACGGGTTGCATGCGTTTTTGCTGTAATGATCCGACTGATCATATTAAAATAACTTTTATATCGTTATAAGTGGTGAGTAATGCTTTTAATGGAGACACACACTTAGGTAGTTTTAGTGATTTATGATTGAATCCTCCATCTCACATACATAATCACTAAGTAGGCTAGCTCGAAGTCAACAGCAACATTTTGTTTGCTAACCTTAGTAAGACAACTTTGAATAGCCTACGCTACCACAAACAAGGGGCAAGGTATGATAATAGATTCACTCACTCTCTTTTGTAGATCGTAGTTTTATGTAAAGCTACAGGAATTAAAGAATACTTGAGTCTACAGTACACTGACAGTGTTAGCATAGTCGATTGTTGTCTTAGGCTGTTTGTTATTTCTTCAAACCTTATTTTGCGTCTTGCTTTACGTTAACTTCTCGAACTCTTATTAATGTTGGATAATGTTTACATGGTACATATATTTTTTATTTCCATATCATTCAGATATTTGTAGAACAAACGTCAATAATGGATCCTCAGAAAGATGTACAGCCACCGAAACAACAGCCCATGATCTACATCTGTGGAGGTAATATTTTTTGTCATTAAGTGCAATCAGGGCGCTTCTGGTGTGCTCCATCTGTATCTTGTTTTTGATTGCTGAAATGTGTTCTCTCAAATCAGAATGTCACACTGAAAACGAGATCAAGGCCAGAGACCCTATCAGATGCAGAGAGTGCGGCTACAGAATAATGTACAAGAAGAGAACAAAGAGATGTATCCTTTCAGGAATTGATTGTGGGCTTCGGGTTCAGATAAGTATTTATTTTTATTAAGCCTAATTCTGCATGGATCCACAAGGAACTGTTGAATTTAGTAGCATTTGTTTCGTCAGACAAACAACGGCAAAACCAATGTGCTAGTTAAATAGCCTACTCTTAAAATAATCTTTATAGAAGGCCATGGCACTACTTATAAGGTCTATATCTATCATGTCCACATCTTGTGGTAATAAATGCATCCATGGAAATGTGTGTAAACATATAGGACCAAGGTATGAAATGCAATGCTGTTAAGTCTTCTGACACATGTATCACTGCTTATGCATGCATTTGCGCTGCAAAATCCCCCCTAGGATAAACAATATTACCCCTGGTCCCTCCAGAATGTCTTGACAAGGTAAAGATGGAGCTGAGCCCATACCATGTATGCTGGCCTTCACCTGGAATATTTAATTGATAGAGGGCCAAGATTGTGTTATTTATTATTCGAAATTACTTAATGTTTGTAAATGTTACTGTTGCCCAGTGTAATCCTTAACTCTGTCTCTTCAGTGGTGGTGTTTGATGCACGATGAACAGCATCCCCACCCCATCCCCACGTATCTGATTTTGTATTTTAGTTCTCTAAAATGTACAGCTTTTGTAGCTGAAGTTTACCAAGTGTCTATAAAGACTGTGTTGACAAAAGAAAAACACACACACACACACACATTACACAATGATGAATAGGATTATATAAAACACATACTTTACACCTCAATTAAGCAGCATATAAACACAGCTTTTTTTGGCCAATAAATTAAAATAAAAAATAATCTGGATTTTTCCTTTTTCATATGTTGCTGTAACTATGTTATAACTTGCAAAACCAATAAAATATTATTTTTCACTCAGTTATGAGTCAAATGAGTTTGTTCACCTTAAAATTGTATTTGTTCTGTAATCTGGTGTTATCCCTAAATCCAATAATCTGAAATTTGGCCTAAAACTAGTGTGCCAGTTACCTTAAAGGTGCAGTCCACTTTTTTTCAAATTCAGTCCTCTAGCTGTCCATTCAGTGTGTGAGTTCGGGAAAAGCACACGTGTGTGTTCACAGCCCTGGCTCTGGAGATGGGAAGCAAGCATAGCAAGCTCAGAGTCAAACAACTGCAGACTGACTGTTTAAAGGTACCTACCGTATGCAAATATCTTGCACATACCAATGCAGCACAGATGGATAAAAGCCTGCCAGCAGGCTAGTGTGTAGAGTCAGTAGTTGGCAAAGTTGTTCTGTGAATTGTTGTATTTTCATAAATAATAGAACTATGTAGTGCATAGCCTGAGTGGGAATGAAAGGTTTATGTGTCCTTCACACAGCCACACCATCAAAGTGAATCTGAAGATGATCCCAAGACTAGTTGACCATCCCTTAAATATTGGTAAATTCCTGCATACTGTTTCTTTAATGAATTCTTGTTTTTGTTGATATAGACTAAAAATAATAAGTGCCATTTAAATTTTTGCATTGGTGCGTTTAAAAAAAAAAATAACTGTCTTGTAACCATGCTAAATGAAAGACACATAATATTTATATTGTTGTTTTACCATAAAATAGAATGATTAAATCTGACATAATGGAAAAAAATTTTAAAATTTAAGACAATGAGGATGATGATAGTGGCCCTAATAGAAATAATATGGTGCTGCTACACTGTATGGATTCAGCTGGTGTGTGTGTGAGAAGTCTCTTCAGACAGGCTCTTGATGAAGGGGAATCACAGTGGAATCCCCTTTGTGGCTCTCTGCAGCATAGCACTGCATCAGCGCTCCCCCTCCCCCACCTCTTTGTGACATCACAACCTGTGCCGTAGGGGGCGTGTCCTCGGCTGATCTGATCCTGTGCTGCTGGAGGAGGAAGTGAGAGCATCGAGAGGAGAGGAGGGAAATAGAGTGCTGACGCCGCTGCTCCCGCAGAACGTGCAGCCATGGGCAATGCGCAGCAAAGGCCTCCTGGCAGGGGGGATGGAGGAGGAGGCCAGCGGGCCCAGCCCTGCAACCCAGGACCAGGCAGGGGCCGTGGGGAGAGCACGAAGCAGCCGGCGCCTGGGAAAGCTCCCATGATGAATGGCACTCAGAGGGATAACAGGACCCATGCCGCTGATGAGAATAGCGCCAGTGGCCCAGGTCAGACGGGGGTGGACCAGAGCTACCTGGACGCCCCAGCTGGGGCTCTGCCTCCTCCGCTTGCCAGGCTGAAGAATGAGGGCAATATGCTGTTCAAGAATGGCCAGTTTGGAGACGCAGTGGAGAAGTACTCCCAGGCCATCGCTGGCTGTGAGGAGGCAGGTAAAGTAACACCTGGCTTTATGTTAAGAGATAGAAAACATGTACATAATGAGGGATATACCTTATGGAATAAGGGTCTATGTAGAACACTGTTAACGTTGGGTTTATGCTTCTTGTCTATTGTCTAAGTTAAGTGGCGAGGATCCTGCCATACTTACTATGTCACACTCCACTGTGTTGTGACACTTCTATCAAATGTTTTATAAGCCCGAAGTATTTTAATAATTGGCTGGAAATTAATATTGTTTTACATAGTTCTTTTCACTTGAAGGAGTGAGTACATGGCAGAACTTGGAGAAAAGGAGGAGAACAGGATATCGGGTTCCCTGGTATTAAGTCTCAGAAGAAAAGGGGTATCAGATACAGGTTCACTTTGAGTGTGTGTTTATCTGCACCACACTGAAAAGGGCTGTCAGGTGGTCTCTGTCAGGTCCCAGGCCAAGTGCATCTCCTTACAGAGAAGAGCCAACTACCAGATGCACTTACGAGGCCCCGATATCTCAGCCATAGTGTGTAAACTCAAAAGGGAAATCAATTGCTGACTCACAAACCACTTTCAAGTCATGTGACATCTGTCATTTCATCCTTAGCAGCTCTTCAGCTAACCACAGTGAAGATGTTGTAGGTCAGGTTACCGTCCATAGCCAATGACATCTGCCAGTATTGGTCACAACTTTAAATGTGTTACTTTAATGTTTATTGTTATGTAAAACTGTTTTCCAGTTTAATTTACAAAGTTAAACGGTTAGTGTGGTATAGTGGCCAAATAATAAGCTATACTTGTAACAATTTAACATTTCAACTGAGGTAAAGAACTTGTTTAGTAGGCTGGGGTCTGTATTAGTTAAGTGATAATGTCTCAACTACTAACACCTAACAAGAAACATTACGATCTGCTTGTGTTTCGGTGAGGCTTATTTTGGGGCGTTTGTTCCTTGTCTACAGGTATTGATAGCCCAGAGGATTTGTGTATTCTCCACTCGAACAGAGCAGCATGTTACCTTAAGGATGGGAATAGCACGGACTGCATCGCAGATTGCACTAGGTCAGTAAACACAACGATGAAGTTTGGATCATCACTGAATAAACCAGTCTGATGACCTTTCTTACTGGGAACTGAGAGCATGCCAGTAACTCCTGTCTGTGTGTATGCAATTGTCTCTTCAGGAGATTAACACTCATGAGATTTTATAGTTAGCGCTAAGGAGATTTACTGACAGAGTCCAACTGTCTCTAGGGATGACGCCTTTGGAAAGTTGTGGTATACCTCAGTCTTGTAGAGCCCCCCCTGATACATGTATAAAGCCATGGGAAATCATGGCAACCATTAGCAAACAAATATACAAACAAGTATAATGTAATGTAATGTATCTGAGTAATGTATCTGAATTCAGCCATTCAGTAAATACTTGAAATGATATTACGATACAGAAGATAAATATCTAAACTTCCAGCCTATATGTTCTCCTAGATAATCAAATATGGTAGCGCCTTGCTTTCAAAAGTGTGCTACAACTAGTACCGGTATTCAGCATATAATCACCAGAATCCTTGTCTAGTTCAGTCAGTTGACTTGCAGTTAAGTACTAGCGGCTATTTGTGAATGGGTGAAAGCCTCTTGAGCGCTGATCAGCAGGTGAGGTCATCCTCTGGCCTGGCTGGCTCAGACGGCGTGGTCAGGACACAGCCTCATCCTCCTCAGCCCCTCCTCTCCGCCAGGCCTGCTAGCTACACCAGTGCAGGGGATGATTGGTTGAACTGGGCATTGCTGGCCACACCATTGCAGGGTATGATTGGTTGAACTGCTCTTTGCTCGGTGAATGTGTCTCCTCTTCGTCACCATCCTCATCCTCACCCCTCGTCAGGTCCCTGGAGCTGCAGCCGTTCTCGCTGAAGCCGCTCCTCCGACGGGCCATGGCCTATGAGTATTTGGAGCGCTACAGCAAGGCCTATGTGGACTACAAGACTGTTCTCCAGATCGATGTTAGTGTGCAGGCAGCCCACGACAGCATAAACAGGTTGAGTTGGCAGAGATGTCTGGAACAATTTAATGGACACTCAAGTAAAGGTGGAGTCTGTGATTCTCGTCCAAGACATTTCTTTTTGTCAAATCCAGCAAACTGCTCACAGTCCCCTATTTTCCAGTCTGTGTATGTGCTCAAAAACGTCTGGTGGTGTTCACAGTTGAGATGCTGTAAGTTGGAAACAAAGTGACTCAAACTATTCCAGCCAATCAACATTTGCTTCAGATGCATGGAAGAGAGGAGTATTATTTCATTGGCTGTTGAACTAAAGTATCAACAACCCCTTGCTTGAATCACAGACTCTGCCTTTAATCTTTTCTTGGTTAAATTGAGTTTAGCTTTTTGTGTGTGTGTGTGTGTGTGTGTGTGAATATTACACAGATGATGAGCTCTGTATTTACACACTTTAGGATCACCAAACTCTTGATTGATCAGAACGGTCCGGACTGGAGGGAAAAGCTGCCGGAGATTCCACTGGTTCCGCTGTCGGCCCAGCAGCACCGGCGGGAGGAAGCGCCCAGTGAAGAGGTGCTGCAGGCCCGAGCAGCCCGGAAGGCAGAGGAGGAAGGTCAGGCACATCACTTCCTGTCAGGCTAAAGGAGATAGAGGACAATGTATCACACTTAATCAATTAGTGAGAAGTCCACGAGAAGTTTCATGATCGGGACATGAACAATGCCCAATTTTATTAGAGGCTAAAAGATACAGTATCTTATTTTGCATACAGTGCATATGAGAAGACCTTTGGGAATATCTAGATAATTGCTAAGAGCTATTCAAGTGCAGTCATTTATTCACTCTCATATATCTGCATAATTCAAAATACACTACAAAGCGTCTACAGGAAGTAAGGCAGGCAGAAATTATTAAAACGAATCAGAAATTAAACTATCGCCCCTAACGTGAAAACAGTACTACATTTTGAAAACCTGTCTGATCTTTTACTGCAGGTTTTTTATGTTTATGTTTAGTAAAGAGACACTTTTATTCAAAGCACTTTCTACCCATATTGGGTCCAAAGTAATATAAATGGATTGCAACATAACCTCCCACAATTGTAAAGCCAGCCCACAGGTAAATAAAAGATGCCAGGTGTAACCAAGTAACCTGTTGATGTCATGGAACCAGGTAGATCATGTTTCAGACATTCAAAGCTTCAATGCGTCTCATGACAGCACACATAGGCCAGCTGGAAAGGGAAGCTGTGGAGACATGATCTAAAACATCTACATCAATCTCCAGGTTAACACAGACAGACTCAACAGAATGGGAAACTGAAGAAGCACTTGCATTTGCTCATGGTAATACAAAGCACTGCTGCTGGGCTTGTTGCCATTGCCAATAGCTTGTGCACACACAGCATTAGCCCTTTAGAATAAGGGGTAATGGATCCAGGATCCTCATGATGTAATTGAAAAGACTCTCTGCTATTCACTATCTGCTTCTGTTCCGTGCTCGTCTCGTGTATTTCTCTCTCCTAAGTGACGTGTCTCTATCTCTCTTTCTCTCTGCTGTGTAGCCAGAAAGGCTGAGGTCCGCTTCTCATCCCTGAAGAAAGAGGGGAATGAGCTGGTGAGACAGGGCCGCTTCCAGGACGCACTGGAGAAGTACAGCGAATGTCTGCAAATGAAGCCAAACGAATGCGCCGTGTTCACAAACAGGTACGAGCAGTGCCCACAACACCACGTCTTCTTCACAAAGCTTTTGTCACTGCCAAAACACTCCATCTGAGGAAAACAAAGCTAGATATCCTGTTTGTTTCATTTCTGTTCGACTTCCTCCTCTCTCCTCACACACACATCTAAAATCCCCACCTCGCTCTTTTCCCTTCGTCGTTTCTCACTCATCAGCACTCTGCTTTGGCATGGGGGAGGCTCAGCTTGGGAAACTTGAGTCATCAGTTCCTTATATGACTGAGTTTGTCTGAGGCAGGTGATTGTGCTGAGT
This sequence comes from Alosa pseudoharengus, assembly GCF_046254945.1. NCBI lineage: Eukaryota > Metazoa > Chordata > Actinopteri > Clupeiformes > Clupeidae > Alosa > Alosa pseudoharengus. The sequence continues at coordinate 30,511,488 of NW_027468685.1, forward strand.
GCTTCTAATGTGTTGTATCGATCTGTGCTCCACCCACTCTGGGCTGCCTCTCTGCTGGCCGGCCTGTCGGCCTCTCAGAGCCCTCTGCTACCTGAGGGTGGATCGCTTCCAAGAGGCCAAGCAAGACTGTGACTCCGCCTTGGAGATCGAGCCAACCAACAAGAAGGCATTTTACAGACGAGCACTTGCCTTCAAAGGATTAAAGGTGCTTGTTTCATTGCAATGTTTTGAACAGAACATTTATTTATACAACAGTTCATAATACAGTACACGTACCTATACTGTACATATTTAATTTAGTCGTATCTACTCATGGTCTCTGTGTTTTCGGTTTAGTGTCTTGTATGATCTTAGTTCCCTACTATACAAAACGTTTTGTCTTCCAATACTGATGTGGTCATATGAAGGAAGTTATACATTGTAAGGATTTTATACATTTCCATATTGTTATGTATTAAACTGCATTCTCTCTCCCCTCAGGACTACCTCTCTGCCAGCACTGACCTGCAGGAGGTGCTGCAGCTGGACCCGAATGTCCAGGAGGCCGAGCAGGAGCTGGAGCAGGTGACCCTGCTGTTCAGAGAGAGCTTGATGTCCAGCGCCGCACAGGGTGAGACAACACACTCTGTGTGAGAACCTTCAATAAGAGGAGAACAGCTTCACCTTAAACATACACCCAGTATACTGACCTGTACCCAATGTGAGCAATACATTGTAAAGAAAGAGCATTGTACTACTGTGTTGCACTATGGTATTATTCCATACTATGTCCATTTGAATTGTGGGTAATCTGTGCTCTGGACTCCCAGGTTGATGGAGCACGATGGCTGGAGCTCCAGGTACAAGAGAGCTGCTGCTCCACCCATTAGGACTGTGGCGCACTGCGGCCACCCACGGCTAAGGGACGAGGCCAGACATTTGCTTTTACTCCACCAAGACTGGTCTCATGTCACAGCAGGGTCAGAGTTGAGTGTCAAGGATGCCCATCCACAAATCCCACCAAAAGCTGCTCATGACTCTCAACATCAATGACCCCGTGATGCTGAACAGCGAGGGCCGACCGTCAGAGCTGCATGACCATTTGTCTTCAATTTCACATCCGATCTCCTGGCAACCTGGAACAAGAGTGTCCGTGCTAAAAAGTCCAGTCTGGTGCAGATGAGAACATTGAGGAGTTGAGGTTACTGTTGATAGGTCACTGGGTCTTTGGTTGTGGGAGGGTCCTTCAAAACCGTGTCTGTGTGGAAGACGTGCCTTCGCTACTCACAGTCCAGGACTTGACCTACTACATATCCGGACACACTCTTCACCCACTTCAGCCGTGCCAGATGGTTAAAGTTACACACAGTTCATAATCAGCAACCAAGTGTTTCACTTTCTAACCATTTAGTTGCTCTTGCATGCACTAAGAGAACTTGATACCCTCGAGCCAGTAGAACTGCAACAGTATGTGCTTGATTTAATGACAACATTTTATACAACTAGCATTTGCATAAATGTTCTGAACAAAGAAGAGTTTTTTTTTTTTTTTTAAAAAGCTACACATACATGATTTTATTATTTTCACTATTTATGATGGCCTTGTACTTCTGTGCACCTACATAAGGCAACTTATCTTTAAATTAATTGTGCTAATTGTGCAAGTCAAATGTAAAATTCCCTGACTTTTCCCTGACAAAAAAAACAAAACAAATTTCTATAATCTATAATGAATGGTACAAATATACTGACCAAAGATTTCAGAGCAGCCCTGTAGCGTTCAAGAACCTTTGACTTTTTTTTTTTTAAGAGCGGAAGATGGAAAAAATGGCCATTGAATAAACAAAGTTGGGCTAACCACAACCACTCAAGCAAGCGGTGAAGCTAATAACCAGATAAACACCAATTCTACATGGAATTATATTTGTATTAATGTATTTTGGCAAGTAAATTTGCTACAACAAAATTCTCTGACTTTCACGGAAATATGATACAATTCCCTGACTTTCCATACCTTGAATAGACTATCAAATTTCCATGACCTGTTGGAACCCTTTTAGAACTATTTACAATTATCCGGTCTTTTAGTATTGCAGCTTTAGAGCCTTCTGGTAAGATATATAAATAGATGAATAAATGCATCTACATGCATACATTTCCAGCTTGCAGATGTTGAGCTGCATTACAGAACCCTACCTACAGCTCATGTAACTATTGTTTAGTTTAATACAAGGTCAAGACTAGTTCCCACAGACACTGAATTGTAAACATGGGAAATTGATGAATCATGATACTATGGTCATGGTCAACATCAACGCAAACTATGCTCAGTCTTGAATTTGTTCAATAATTTTTGCTTGACAAAACCAATCATGCATGTTTTTATCATGCAATGTATTAAAATCAGATTAAACAGACTACTCTTGATTACTCCACTGTTTATTCCTGATGATCTATTAACAAACAGCTTTGTATGAAAACCAAGCATACAGAACATTACATTAGAAAGCTTTTCAAATTATGGCTAAATTCATCACAAAAGAAAAAAAAAGGAGAACTTAGTTTCATTTTCTTTATTTAGATATGCATTTACACGCATATTATAAAGCAAATTAGGAAACAAATATACAAATATCATAAGATGTTGCGAGCCAGTTTTATTAGAGCTGACTCTCGAGCTCAGGGTGTGAGGTCAACAGAACAGTGGGTAGAGGTCTCGGAGCAGACAGATCCACAGAGACAAGAGAAGAGAAGAACACAACAGGGTGGAGGACACTGCAGCTTGTGGCATGTTTAGATCAGAGGGATTATTGGAGCAGCACCAGAATGGCAGCGAAATGAACACAAAAACATGAACACAAATCAAACAGTGGGGTACTTCCCATCAGAGACTGCTCCTATGTACTCCCCCCCCCCCCCCCCAAACACACACGCACTCTGGGAGTACAGGAGGGTCAAGAGACGGAAACAGTGCAAAAGCCCGGGTTACAGACACAGGGGCTGTGGGGAAATGTGTGTGTGTGGAGGTGAGAGGAACCCAGCCTGCCTGCATACCCCCCCAGTAGGTAGTCCATGCAACACACAACCCACTTCAGGAGGGGGGAAGGGGGGACAAAGGCACAGCACTCTTCAGTCTGCAGATCAGGCTGCACCAAAGGGCCCAGGGATGATCCCAGCCTGAGAGCGGTCTTTGGTAGGTGGGTCTGGAGTCTAAAGTCTACCACAGATACTAGGGGTGGTGTGAATGTCTGATGCCTTGTCACCACACACACACTTTCACTCTCATTTTTTTTCTTCTTATTTATTTGAGACAGACTGAAACAAGGTAACACAGATTTCAAAAAGGCACCATGAGTCATTAACATAAAAAAAATACTATAGTGAGGTGCATCTTCATTGTTTAAGCAGGAGAGTCCTCTGTAAATGACCCTGAATGCTCGGCCATTTCCTGTAGCTGTGAGATTTTCTGCTTTCCTTACGCATGAACTTCAACGTTAGCTTTCTAAGCCACATCTATGCTCTTGCTCGGTTTGTGCTGTGAATGTGAAGCTCTACCTGGTGCAGAAGGCTACAGTGGGCTGGATGTTCTACCAGAGAGAGGTCCTGATGCTGCTCCACTCAGTGCTCCTCCTCAATGTTACACACCTATGATGCCCCCAACACAGGGCTTCAGCCAATTACAACCTTTCCCAAAATGGAAAAAAAAACACACACACAAAGAGAAACAAGGAACCACAACTTCACAAGAAAAGTAAAAAATAATTTACAAGAATCTTGACAGGACAAAAAGGAACACTACCATTACCTGGTCCCTCTTAGGTTTCCATCTGAACGATGCATGATGTTGCACAGTCCTCCGGCTGGGCTGTGGAAGACCCAACCCACAGAACAGCATTTGATTTGTCTAAAAGACTGTGTGTGAATGTGTGCACACACACATGAGGGTGTGCAATCGCCCATGGGGTGTTACTTGAACAGCCTCACCCAAAAAATTGTAAGGCCCACTCTTAAAAAAAAATGCTACGGTCCCTTAGGGGAAAAAAAGAAAGCAACAAACATACTGAGGCTTGTTATTTGCAGCTACATTTGTCAATCAACTTGTACCTGTCAATCAGTAGTCCCTCCTACATTCATGCCTAGAAGCTTTCTTGGGTCTCATCAGCGCTTGCATCTACCTGAGAGCAGCTACATGAAGGAAGGGCTGGCAGAGCCAGGAAGCAGTCATATCGCCAACATGGACCATACTGGAACTTGGTTTTTCAACCCCACATGCCTGACAAACCAGCTTAGATATCGTTTGACCAAACCCCCATCCCATCACCTCCACCCACACTCCCTCTATACAGCATACACTGCCCTGCTCTCACATAGACAGTGGACATTCCTTTATCGACATTCGTTTAGCAAACAGCCAACGCTGGAGCAAAAACTAAAACAAACAAATAAAAAAAGAAAGAAAATACTTTACCACAATACCTCAGTAATAACAATTCTTCTTTTTTCCTCTTTTCTGCTCTTATTTTTTATTTTGAAACCTCGTAGTCAGTGTGCAATCCTCAGTAAGATAAAGTGGGTGTGAGATTAGCTGGAGAAGCTCTGTGGTGGTGGGTCCGACTGACCCGTGATGTCCTGTCTCTGGGAGGCTTAGATGTCCGTCTGGATGCAGGGGTGTCTGGGCGAGCTGGCCGGTGACGGCGGCAGGTTATTGTTGTGCCCTTTCAGCGAGGCATCCACACCCTCTCCGTCGGCCTCCGCCTCCTCCATCCGCGAGTCCAGTTCCACTGCCCGCATCAAGCCCACGCTTTCTTCTGCGATGTAGCGCAGCGCTAACACAGCGCCCTGCGGCGAAGGGGGCACCGCTGTGGCCGCGCCGCCGGACAGCAGGCTGGTCTCCGGCGTGCCGTGCTCTAGCTCGGGCGGAGGGCTGACCGCGGGGGCGTTGTGTGGGAGCCTGGGGCAGCCGGCGTGCTCGTGCTGGTGGTACGGGCAGCATACGGGCCGGCAGGCGTCCAGGTCCGAGCCGCCGCTGAACTCAGAGAAGTGGCTGGAGTGCGAGTCGGCCACGGAGGGCAGGCTGCCGCTCAGAGAGGGTGGCGAGGGCGAGTCCGGCTCGCTGGAGTGGACGCTGCGCTGCTCCAGCAGATGGGCGTCCAGGTCATCGCCGGCCCGCGTTGCTGCCGCGGCCACAGCCGCCACCCCGGACCCCGTGGCGCTCCGCCGCACCCCCCCGCTGCTGCTCCGCTTGCGCAGCTTGCCCTTGCTCTTCTTCCCCCCCGAGGAGGAGGACTCTTTGGCCAGGCGCGAGGACGAAGAGGACGAGGCGTGCGGGCAGCCCGCTGAGCAGCAGCCCCCTCCGCCCGTGGCACCCCCGCGGCTCCCGCCACCGCTGCTGTCGTCCAGGCTGCTGCTGCCGCTGTGGTGCCGGAGCTTGCACAGCTTGGACTCCACGTCCACCTGCACCTCCAGACTGCTGCCATCCCTACTGGACAAGGCCGGACACAGACACAGACACACAGACAGAGACACACACACACACACACAGAGAGACACACACACACACACACAGAGAGAGACACACACACAGAGAGACACACACACACACACAGAGAGACACAGAGACACACACAGAGACACACACACAGAGACACACACAGAGAGACACACACAGAGACACACACAGAGACACACACAGAGACACACACAGAGACACACACACAGACAGTGAGGTTGTGATCTTGAAGTGAAATCCAACTCCTTGAGCAGTTACACAAGCACAAGCACAAGGTACAAGGACCTAGTGGGCTGCATATGAACATGGAGACACAGCTAATGAGTAGAGTGGGGCCACTCCACCCACGTACCTGTCCAAAGGCATGTATGCGTTGAGGATGGAGCCAGCCATGGCTTTGGTGCTGGCGTTGTCACTGATTGTCCCCAGACTGACCGTGCCCGACTCTCCACTCAGACTACAGCGCTCCTTCTGGACATCGGCCTGCACCTCCAACCTAACAACACACACACATCCAACACCCTGCTTAGTCCATGCTGAAGTAGGGGGGTACTTGGAACGCCATTTGTCCACTATGAGTCCATCTCATACCCTCTCTCCTAATATCCTATTACTGGGATGCACAGATCCCATACAGATATTGGGCCGATATGAAATAGCTGGATTGGATATCAGTGAGAATGGGGCTTAAGCCTTAAGGTATTGGTGATTAGGCCAATCTCTTCCAAATGAATTGTATGCTATTCTGTTAACATATGCATGTACTAGGTCCTGCCTCAGCGGAGATTTTGAGAGCATGGAGGCATAACATAGCAGTGCAAGCAGCTCTACTGCTCAGAGTTCTATGGCTGCTTCATGTTGAACAGTAACCACTCCCCCTTTCACAATGCACAGTGCAGGACTTATGCTACCAGACTGAAGAATAGGCTTAACAATAAACCTGAACATACAGCCTTAACTCAAAACAGCTGTTCGGCTTATGTCAAGTCATCTGTACAAAAAGTCACATGCAGCCCCCCCCACAATGTATAACAAATGTATAAATTGTGCACTGTTGCTTTAAGACAGTATCTTTAATTCACATTTATTTCTCAATGATCTTCTGACTGCTCCGCTATGGCTTGTGCTGTACCTACGGCTGGGCCCTCTCACAGTTTTTAAATGGTCAGTAGTGGGAACTACTGTTGCCTTCATGATTTCCTTTTAAAAGTTTCTTATAAGGAGATATCAATTATCAACAATGACAAGGCAGCTGGAACCTGCCACTCTCTCTCCCTCTCGTGAGTGCAGACGCGTTCCCAATTAAATGGATCGCATAATATTCACGTTAGATCTGCTGCAAAGGAGGTAACTAAGAGTTAACTTAAATAGAGATAACATCATGTTAAATTAACATGTTTTGACATTGACATTGTAAACGTTCTCTAAGGAGAGTGAAAAGCAGTTTGCAGTAAAGCTAACCAACGTTGTCTCTATCGCAAGAAAAAAACAGCGAGCAGCCTGATAACCAAATGAAATGCTCGGCGGGCCGGATGAAAGTGCTTGGCGGGCCGGATCCGGCCCGCGGGCCGCAGTTTGCCCACCCCTGTATTAGAATATATCACCACCCTATTTTTAAAGCAGGCCTACCTGCAGGCATGTAATTGGGCTACGGGCTTTCTACAGGAATAGCATGTTTGAATGGGCACTGCACTGGTTGTTATTGGGATTGAAAGAGTGGGATGGTTGCATCCCTACTGATATCTGATATCACATTAGGTTTCTCTTCACCTGTTGAAGCAGTTGCCCACAGTGCTTCCCGACAGGCTGCCCGTGATGCTGGCCCCAGCGAGTGCCATGGTGCTGGCGTTCTCGCTCAGGTTGTCCCGCATGGCGCCGATCCGCTCCATGTGGCTGCCGCTGGCACTCAGGCTGCCCGTCAGGCCGCCCACGCTGCCCTCCCCCAGACTGGGGTTGTGTCGCGTCTCCGCCACAGAGGTGGTGTCTGCCATGGAGAGGGAGGGGGGGGGGAGAGAGAGAGAGAGAGAGAGAGAGAGAGAGAGAGAGAGAGAGCACAACATTAAAGCAGCCCTAAAGACTTTTTTTTTAACCTCAAAATAACATTTCCAAAATCATTTTGAAGGCACTTAAATTCTTAATAGGGCGAACAGCATTTCTGCCGCACTCAGAGCAGTCGCATCTGTTTTAATATAGACTAAGGAAGTTGCTATTACGGGTAGAATAAGTATAGTACGTATAAGTATATATACTCTTTTGATCCCGTGAGGGAAATTTGGTCTCTGCATTTATCCCAATCCGTGAATGAGTGAAACACACACAGCACACACAGTGAGGTGAAGCACACACTAATCCCGGCGCAGTGAGCTGCCTGCATCAACAGCGACGCTCGGGGAGCAGTGAGGGGTTAGGTGCCTTGCTCAAGGGCACTTCAGCCATGCCTACTGGTCGGGGTTCGAACCGGCAACCCTCCGGTTACAGGTCCGAAGTGCTAACCAGTAGGCCACAGCTGCCCCAATACTGCTGTGGACGAGGAGTAGGAGGAGAAGGGGGGGGGGGGTGGGTGGGTGTAGGAGACAGAAGAAGCAGGAAACTGGCTGAGGGAAAAAGCAAATGGGGTAAGTGAAAGAGGAAGGGCGTTGAGTGAGTCATGTGACCAGTCAGCTGACTGCAGTGTCAGGAACTCCAAGAGGCTCAGAGTCACCAGCAGAGGGAGCTAAAGGTCACTCCAGGCCTTCTAGTCCAGTTGGAGGATCATGACCCTAAAGCAGCCTTACCCTTGTTTAGTCTGAGACTAGTGAGCAATCTACTTAAAAGCCATGAAAACCCCTTGCACAACCAACAGCCCAGTTGGCACCGATTAAAAATGTAGACAACATGGTTGGCCAGTTTAAGAGCTTTTCTCACATTCCCGCAGGTTATTCTGTCCCCAAACAACACTAAAACACTACAAATTCTGCACTGCAAGTTGTGTGCAGCGGTCCTTCACATGACTATAAACCACCAAAATAAATGTGATTATACCAAAAGTAGTTAATCATAAAGAGGAATCCTCAAAAACCAGGAAACTGTCTGTTTTATAGTCCTGATATCAGGCACGGCACCAGGATTTTTTCTCTACCGAGGGTGATAAGAAAATAACCCATTTTCATGATGATGCATAAATGTGCCTCTGCCACAGACCTCAACAAGGGGGCTAAGGGTGAGGGGGTGGGGGGTGGGGTATGCCGATCTCTACTGGGGCTATAGCCTCCCCTAGCCCCGGCGTAGCGCCGTGCCTGCCTGGTTTAGTCTGGAACAGAGAACATGCAGCGGAGCGTCCCAGGCGGGAGAGCTGAGACGGGGAGAGAGAGGGGGGTTCCTCACCAGTAGCCACGGCCCCGCTGCCCACATTCATGTCGTTCTCATCGTCAAACTCGATCCTCACGCCTTTCCCATTGCCCGCTGAGACTCCACACCCGCCGCTGCGGCACAAAGATATGGGCACCACGCCATACACGTATGCCAACATGATAGGCACGCCGATACCTGCAGTTTCACATACACACACAAATATGTGGGGCAGAAGAGATTTAATCACAGCTTCAATTCATCTCCTACATGCCTTGTGGCTTCCTTAACTTCCTTAAAATCTTGAGAATTTACAGTAAGTCAGGTGTGTGTGTGTGTGTGTGTGTGTGTGTGTGTGTGTATGTATGTATACACTTATATATGTGTTTGTACACTTGCTGACAACTTGACTAATTTTACTGATACACTCACCGACAGTGACCGCCGCCACAACTGGTGATACAATGACAGACAAAGTGACACCACCAGCAATGACAAGGTTCCTCTTGTGCTTGGAAATGTCCTTTCCCTCATAGCGATTATGAATCTGTGAACATTTCGCATTAAACATACATAGCTTTAACCTTAGCTATGCAGGGCAGGCCTATTTCACAATTGCCTTGATATGATACTGATCACAGAAAAATAGATGAGACATTGATGTGATTCATGTCACATGAGCTCCTATGTACATGCCCCCAGAGTATAGCGCTGTAGCTGCCTGGCTGCATTGGCTGCTAGCTGCAGCAACTCGAGCGGTAAAACCGGTTGTTTTCGGGTTTTTCCCGTACCTACAGTAGGTAGGTACGGGAAACTGAAACTGTTTAATAGTCTTTTTGTACTTGTTTACAATAATAAACTGCTGGCAGTCATACAATGGCTTTTATTGACCCCACACATGTGGTGCACCAATTCTATACACTAGTAACTTATCAACTTAATCATGATGGGGGACATTAGTTATAAAAAGCAGATTTTAGAGGTGAACAATCTAAAGACCAACATTGCATGAGACTTATGATTGTGAGGCTTATTTTTGTAAATGTGCCATGATGGACCCACCTTTCTCCCCACATACACCGGTATTCCGATGATCATGGCAGGGATGGCGATGCCAGCGATCAAGGCAATGCCCACTGGAGCGCCAACCAGAGTGCCCAGCTGCCACAGGATCTTCTTCTTACGACTCCATGGCTTCTTACCCCAGAAGGTGCACCCTGATGGACTGATCCAAGAGACAGACAGTCATCATAGCCACACACACACACACACGCTTGCTGACAGATTAGATGGGAGTTTGTATGTGACAACATGTTTTACTTTAACTATAGGAATAATGGCGAATCGGCGTCTGCGCCTTAAGTTGTAATGTTTTGCCTGGTGCGTGAACTTGTAATTTGTATTGAGAGCTGAGGTTAATACAATAAGTCTACGGACAAAAAAACTGGGAAACAAACGTTTTATCATTATCAATGTCTCCATTTAACTATAGAAGATTAGTGTGTGTGTGTGTGTGTGTGTGTGTGTGTGTGTGTGTGTGTGTGTGTGTGTGTGTGTGTTATTGACTCACCTCAGGTAGTGCAGGTCTGAGATCTCCTTCATACAGAGCCAGCAGAACTCACAGCCACACACGGCGCAGGTCATGTGATTACAGCTCCCATCGTTCATCTTAATGATGTAGGCAGCACAGCGAGGACATGGTTTGATGTCGTCTGCTGTGAGGGGGCACAGGGCAGCAAAGGTCACAATCCACAGAGAGGACAGACACAAGGCTCCAGAGACATAAACTCCCTGCTTAGAGGTTCTAATATCTATGCATCCTTCCCACTGCAGGAACTTCGGGAACTTTTATATGAGACTTGCATATTCCCACTGCAGGAACTTCCCATTTGGAATAGCCCTGTCTGTGCACAGTAATGTATAATTTCTTATGATGAAGACAAAAGCCTATGATATGTTTTCAACAAAAGGCGAGTGGACAAAACTATCACAGAGGATAGTGTAGTTCATTGAAAGGTTTGACACAGCCTAAATGTTCCATGAGCTCCAGCAGTGGTCTGTGTGCGAGTGTGTGAGCGAGTATGTATTTGTGTGTGTGTGTGTGTGTGTGTGTGTGTGTGTGTGTGTGTGTGAGTGTGTGAGTATGTGTGTGAATGTGTATGTGTGTGAATGTGTATGTGTGTGAATGTGTATGTGGCTGAATGTGTATGTGGCTGAATGTGTATGTGGCTGAATGTGTGTGTGTGTGAATGTGTGTGTGTGTGTGTGAATGTGTGTGTGTGTGTGTGAATGTGTGTGTGTGTGTGTGAATGTGTGTGAATGTGTGTGTGTGTGTGTGAATGTGTGTGTGTGTGTGTGTGAATGTTTGTGTGTGTGTGTGCCCGCGCGAGTATGTGTGTGTGTGTGTTTGTGTGTGTGTGTGTGTGTGTGTGTGCGCGAGTATGTATGCGTGTGTGTGTGTGTGTGTGTGTGTAAGTATGTGTGTGCGTGTGTGAGTATGTGTGCGCGCGCGAGTGCGCGTGTGCGTGCCATTACCAGCAGCTCCACTCTCCTGGCTGTAACTGAGAGATGAGGAGCGGAAGGGGCGGAGGCGCAGACTCTGCGCTCTCTGCTGGCGGGCGGCGTCACACGTCTGGTTGGGGTGCCACAGCTGCTTGCAGTGGTAGCAGAACTCTGTCCCACAGCCGTCACGGCCACATGTGAGCTTGGGGCAGCTGGCACACCCAAAGGCAATGACCGCATAGCTGCAGGTGGAAAAAGAGGAGGAGGGGGCAGGGTCAGCGCATAGCAACATGTTAGGACCACACACACACACACACACACGAAAGGAACAACACTGGGTGAAATGAAATCATAAATGAATGAAATCATATTGTCTAACACTCTGTAAAGCTCCATGAGCTTTACAGCTACATGTGTAATGTTTTGGCGCTCTATAAGTACAATTAAATTAAATTGAAATAAAGTGAAGATATTCAGTAATTCTGTATGGTTGAATAACAACCTGACTGAACCAAAGATGAGCCAGTTCTTAGCAACAGAAATAGAGTATAGGCATTAAGTATTGAGCCCACAGGCACCTCTCAGTGACATAACTGGCACGTCTCCCTCTACACAGCCCTCTCCACATGCTCATGCAGGTCGTGATGCAGCGCTGCTGCCACCTCCAATCAGACCCAGCTCCACATATCGGCACACCTGACCTGACCTGACCTGACGGCGATATTAACCCACCCGGCACCCAGCTGATGGAGGAGATGGCACTGCACTGCCACCAAGTAACTCCATTGGCCTGTCTGCCTGACCAGGGCTTTCCACAGTGCCTGGAATATGAATACCTAGAGCAGGAGTGTCACACGCTATGGATGTGAACGCTTCCCAAAAGGCAAAGCGCTGCTCTGTTAAACAGCACAAGGCTATTATGGCTGGCACAAGAAACGTGCAGAAGAAAGCAATTTTTGTTTCACAATACAATTACTTTTCCCCTCACAACACAAACCCAAATGAGCTGTTGGTAGCCGAGTGGTGATTAAAACTCCCACAGATTAGAGGCTGGGCACGTAACCAAGGGCTTTGAGAGAGAAACTGTGTGTGTGTGTGTGTGTTTACAGCTGAATAAAAGTTGTTGTGTGCATGTGTAGGTTGTGGTGCTTCAGCAATTACAAACAGCATCCTTTAGAGAAAACACAGAACAGCATGGATGTATTGCAACTTGGCTCAGTCTTCCAAACATACTGTATAATGTACACAAACTTCTGGCGTATTAGGTTAGTAATTTGCTTGTTTTTCCTGTCAAGCTAAAATAAACGTCCTTAGACAACCCGCAGTGTAGCATTCAGAGATACTGCTCAGGTGATTCCACTTTAGTTAGCACACCTCAGATGCAAGCTATCAGGCTGCGTGCGTGCGCGTGTACCACCCAAATCACATGGATAAGGGGCAAGACATTTGCAGGAGTAAACAGGGTCGTCTTGCATGTGGAAACAAACAGAAAATGCTACCTCATCTTGACAACTGGACCACACAGTGTGTTAATTGTCTGTGAACGTACCAGTGTGTCATACCTAGCTAAGCATCGCCATTTATCCTGGATCAAACCAGCGCTGCCATTTTGACACAGCTGACGAGTTTGAGCAACTATGTGAGCTGTGCTTGCCACTCCTCGCCCAGTCATGTTAAGACGTTCATTACTATGTGCTTGCAAACACTCCACTGCACTAAATATAGCTGAGAGAGGCAGGGCCAGTAGCAAAGACAATGTGTGCTTTGAGATAAACATCAAAACAACTATCCAAACTCCAGCTCTGGCTTGATCACATCCAAATCACTGAACACAATGATCTAAAGGGCTAAATTTACCTCCCTTCAGTTCTCTTGCTTTGGTAGCTGAGAAAAGCACCCTGATGGACAGACTGCCATCCTCACTCTCCCAACTCTGCCTGGCTCTCATAAGGTTTATATCTGGCTCTCTCCTCTCCCTTTCATTTGGCCATTAGGTGGGACAGTGTACAAGGCTGTATGGGGCCTGAACAGTGCATCAGCATGGCTGCTATATGAAGGGATATGTGAGTGAGTGAGAGAGAGAGAGTGTGAGAGTGTGAGAGAGAGTGAGAGAGAGAGTGAGTGTGAGAGAGAGTGAGAGAGAGAGTGAGTGTGAGAGAGAGTGTGAGTGTGAGTGTGAGAGAGAGTGTGAGTGTGAGAGAGAGTGTGAGTGTGAGAGAGAGTGTGAGTGTGAGAGAGAGTGTGAGTGTGAGAGAGAGTGTGAGTGTGAGAGAGAGTGTGAGTGTGAGAGAGAGTGTGAGTGTGAGAGAGAGTGTGAGTGTGAGTGTGAGAGAGAGTGTGAGTGTGAGTGTGAGAGAGAGTGTGAGTGTGAGTGTGAGAGAGAGTGTGAGAGAGAGTGTGAGAGAGAGTGTGAGAGAGAGTGTGAGAGAAAGTGTGAGAGAAAGTGTGAGAGTGTGAGAGTGTGAGAGAGAGTGTGAGAGAGAGTGTGAGAGAGAGTGTGAGCGTGAGAGTGAGAGAAGAGGGAATGAGAGGAGGACAGAGTGCAGAGCCCTTGTCTTTGAGTGAGCGACAGGAAGATGGAGTGAGGCAGAGAGACAGGGGACAGACAGACAGCACAATGGCAGAGAGAGACAGCGGGGAGAGAGAGTGAGACCGCCTGTGTCTAGTCAGGCTGAAGCCACACAGTTTGATGAAAAGAGGCTTTATTCAGGCTGACAGCATCACCAGTGTCAAGCTGACAAAATGCTGATGACAGCACACACACACACACACAGGAGTTGACAGCCTCAATGTCAGCCCCTCTCCCCATGGAACCTGAACAGCAGGCCCTTCCAAACCTGTGCCAGCCAGAAAACAAGCACAGCCCTGATGACAGAAGCTGGACACACCGGTTGCCAAAACAGACTATAGAAACAGAGAGTCTCTGTGTGTGTGTGTGTGTGTGTGTGTGTGTGTGTGTGTGTGTGTGTGAGTGAGAGAGTAATGGACCTTTACATGAGCACACAATAGAATATAGCAACAGACCATAGCCATTCATCCTGTTGATCGCCGGTGTCAGATCTGGTCTGGTCTCTAAGCAATGCTTTATGTGGTTCTGTGAGTCAGCAAAGTGTCAATGAATATCTGATGACATGTTCCCATGAGCAAGCCAGTTTAATGTTATTATTTAACATTATCTAATAAGAGTGAGTCACTGTGTGATAGAACTCTCTATTCTGGCCAGATGTACGTCAGAGAGACCTTGGTATAGAACAAGAGCAGCTACACACACACACACACACACTCATGCATTACTAGCTCCTAACACAGCAGACGGTCACACACACACATGCACTCACATGTATATCCACTGAACTGCCTACACACACTTTTTTGTTTCACCCACACAAACACAACAGAGAGAGAGAAAGGTTTTATATTTTGCCTTTTGATCTGAGAAATTCAGAGCAAAGTTTCTAAATACCACTTGAGCCATTTTTGCAAATAAAAAACAAACATCGCTCTGCCACTGCCAATTGTGATGATAGGGTGGAAGTCCCCCAAGAGCATCTCTGTGCCTTAGTGAACTTTCACTTAGCAAGGTCACGCAGACCCACAGAGTATCAGCAGCTCATGGTACACTCCTCACGCCCACACACAAGTCAGAGGTGCAGTCTGACTGTTCACACAGCCATCACAGCTCAGCTCCCACGACACATCAGTGGTTGGATCTCAACCTGGCTCACTGAGCGGATTAGTTACGGCTCCACATCAGTGTCACCGAGAGCACAAGCCCTCCTCGCAGCCTTCTAGTCTATTTGCAGCTTAGCAGTTAAGAGAGCTGGTAGTCAAGGGTTCCAAAAGCCTTGCCGCTCTGACAAGCTCATTATTCCTCAGAGTTTAATGATGTTTTAGAAGATACTGCATTCATGAACCGAACCAAGATGGAAGCATACGGAATTAAGGGTGAAAACCTGAATGTCAAGCACTGTGTGTACTTTTATATTAGTTAAAAGTGTCGATTACATCATTTTTACAACAGGTAGCAATATTGTTTAATACTTTGACAAGTTCATATTTACTCACCCACAGTCCGGTGCTGGGCACCAGCGGCAGTCTGGGTCAGCAGCTAGCCAGCGGCGCAGCATGAACTCCTCATACTTGTCCATGAGGGCGCGGTCGGCCAGGATGGTGCGGATGTCATGGGGATTGAAGCGCTCCGAGCACTCGGGGCAGGTGATGTTGACGCGGCTCTCGCTGATCTCGATGCGCAGGTACTGGCGCAGGCAGTCGGCGCAGGAGCGGTGCGGGCACGTCATGATGTCGGGGAAGCGCTCGCGCGTGTGCCGCAGCAGGCACAGCGGGCACTCCAGCAGCTCCTGCCCGCCCGCCGACGAGGAGGACAAGGACGAGGAGGCGCCGGACGCTTCGCCGGCCTGCGCGGCATCCTGAAGGCCGCTCTCCGCGGCCACCAGCTCGCCGCCGGCCAGGGGATCGGCCGCGCCTCCGGGCGCGCTGGCGCGAGACTTGCGCTTGGGGTCTCGCTGGCGCCGGCGGAAGAGCGCGCGCAGGGACAGGCGGCGCTTTTTGGGCGTCTTCCTGATGGAGGGCAGGCTCACGGAGGAGCAGGCGGACTGCAGGTCGCGCTCAGAGCCCGCGTGCTGCTTCTTGGTCTGGCTCTGCAGGTCCTGCTCTGAGCCCGCCTGTTGGGCCTGCGCCTGGACCCGCAGGTCGCGCTCTGAACCCGACGCGTCCGGCTCCGGGCCTTGCTCCTGCAGCTCCTGCTCCGAGCCCTTGTGCTGCGGCACGCTCATCTCTCCAGAGGGGCCTCCCGCAGGCACATCGACGGGGCGGAGCGGCAAGGAGGAGGCGGAGGAGGAGGAGGAGGGCGAGGGAGAGGACAGGACGGACAGGTGGGACAGGGGCAACAGGGGCAGGGACCGGAGGGGGGAGCGCAGCGCGTTAAGACATGACGGCAGCCGCCCCACGCTCACACGCCCACCGGCACCCACCGGCTGGGGCGCAGCCAGCGGAGTCAGCGAGGGCTCAGATGGAGACGGGCAATCAGCAGACTCTGAGAGAGGGAGAGAGAGAGGAGAGAGACAGAGGAGAGAGAGAGAGGAGAGAGACAGAGGAGAGAGAGAGAGAGAGAGAGAGAGAGAGAGAGAGAGAGAGAGAGAGAGAAATACAAATACATCAGATGAACTCTACCAACAGCCCATTCTTCCTCCCAGACAATTCACCCTGCCAGTGAAGCAAGTGCTCAGTGCTCAGACCTTGAACCTCCAGTCCATCAAAACAGAGATTTTGCAACAATTCGGGAATCAAATCAAATTCTGTGTCACAGTGACAAACAATCTGATAAAGCGACCAGAGGAGATGGAAATTCAGGCAAACGTCAACAAGCTCACAGCTGGGCAGTAAGCTCAGTCCTGTAGCCCTGATTGGCTCATCTCTTGTGTGGGGGGAGGATGACACAAGGCCAGCATTAATGTACACAAGCGGGGAGCAGAGGGACCCTGGACTGGACAGAAGAACACTGTTTCCTCCTGACGCACATGGGCAAAGACAAACTATGCTGGGTGTCAATGTTTGCGCACACACACACACACACACACAATCATTATACTCTTTTTTTTCACACCGACTCCCATCAATGAGGGAACGTAGACTAAAATAGTGCTACATAAAAATGATGCTACATAACTAAACGTTTCTTGCATTGCTCTAAAGGACTGCTGTTTTAGTGAACAACGTTTCTGTGGACAGTGCTGTTTGTGTGTGCGCACGTGTGGCTGAGAGGCTGCCAACAGGCAGCACTAGGAGAGGTGCTACCCCTCATCACCCTCACACCTGCACACCTACACACACACACACCATCTGGATTCCTTTTCACTCACTGGTCAAAGCACACAGTAGCATTTGCTATGCCATGACAGGAGGGGAGTGGGGAACATGACGCCTTCGGTCAGACCTCTCAGTAATACGCCCGACTCAAGTGAGCACCTCACCACCCATCCCCAACACCCTTAACAGAGACGGTTGTATATTAAGGATCTTTGCCCTTAACATCATGACATGCACGTGTTCAAGTCCCCTGGGGAAGGGGCTAGAGGCTGGGAGGGCGACTGCAGGCTGTGCAGGTGGGTACCTGCTCCACTGCACACTGGAGCCTGTGCACTGGGCTCATCAGATATCCGCAGACCCCTAAGCGTCCCATCAGCACCACACAAGCAGAGGAGAGAGAAAGGACCGTCAGCAGAGAAAACTGAGGGAGATGTCACATGCATGACGGGGAAAGACAACGGCACTAATTCGAAGAAAAAAAGAGAGACAGCAATGCGAGAGTGATAAAGGGGTTCATTTGAGGACTCCAGATAAGAAGAATTAGTCAGTGAAGAGGTCACTGTTCTCCCAATCAAATGGCATCAGGCCACAGCAGTTCCTTTTGTTCCTTACTGTATAAGCATTGCCATGAAAGATGAGTGTGTGTGGGGGGGGGGGGCTTGAGTGAGTCAGGTCAGCGCACTGAATGAGCAATGCAAATGCACCTACATACAGAATCAGTGAAGAACGAGATGAGCAAGTTCTCCACCACAACGTTGGATGAGCAAAGTATCTATCGCAAGAATGTTGAGGTGTGAAAGACAAGTGTCAAAAGTTCATCTGGTGTTAATGTATGACAACAGAACAGGGAAGAACACACACACACACCCTCAAATGACATGCGTGCCTGTTCAACGCTAGTTTCAGTATCAGGGCCCAGGACATTCCAAATCAACTAGGTCTACAAGACAACAAATGCCTCCATGTGATCGAGCATCTGGATGTGCTTTTTCCCCCACCCGAGCTATGAGGTTAGTGTGAGGACTACCCCTGTGGTTAAGGTAGTGACACCTCAACCATGGAAATGCCCTGCACAACTCTGCTGTTTTCAAATCGAACACACACACACACACACACACACACACACACACACACACACACACACACACACACACACACACACACACACACACACACACACACACACACACACACACACACACACACACACACACACACACACACACACACACACACACACACACACACACACACACACACACACACACACACACACACACACACACACACACACACACACACACACACACACACACACACACACACACACACACACACACACACACACACACACACACACACACACACACTCTCCCAGGGGTGGTCATCAAAACAGGATGCTCACTGAACACCATATAGAAGGGAAAATCATGTGATCCTACACCATATGGTTTGTGTGTGTGGCGATCTCAGCTACTCTAATTACAAAGACTAATTAACACACTGCAGCTATTTACACTTCTCTGTAGGGCCTTCAAATCAAGACCTTCATTTGGGTCCATTTCAGAATTGTGCTGCATAAGAACTAGCCTACACAACAAATTTGTCCTGACTTGAACTCCATAAAATTTTACAGAATTCTACAGAAATCTGCAGTGGTGCTTTAAATGCACACTCAAACAAACTGGAGAGGTTTTCCAGAGAGCGAGTGACCTCGTGTGAAGGGTTTTCCCCTTGGAAAAACAGCTGCCTGTGACTAAGCATAGAAGCCAAGTCAACACGGTCTCTACATGGAACAGATATACCACAAAGAGACTTCTTGTAGAGTCAAATTAACAAGCAGTCTCCACAATACCTCACACAAGTTAATGCTTTTGCCTGGAAATTCACTTAGCAGATAGCCTACAGCCCAGCCATATAAACCTGTGTATGAGTACAAACAGTTGATGTGAGCAATGGGACACTTTTACAGTGTTCGTGCAGCCCTTTTCGGAATCCACAGAGCCACGTGACCAGAGTCCAGAATTCTTGAGTAATTACAAAGAGGAGAGGAGGAGAGGGGGGAAAGAGCTCTGCAGTCAGCTGAGGAGCCCAGCGAGGTCTGGCACAGACACAGGAGTGCGTGTTTGTGTATGTGAATGTGTATGTTTGGTACTGCCAAACCACTGAGTGAAAGTGCTGTAAATGTGTATGTGTGCGTCACACGTGTGTGTGTATGTGTGTGTGTGTGTGTGTGGGGGGGGGGTTATGGACAGACACAGTGTTCCCTCCCAAAAGACCCTGACTCTGCACCACTGAGACTGCAGGAAACACTTAGGCATGAAGCTGCTCCTGCACAGAGGCTGTGGAGACTGGAACGAGGGGAAACCACTCCAACGAACACTGAGCAGAGCCAAAACACAACCCCATAACACACAATGAACTGGGAGGCTGTGCAGTTAAGGCCTGCATATGTGGAGATACAAGCTATGAGTCTTTCTGTTTCTCCCCATCTCTCCTCCTCCTTCACCCTTTGCATTCTACTCCTCTCTACTTCTCCTTTATCCATCCCCTGATTCCTTGATCTCTCTCTCTCTCTCTCTCTCTCTCTTGACTGGGAGGTGGAAGGAAATGATATCAGAATCTAGGACTTCCTCCCATGTTGGAGCAGGTTTCCATTCAAGCGTCTGAATTCTTAGAGGACTAAGTGATGTGTGTGAAAGCATGCATATACTGCATCTGCAATTCTGCACATGACCAAAGTGCTGTATGGGGTTGCTGGAGTTCAAATCAGGCCTGTGGGGGCAGTGCTGTTATGGAGTTGAATGTATAAATGTCTCATTGTGCTGTAGGGGAAACTCCTCCCAACCTCCAGTGTGTGCAAGCTTTGTCAGAAGCACTACAAACGGAACTCCAAGACAGACAGACTCTACCTCACACACACACCTCGACATCTCAAGGCTGCAGCCACCTGGCCACACCGCATAACAGGAAAATACAAGCCAACGTCTATGCACGCACACAGAAATCATAACAGGCAGAGTGCCCAGACAAATGTACTTCTGCGAGCTGTGGTGGGGTTTTCAGTAATGTGCTTAAGAATGGCATTTCCTGCAGCATTCCTCACTCTCTCAGAGCTCACTTCCTCACCATGACCATGCAGATTTCAGTGACTGCCCGCGAGACTCCAAACATTGTACCCCGGACGGCATCCAGCTCCTTCCTGCGGCCTTCCAGACTCACTTCATAGCAGCGCTGGGTGGATGCTGACAGAGGGAGCCCATCCAAGGGCAGAACAAACAAATCGGCACCACTCTGGTTGGAGTGTTCTGCCAGAGCCCAGTCAGCTGAGCACCAAAATAAGCCCTGAGGTTTTTCCACTGTTGTGTTGCTGTGCAAGGAAGAGTGAGAAGATGGCGAGCTGTGGGCTGTTGGTTGCCATTTAACTGGTGTTTACCAAACAAACTGACAGTGGTTAGCGCTCAACCCAATTCCTGCCACAGGGTGAAGACTGCCCAGAAAAAGCTAAATATTTAGGCTACATCACTTTGAAATCAATGAAAAAGCACAACCAATGTCTAGGCATCACACAACTGGCTACTTCATGGTCTGAAATGTGAAGAGCTTTGAATGCTGTCATGCGTCATTGTCATGTCAGGGTTTCCCGCAGCACTTTGCAGTCAAGGCGGCCGCCTTTGCAAAACAAGCCTGCCGCCTTAACTACGTCGTCAAAAAAAAAAAAAAAATGTGTTACTTTGTCCTGTTTTCTCCCTTTCATTCCAAACCGTGACCAACGCCAATCTCCCTTCTCCGCAGAACGCATCAAAAATAAGAAGAAACGTGTCATGAATCGAAAAATAATCAGATTTTATAATCTTTACATATGTGATATGCCTCCGAATCACAGCTAGTGAGCGGAGCTGAGCGGTGCAAATATCTCGCTCCTCGTTCTCAAGAATCAGTCAAATCGCGAACGGCCACAGCTCCGTTTAATTGTCAGGTGTGATGAAATGCGTTCATATTCCACATTTTATGTCATAAACGTTGCAGGCCTATGGAAAGGTTTAGTGGTAGGGTTGTCCAATGATCAAGTTGTTGCTTCAATGTGTTTTAATTTATGCGACGCACCGATGCTGGGTTCATCCGTTTGGTTTAAAGTTTAAAATATTTAGCCGACTGCGTGATTTGTCATTTTCGTTCTTTTGCAATTAATCCCGACTCGGCAATTAATCCCGACTGATCCCTTTAGTTAACGTTGCCAAGCGTGTTTGTTGTTGCACTATCAGTGTTGCAGTCTTTTAAAATAAATGTTCTGAGTGAAATATATTGCCGTTGCTCTTAGTTCTTTGGGACCGGGGAGCTAAATTGACCTGACGCGAATTTGACCGGAGAAGCGGCCGAGTAAACAGCCACCTGCTCTCGGCTCTCAGCACAGTGTTGACTTGCGCGTCTAATCGGATGCGCAAGACTGACAATAGACGGGCATAGGCCCGTCCAGGCCCATCCGTGCCTACGCGTATGCTTTCTAAATTATTTAGCTAACTCCATCCCCTTCAACGAACTTAGGCTATATGGCCAATATCTTTGAAATTTAACGGTCTTGGTTTTATTAGTGGGCATGCCTCAGACTCGTGGTGTGAGCGGTATGGGAGGGGAACAGAGCGGCCACTCCGGCCTCTAAATTAAAAAGCGCCCCGCGCTCAAATTCCATCCATATTACACAAAACTATAAAATGATCTAAACTTCATTCACTCTCGGTGTATAGATCAGGACAGACTTGCGGAACAGGCTGCAGGTCAACAGTCTGACAGCCTGCATGAAGATAAGCATTAATGGTCCAATAGTAATACAGTGCAATTACCAAAGGGCCCTTGAAATGATCTTTTTAAAGCCAAGGAGGATGGCTTGTAACAATGCTAGTTGTCAGCTCTGCCATAAGTAGTGACTGATCACATTTGCACATTTTGTTGTTTTGCACTTTCTTTTGCACTTGTTCTATAGCTTGTAATAGTCTTTGTTAAAATTGCACAAATTACACAAATATTTTGAAATATTTGTATACTGTTGTATAGTTTGTTTGGTGTTGTTACTTACTTACAAGACGCCAACACCCACCCACCCCCGATACAAGAACCCCCCCCCCCCCACCCGCTCGGATGGCAACCGATACCAGACCCGAGCTATGACTAACACATAATTTCCTGCGGGACACCATGCACATCCAGCATTTGGTCAGAGAAATCGGTTGGGACTTGAAGACACTAATGTTAGGAACTTGTAGGAACTGTAGAAACTTGTTCCTAATGTCTGCTGAGCAGTCATGCTAAATGCCTTGACAAGCGTCTGACCGGTGAGGATGGAGTTCTGAAAGATTGTCTACTTAGCATGGAGAACAGCGGACCCGTGCTTCTGGAGATCTAAGGCCTGGTTGGACGTTCAAGATCACCTGCCCCCATGTTACAACGACTGGACTGTTCGAGATCACCATGTTGCTATTCAGCCTAAGTAGGCCAGTACAGGAGTCACCAATGCCCATGATTCATTTTTTTGTGTGTGTTTTGTGAATTGCCGATATTTGTATTAACTTAGTATTATTATTCATTTTAATAGTTGTGCTGAGTTACGGGTACGCTGGCGACTCTCGCCGCTCTGTCCAACACACAGCATCATGTTTTTGTTTTTGTTTGCCCCCCAATTATCTTTTAAGCTGTTTGTGTAAGGTGTATTAAGACCATGACGCATGGTGATGCTGCACTATAAACAGTAAACGTATCGATCGATGTGTTGTTCCAAACTATGATAAAAAATTTAAAAAAAATCACAATATTAAGCAACAAATCCAAATAATGTCACAGCAGACACCTAACTCTTTCAGAGGTAGATGACCTAGAAAGATTCCAGGGACTGCCCATGAACACCTGGGCCAGAATATGTGAATTTGACATGAAAGAAACCTAGGAAGGAGTCATTAAAAGCATCATGTTTCGCCATCGCATTTGGAATTTTGCCTGCCATGCATTTTAATGCCAATAGAGCCGTCTACAAGCAGCAGGATACAGCCACTTTTAAACAGCTGAATATGAATATCTTTGAAGCAATATCTTCAACCTACAGATCTACCCTGGTTTCCAAAAACCTTTGAGATCAAGGCTTAGCCAAGAAAAAAAACCTGCTTTTACATAATAGAAGAAAAACGAAGCCTCAAATCAACCACAGAACAAAACAATGCTCAAATTCTATGAAACAATTCTATGAAACAATTCTATGTCTTTCATGGGCAATAAAGAAGCTTTCGGACACAAGTTATTGATTGGCATAGCCTAACAAATGGGTATGTCAAGCTGCAGCCAATGTTGCAACAGGAATGAATGACAGGCGTGTCCACCAGGTCCACCCTGGCCTTACAGAAATAGCTGTGCAGGACCAAGATTGGCCCGGTTAAACAGTAATGGCGAATTAGATAAGAGGCTGCTCCCCAGATGACTGCCAGAGGCCTGTTTTAACATGCTCCGCTCAGGAGGCTTAGCAAACCATGTGGTGTAAAACAGTGATGGCACTAATAAGGTCCTGACCCCAGCAGACACAGACTAATTTAGAGAGCCCCTGTGAACATGTTTCTCGTCACAGACACTGATCTGATGAATGGTACAGTCTACAGCAGTCTAAATCTCCCCTTCATTAGCAAAAATTTTGATTTTGGATGCTGCAGATTTAGGTGGAAAAAGTGTGATATTTCTCAGCGAGGAACAAATAGGGTGTAAACAATTATCTCCTGTGCTTAACACCATGTGTCTTCACCAGCTGGTTGTTGGGGGTTTATCCCCCACCATCAACTCTCATAACTAACAAAACACCAAAGAGCCCAGCTGTGTGGAGAGATCTCCACACATGAAGAACAGGCCTATAAAACTGACCTGCTCATACACTCACACACAGCCAATCTGTGTGGAGTTCTGTCTTGCCATCAGTCTGCTCATCTGGCAGAAGGGTTATGCATGGGGAAACATAAAGGGTTCAGTGTTTTCAGACCCCACAAGAAGGACAACACATTTAGGACTGATTAAAAGTCAGCAAACAGATCGAGCATAGAATGACATACTAAAAGAGCACGACTACATCAGGGAGTATCCAAGTCAAGGTAGCATTCGTCGTTTTAAGAGCGGGTTACAGAAAGTATTGCACTATCAAAACGAACAAGTTCCAAACAGCTTGTATACGCATTCCACGGGCATAATGTTACGGTTTTTTTTTGTGCACAGTGTGTCTACTACGGTACATAACCGTGCATTTGGTCAAGCCTTTGCCAAGAAGGAAGGTGAGAAAAGACCATTAACGTTACGCTGGGCACAGTTTGGCCGAGGAAACTGCTGTGACTTAATAACAACAGTGCTGTCGTTAGTCGTTGTCAGCAAATGACGCAAGCCATGTGTTTGGCTGGAATAAATGTTAAATTATCTCGCACGTTCATAAGATGCACTTTACGTCAGCTATTTTTTGAACAGTGAAGAATCACCACGATGAGTCTATGGATGCTATGCATCTGACGAGCTTGACTTTGTAGAATATTTGCGCAATAGATTTACCGGTTGTATCCGACATCAAAACAAACTACCCGTGGTTGACATACAACCCCACAAGCAATCTAATAACAACCATTAACGTTATTACTACATCTAACGTTAGCTGCCAAGCTAGCTTGCTAGCAGTAATGTTCGTTTATCTAATGTTAGCCTGATAACTGCTAGAACGTTAGCTAACGCTTAACAAGGCAAAGTAGACACAAATGATTCACATATGAAACCCAGTTGGAAAAGCATTATAAGTAATAACGTCTGAATACATTTTCTTTTTCCCTAGAATCCAGCACACAGAAGTATAAAGTCGCGTTAGCGGGCTAAACTGACAGCAAGCTGGTGGAGGTTAACGTTAACTGGCTATAACGTTAGCAATCTAACGTTAGCAAACAACGACAAGTTTGATATATGTTTGTCCGTGAAAATCAACTGCCTCACTACTAATATCTAATAATTAAACATTAAGGGAAGTTGACGTTAGCGGGCCATTAAAGTAAAAAAACAAAACAATGCTAGCACAAGTTAACGATCTAACATTAGGTTAGCTAACGTTAACGTTAATGTTTGTATCGTTAACTTTAGCGTGATGACACGTCCACAGTTTTCCAGAAATCTATCTAATGTTTACGTTACTTTAACAAATCATATCCAGTTGTGGTAACGTTATAAACCTTGATTATGATAACGTAATGCTACTTACTCATACATCCAGGACCCTGCTCAATAGTTTGTTTATGATACTATGATATGGTTAGTTTGCCATTTCAACATAAACAAAGCACCATGAGCTATTGACGTTAACGTTAAGTTAGCTATCGATAGTAAACACAAGCTCGACCCCAGGAACTAGCAGCTACCTGCACATTCACCTAAGCCAACAATGTAAACTAACGTTACCTCAGCGGCAGAGCTGTGGTCTGCTTGAAGGCCATTCACCAGATTCAACTTGCCAGCTAGCGTTAGCTGTCGTGATCTAAATAATATGCTAACGTTAACTTAACTAACGTTAGTGTTTAGGCTAGTTAAACACCTCAGTTGTCCCGAAAAGCCATTAACATTAACGTTAGCATCCGAGATCTGTCTGTATCTAAAGTAACACTACAATAAGTTACATTTGGTATGGGTTAGCTAGTCAACGTTATAATAAAACATGAACATTAGTCAACTAACGTTAGCAATTTTTGAACACCTGAAGTCCAGTCTCCGCTTGTAAACGTTGGCCGTTTTTTCTGTCGAAAGCTGTAGAACTAGAAGCTTGATAACGTTAAACAATGACGTTAACGTTAACCAACATACCTTTCAAGTCATCCGTGTAACAGCATTTCATTCCTAGGACAAAAGATGCCGCGCACAGCAAAATAAAATATAAAAATCTTCTTGTTTTACTAGAGCTTGACTACTATTTTTTCCCAAAAAAACTTCCAGCGTTTCGGCACCTCCCTGTCCCGTAACGTTACCCCTTCTGACTCACAGAAACCACCCTCTCTCCGATTCCCTTTTACAAATTAGTTCACATTCTCTCGCGAGAACACATATAGGCAAAGTGATAAATTCGTATTATCGCGTTATAATAAACCCTGGTCAGAGCACGTCTACAGCCATAATTTTCTGGCAGTGTTTAAATTTTGTCTTTTTGTTTTGTTTTTCAGATTTACGGATGTGGTGCAACTCAATTTAATGAATGACATCCAGACACCATATATTCATGTTAGTATTGCATATTTCATTAGAATTAGCCTAAGCCTACAGTGTGAGCTCTCTCTGTCTCTCTCTCCCTCTCTCTCTCTCTCTCTCTCTCTCACACACACACACACACACACACACACACACACACACACACGGTGTAAATCAATTTAATTTTCCAATTGGGTATATGAGGCAGAATGTATTTCCCTGTCTGACCAGCAACACATACAGTATGTTCAGACCCCTTGCCTAGTCAGGAAGACAGTCTCATAGCTTGACACATTTTTATCAACACAGCAAATGTGCAAAAAAACTAGTTCTGTCAAACAGCATCATACTGTTGTGTCAATAGAATTCTGAATATTCTAATGATGTAGGCTCATGCTAATTGGTCATGTTGTGCCCATTTTTTCTTAGGCTAAGCCAAAATCAACTTATGGACATTGCAACTTCTGTTACAGACATGAAAGTTAAACCAAAGATCCCTGATTACTAACTGCTCTGCTTCAACGCTCTCTGGTTAAACCCTGTATTTTTGTGTCATTCATGCATTTAGAGGTATGCCATCACGTAGGCCTACTATTTCACTTGTGCTAAAATTGTGACAAAATAAAGCTAATAATATGTGTCATAACCGATGTAAATAAGCAAATTATTGTTAATGCAAGTTAGATAACTTCTTTCAGCCACACGTGAGCATGTGAACACTGAATGATAACGGAGCATTCCATCTTTTTGTTTCCGTTGTTATGTCCAGTTTCATTCATGCCTCCAAAGAATAGAAAATGAAGGGGTGATTAGTAGCATACAGGCAAGGACTATGATCATGCCCTGTCTAATAATGTAAAGTGATCGACAGTGGACCTCAGATACAGTCTGTTGACTGAGCATGTTGCTCTTTTTACAAATTTGATCTGTACAATTAAAGAAAGAAAAAAAATCACACATCAACATACAGAATGTAATATTCATACTT
Organism: Alosa pseudoharengus; assembly: GCF_046254945.1. NCBI lineage: Eukaryota > Metazoa > Chordata > Actinopteri > Clupeiformes > Clupeidae > Alosa > Alosa pseudoharengus. Next base: position 30,538,847 of record NW_027468685.1, read on the forward strand.
TAACTTTGGATTATATGATTGATACTAAAACATATACCACCCAATTGTCAATTTGGAATCCATATTTTTATAACATATACAATAATAGACTGCTATCTTCCACAAATATTTCACAGAAAAAACAGCGTCTACATAGGCCAAACTAATGATAATGATAATAATCTATAAATAAAGTGGATAATATTTCCAGCACTGAAAGAACTTGCCATCCAATTCAACAGCAAATATAGGAGGATTAAGTTAGTGTACAGGGAGACTAAGTTAGGGTAATTAGCAGGTGGATTATGGGCATGCTCAGTTCTGTCTGGGGTTGAAACCACATGTCCATGCATGTGAGCTACCTTCCTTCCTTCACCATGGCAACAGAGATCACAGAGGATCAGTGCAGCAGAAGCCATGTGGTTCTTCAGGAGCATTTAGTGTGGCAATGCAAACACATGTCTTCAGCAGTGCAACATATACCTGCACCAGGTAAAGTAAAAATAAGAGAACAGCAGACAGGCCAATCAACTCTCAGATTGCACCTAACCTCATGTGCAAATTATTTACATGAACTATGTGAGAAATAAAGAAAATGGCAAAAGATTATAATGTTTCTATATCAATGTGATAATGATTGAGAGGGTGAAGGAATGCTGTTTCTTAATTTCTGGTGGCAATATTCAAAGGTGTCCAGCCAGAACACCAAACAACTTATGTCTTTCAGAGAAAGAAGTATTGAATCTCCACACCCCCAACACAGTGATAGAATAAAAATGTAATGTGTGGATAAATGCAATACATCTTCAATAGTGTTAGTGTTATATGACTGGAGAAGTGGACAACTGTGGTTGGACCAATCAAAATGCTTCTTGAATTCTTTTTTGGAAATCATGCTCTGCATCCTCTAGAAGGAGAAGGACCATCCAACGTGTTGCACAATTAAAATGCCAGCATCTATGCAGGCATAGAGGTGTACTATGCCTATCTTGCATATCTGGAAAGGTAAAATTAATCCTGAATGATGTACAGGCTTTGAGCAACATATGCTGTCATCCAGACAACATATTTCAGGAAAACAGTGCCAAACATTCTGCACACATTACAACAGTATGACTTCAAAGTAGAACAATCAAGCTGCTAAAATGGTCTGTCTGCAGTATAGACACTTTCACATTGGGTGCATTATGGAACAAAAAAAAATTATTACAAAGACCCCAGACTTCAGCAGATGAAATCTGGGCAAGAATGAGACAACATTTCATTCTCAAAATTCCAGCAACTGGTCTCCTCAGTTCCTAAACATTACAGACTGGAAAAAAGAGGTGAAGCAACACAGTGGTAAACGTGAAACCTTTGAAATATACTTTTGGTGATGAACTCCATTGGGGTTAGAATTTTTAGGAACAATTTGTGGATTACAGGGAAGCCAGAGCAAATTAAGCTTATCTGAAGCATTTCTGCATTATTAACATTTTGCAGAACAATTGTTCATTAGCCAGAAAGCACTGCTGAGGTGATGTCACTGGCCAGACAGTAATGGGGACATTGTATTCCTATTCCTGCAGGGAAACACAATGAGCTGGGCTACTGCAAATGGAAGAGTGGAGGAAGTGAGCCACTGGAGCATTGTGTTGCATATCGGATAAGGCCTGGACTGGACTTCATGGACTTCAAGTGTTCGAACATCATGTTCTGAACAGGAAATTGTGACAGATGGTTGTGTGTTTATGTGAGCTTTAGAGGAGTTTTCTAAGTCATGTCTTAAATCGGTCAACAATTAAATATTTAAAATGCTTTTAAGAGAAGTTCCTGATTTATTTAGGCAAATGTCATTAACTAGTCAAGTCTATGTCAACAAACAGGTGTGTATGTACAACTGAAAAAAAGGAAGGAATACATTTGGTGTCATACTTAGATTCAACTTAAAATTAATTTGTGTGGACTTTATGGGTAAATTCCCAAATAGCCATATGCTAAATACATAGTGATATCTATGTAGATGCATACAATCAGCTTCTTTTTTCCTTGTAAAGAAAGGAAAAGCTGACAGTGTGTAATTGAAGCCATAAATGAATAAAAGTGCCCATTTAATTGGTTGAATGCATCAGCTTGTTTTACAACTATGGCAACCACCTTAACCACAAACATTGCTGTTGAAGGAGCATGTGGGGTTGTGAAAAGCAGATTAGGCTATAAAATGTTACTTGGTGTGGATGTAAATTCCAAAGTTTTCCAAAAAGCATTTACAAAATTGCACAAAAGGCTGTCAATTACTGTAATTTGAACCCCAAAGTGTACCAAAAATGCAGTTTTGGAGGAATTATTTGCAGTTCTTATGCAGGAAATGCAATATTAATGGACATGAAAAAACTGCATTGCACTACACAGTATTTTATTCCAGAAATGGACATGAAATTTTGGACATGAAAATAGTATTGTACTGCACTGTACTACGAAAAATTGTAGTATAAGTGCACTGTACTTTACTTTATTGGAGGTTATCTTGAAGATGCCAAGTGGCACCAGGGGAGGGGAGGAGATGGGAAGAAAGAGGCAGTCACGAGGAAAAGTGAGACGGAGAGGGAGTGGAAATGAGAGAGCAGGCAGCATGAGTCAGAGTTCTCAGCTCCCCGTGTTTTATGCAGTCTGACCACCTGTCTCCCATTATGTCAGACCTAACATTATGTGAACAGTGGTGGGGGCTACACATACGATTCCAACCCTTCAGTCACAGTCACAAGCAGCGATATGCTCCCAAGTTAATCATGAATTCACGATCCAGTGGGAATTATTCCCAGTAGTTGCCATGACTCACCATGATAAAAATTTCACACAGCCCGTTTATCTGATCCATTTTGTTGACTTGCAAGAGATCATGGCACTGAACCGATAAGATATCAAAGAACAAGACAAAATAAATAAATAAAGGCTTGTCAAATGTCTGCAAAGATTGTGGTAAAAAGGTGATTAGGGTTTATAAAGCCTGTGTTTTCTTGCTTTCTATTGCCAATATACCACAGATTGATGAACATAAAATATACTTATAATACTTATTATAGTCTTTTGATTTTTGGCCGAATATAAGCTGTACACTTAAAGCATGTGATTTGTGACTTGATTTCTGTCATCTCTGAAACAGGTGGTGACATAGGAATGCCATTGGAATCAGTTTGGGTTGGGCATGTTGATAGTGTCAATCCAGTTTCAATATCTGTAATATAAGTGGTTGGATCAATAAATTACTTTCTGAACATAATAGGAAAATGAGGTGTGATTTATCTAAACAAGGCCCTATACGAGGCATCCTGCACAATTTGCCTCAATTTAGACCAAATTGCTTTCAGGAATCTTTTCCTGATAATTTCATCACTTGTCATTGCTTTCTGGAAGGAAAAACAATATCTCTCTTCAATTCTATGTTTCCAGACAATGGCATTGAGAAAAGGTCTGATGCAAGGATTAGTCAGCTTTTCCATCGTTATCATTAATGTACTACAAAAGACCTACTGTTCCCTCCATGATGACCAGGTCACTGGCTGACATCAAACCCCATCCTAGAAATGCTGTGCTTCAGAACAACACACACACTGAGACATGAATGCATGAAACATATTTGTGTTACTGTGTCTTGAAAACTATGTAATTAAAATGCTGACGTTGGAATAGAGTAGATTTTAACATCAACCACCAGGATTAACAGATTTGACAGCAACAACAACATTGAACAGTCTCTGTCTCCCTACATTAAACAATTGTTGAGGCCAATGACAACCATAATTCAACCATTACTTACTTTCCACTTGAGCTATTGTGCGAGTACTGATTAATTTACAAACCAACTTCTTTTACATAATGTTGAGGAAAATACTAATACAAGCGCAACCAACATTTTGTTCCACTGGGTTTGACAACTAGGCCTACCCGTATCCATGGTGGAAAGACAACTGGTGGCTGTTGTGCCCCCTAGTGGTTCTATGCCATATTACACATCACCTATGTCTCCTATGACCATGGCTTTAGTGGAGCTGACATTCAAGGCCTTACGCCACTTGCACCCATTAAAAGCAGCCTGCCAGTGGAGAACATAGTATAGTAGGCAAGTGTAAGTGTACTATGGGTCTTAAAATTCATATCCACCCTCGCACAGTTCACTGACAGACTACTTAGTTTGACTATGGAGCCATTTCCTATTCAACTTAGATATGGATGTTGGTGATGGTGCCATGGGTATTGCCTGGAACTGATTGGTTTTTCCCTCTCTCTCAAAATAAATTTGCTTCCCTTCAGTGTTTGAATTGTCATGATAAGATAAATTCTTAAAAGCTTATTTTTGATACCTCTTTTTTACTCCGCATTACCAGGGGTGCCATGGAGTAGGTTACTGTAATATTTACAGTAGTAAAGTAGATTACTGGGATATTGTACTGGGGATACTGTAATATTTACAGTAGTAAAGTAGATTACTGGGATATTGTAGCAAGGGGACCACTAAAATGATGATCAGTGGAGTTGCAAAATGTAATAAACCGCTCAACTCTTTCTTTCAGCTTGAACTTTATATCTATTCAGTCAAGTTGGAAAACATTTTATTTTCCAGTCAAACCATCTTGGTAAATTGAGACTTTAGAACATGTGTAGCCTGGTTTCATCACTCATCGAGTTTCACTTTGTGACCAGTCTGGGTAATCATAATTAGGAAATGTGCTAAGACTGAAATCATTGGTCCGGCCTGACCAATGAATCAATATGGGATTCCAAACGTTTCTTTATACTCGCCTAACCTTTACAAAGAGCATGTCAGGAAACCACGTAAACTGCAATTTAGAGGTTTGTAAAACCTACTACCATTTTCCACAGCCACTTTCAAAACTAACATGATCCCCCTCATGGTTGATTGGCCTGTCATCCTGGTGACTGAGGGAAACAGACCCATGAAAAAAGCTAGACTAGTATCACAAAATAAAAATTAGGAGATACTAGTCAGACAGGGCCAGGCTATCACACAAGTTAAATACCTACATGTACAATAGAAGGCATTGCCAACAGCTTGGATGACAGGCCCTCTGAAAGATCTAGGTCAATCTTGGCTTATAGACTGCACCATTTCCATGTTCACAGCCTCAGAAGGCATGCATCATGTGAGCGAAATCCAGACACAGAAGTCAGGAATGTCAATCTAGTAATCTAATGTAAATGTACCTGCATGTGTGTTGATATGGAATTATACAAATAAAAGAAACGTCAATATGTTTTAATAGGTTTTTATTTCAGCAAGCAAATTTTTAATTCAAGAGAAACTTCACAATGCCAAGTTCTCAGCCCTCTCCTGTCCACTCAGAGCCAAAACTCTTGGCCTTCACAAAGTAAAAGGAATAAAACAAGGAAGGAATGCTTTCGGGTCACAAACCCATTTTCTGGAATATTTTTAACCGCAGATTTTACATTTTTTATGTTTTAAAATTTTTTCTCTTTTTTTTCTCCATTTTTTAAAATAAACAAGGCCTAGCGTTCTCATCTCCAGACCTGGCTGACCTAGTTTCCTTTCCTTTTTTTAAAATGTTTTAAGATCTTTTTGCAATGTTTTGTGTGTTTTCATTTTTTCAATGTTTAATTTTTTATTTTCCTCGGTGAAGCAAGTTTCAAGGTTCCCCATTCCTATAAAACAGAGAGAAAACAACAAATGTTTTTTTCTGTAGGAATTGACCACATGATCAGTAATATCAACAGTGCAAGCTGAAAAGATGGGCTCCTCACCTTGGCTTAGACACTTGGGACACCAGCAGAGTTGGGCACATTCTTCTGAGCAGCCTCTTTGGCTTGGTGAGCCTGGAGCACAGCCACGGCCTCATCAACCTAAAGAAAAAAAAAAACAGTTGAGCCCAAAATCAAATACTGAACAAGGTTTGACAAAAGAAAGTCAACATTTTGCAGGGCATTTTGGAAAGTAATGGATTGTGGATTATTCATAAATAAAATTCCATTAGCTTCACAGACCTTAGAGCGCAGCGACTCTGGAGACTCCAACATGTGGAGCAGCTCAGAGTTATCAATCTCCAACAGCATTCCTGTGATCTTTCCAGCCAGGGTTGGGTGCATGTTCTGGATCAGTGGGAAGAGACGCTCACCTGCAGCCAGAGAAAGACCGTTTAGGACCCGAGTATGTTCTATGCATAGCTCATCACACAATCTACCATGACTCACAATAAAGTGTAATTAAAGCATATCATTTGACTCACCCAGCATCTGCTTCTGCTCCTGTGGAGGGGCAGCTGCCAACATGGAGGCGGTCAGAGGCTCCTGGCCCTGCACATGGACAGCAGGCTACAGGGGAAACCCAATGCAATGTTTAGCTTTAGCACGGTCATACGTTTAACACAACTTAAAGGACCATCATGTCAAAGTTTAAAACAGTTTGAAGCAAAAATAGGCAAGAGCAAAAATTGCCCAGTTGAGGGTCAATTAACCAAACTACTGATCCCACACAATGGCACTGATGACATCTAAACAACTGTTTTCTTCGGTGTTTACCTGTTGCATGGCAACCTGTGGCTGGGTGTTCATGTGCTGCTGGGGGTTGCGCACTCCAGGGGCGTACTTGTACTGGGGCACGCCACGCACTGGGGCTGCGGCTGCTGCTGCTGCTGCAGTAGCAGGGCGAGGACCCATAGACGCTGAAGAGGGACAAGAAAGAAAAAGTTAGATAAACACTTCAAGGCAATAGCAAATAACAACTTAAAACGGTATACATTCAACTTGTCAACTATGTATATGTGGAGTACAAAAGACACTCACCAACGCGCTGAGTGGACACCATGCGAGGCACCTGGGAGGCTGGCCTCATGGTGCTGAAGGTCTGGGGCCGTGGTGGCTGGGCCCGCATGGCACCTGGCATGTTCTGGAAGTCTGCGGAGATGAAAAAGAAGCTGCCATTTAAAGTCTAGAACCTCCCTCAGTGAAGGAAAGTTTCACATGTGTACTAAGCTGTTCGAGTGAGAGTCTCGAGTTTGAGGTTTCGAAATGGCACACTTCCACATGGAATAAGGAACTTACGCTGTGGTCTGACGCCCTGTGTCGTCCAGCGGGGGCTGGGCCTCAGCTGGGCCAGCTGGCTGGTGGGGTAGTATGCAGCTCTGTTCTGGGCCTACAGAAGCAATAGAAAATAATGTTACATCATTCACATTATTCATACAGCTGGCATAAACTAAGGACCAAGTTGACTATACATTCAGCAGAAGCACCTGACTATGTGCGCTACATTCCTGCAGCATGACTCATCACTCTTACCTGTGGAATGGCAGCCATGAAATAGCCGGATGGTGGAGCGGGCTGGTAAGGGTTGATGACTGGATTCGGCACGGCCCGAACGCTGGCCATCCTCTGCATGTACTGATTGGTGAGGTGGGCTTGGCGCTCCTCCTTGCGCTGAGCCAGCGCCACGTAAAGCGGCTTGGTGGCCACAATGCGCCCGTTCATCTCAGTCACGGCTTTGGTGGCCTCCTCAGGAGAGGAGAAACACACAAAACCAAAGCCTTTGCTGCGGCCACCCTCCATCATGACCTTGAGTGGAAGGAGAAAGAGGCTTGTTTAAGAGGGAGGGTCTTTAGATCTTGCCCCAAAGGCAGAACATATGCTCGACATACTTAACCCAGAAACAAAATATGAATCTAAAAAATAAATGCTCATACCTTGGCACTGGTGATGGTACCAAATGGAGAGAACTCCTTGCGCAGACGCTCATCATCAATGCCATCATCAAGATTTTTGACGTAAAGGTTGACTCCCTGATGCAAGAGAGAGGGAAGAGAAAACGATTAGTCTCACTCCGGCAGTAATACATGTAAATAAGCCCTCACTTCCTCCTTCAGTAAAGGTGGTGGAGAATCTGTCAGTACTCCATCTATCTCCAGCGTCTCACTACAAAGGACGTAGAGCCCATGGGTTACTTATTACTGTGGCAGCCATTTTGGCCAGTGTAGTCCACTGAGAAGGAGACACTGAATTTGACAAGGCTGCAAGTGAATAATAAATAATAAAGTGGTTTGGGTTATATTGTGTGCGTACTTGAAGTTCTCAATCCTCACGAGGAGCAGAAAGACCCCAAGAGCAACTCGGGGAACCTTGGATGAGGGTTGTAACTAACCGTACCTGATAGCGGGTCATACGGTCCTGCTTCATCTGCTCAAACTTGCGCTTGAGCTCTGTCTGGCGCTCCACTTTCTTCTGGGCGCGGCCCACGTAGATGAGCTTCCCATTCATCTCCTTCCCATTCATCTCATCCACAGCCTGACAGGAAGAGGACAACATACTAACAATGAAACTAACAGCACAGAAGGTCAATACGGCCATTCAACTCATAGTTGAGATGTTACAGTGCAATATTATGGTTCGCAATGCATATTTCACATACAGCAACACAAACACCTGAAAAAAGGACAAGGGAAAGATGATGACTCACCCTCTGGGCATCCTCGTGTCTCTCAAAGCTGACAAAACCAAAGCCTCGGGACTTGCCACTATCATCAGTCATCACGCGAATGCTCATGGAATTGCCTGTGAATTAAAAGAATATAGGCTTGATCAGCACCACTGAAGGGACTTCTCGCCCTAACTCACTTCAAGGACTGCTTACAATCTAGTCATTCTGCTGGCTTCCAGCACTCAAACATGTCAAGATGTGTGAGCACATCTAATAGTATGGCTATTTCTCAAACTACTTTTCTAATTCTAGTATAGCTACAGGTCACATCCATTTTTACAGGATGTGACCTGTAGCTATACTATTTAGAAAGTACAAGACCTTTTAAAAAAAAGTTCTTTAAAAAAGTAAAAAAAAAAAATAAAAAAAAAAAAAACATAGTCCAGTATTTCTTTCGAAATTGAAATGAAGTTGTATGGACTGGACTATGTTTAAAAAATAAATAAATAAATAAATAAAAATTAAAAAAACGGCGACGAAATTGTGAATTTCCAGAGCGTGTTACTCCACACTCGGCAATCGACTCCTACAGACTTTCCCCTAAAGACGCCAGCTGCAGCAGCAACATTTCCGGAAAGGTACTGGCTTGATGAAATTCATTCTGGACTCTCTATCCGACCACATAAAGACCTTGGGATACTTCGGTTTGGTTTTAGGGACCCTCTACTCACTACCACGTAAGTGTAATGTTGTTTGGAACTGTAGAAGAGGTATAAAAAAAGCGTTTTGTAGCGGCGAAATGACATGCCCAGGTCACTTCCAGGCTAACGAGTTTTGACTAAAAACGGTAAAATCGAACTTTCTCAAAACACATCTGAATGACATGATTTTGATGTCAACTCAACGTATGTACTCCCAATCATCCGTAAATTGATCTAAAGTGCATTTTACTCCGGATAATTCCTTTAATGTTTTTTTCTAACAGAATATGTAAAATCACCATATTTGCTGAAGATCTCCCTCAGTTTCTCATCATCCATGTCCTCGCCGAAGTTTTTGATGTAAACATTGGTGAACTCCTTGGCTCTGGCACCAAGCTCAGCCTCGCGCTCTTTGCGAGATTTGAAGCGGCCTACAAACCTGTGGGAGCATCAGTTTAGAGCCAAGATCAGTCATGCAGACCAGAACATGAGGAAAAACACTTGGACATGTACACGATGCATTAGGGGATTAATAATAAAGGTTAGCCAACATGGAGCACATTGTACATGATTCAAGTGTACACGAAACATGGTACAAATTGCAGCACAAATTCACACTCGATATAAGTGATGGTAGTACCTAACGCATGCATTTCAACTAAATACAAATTCAACACACTTACACTTTGCGATCATTGAGCAACATGCCATTCATTTTCTCAATGGCCCTCTCCGCTGCCTCTTGAGTCTCAAAGTGCACAAAGCCATAGCCCTTCGAGCCATTCTCATCACAAACCACCTTAAAATGGAGATGTGAAAGCACAAAACGTTTTACATTTGTAAATCTACTAACTCAAGCAAGTAAAAGGAATTTGGACAACACAGAACAACCCATTCGTGAAGACCCGTGAAGAACAATCCGTGAAGACCACAGTAACTCACCTTGCAAGATAGGATGTTGCCAAAAGCAGAGAATGTGTCATAGAGAGCTTTGTTGTCAATGGACTTGTCCAGATTCTTGATGAAGATGTTGCCAACTCCACTCTTCCTCAGAGAAGGATCACGCTGGGACCACATAATGCGGACAGGTCTACCTTTAATAACGTCGAAGTTCATGGTGTCCAGCGCACGCTCAGCTGTAAGAGACAACCCAAATACGCATGTACAAATCAATACACCTTACTGATATGGGTGCAATTCATGGCATCTCTATGGCTCTGGGTGACGTTCTTAGCAGGAATTAAACCATTTAAACCGAGGCCATTTATGTCCATATCATGACAATATATTTAATGTCCTGTCATCTATTGTCCTATATAATAACAGTTGAGAATGGTTGCCAAATTTTAACCCTTGTGCCATTTATCTGGCACATACACGACCCCACCCAGTTTGCGCATTCAGACAACTCAGTTCCAAAACACCAATGTTCAAATAACTTCACAGACCATGTGCAAAAATGTGTGATTATGGTTAGGCGTGGTCTGCTGAGGTAGCCAACTTTCTTTATCGCGATTCACGAAAAACCTCCACTACGGCATGGCTGCGCCATGCTGTGTGTCATGTCAGAATGGCTACAGATGGCGTATGCCATGAAATGTCTTCGCACATGTCCGTGTCGTCAATTTTGTTCCATCGCGTAGCATGTTTTACATCCAAATACAGCGTTACAGATAGGGAAATGAGAGAAAACGTCTCTGTTTTAGGCCAGTGATTCTACTAAAACACAATTTTAATGCAGCCACGGTAACGTTAGTGAGGCTAACTCCAAGAGCAAGCTACCTGACACCACTTCTTTAGGCCTCTCGAGACATCCACGTTAAGCTAGGTGGAGGCCAACATAATCCTATCAAGCTAGCATGCTAACATACTGCAGTGTGCGTATGCAACACGTTCGTGCCACGAGTAACGTTAATGATAGCAAGCATGTTAGCATTTCTGGCTAACGTTAAGTTAGCGCTGTTCGCTAACGTTAACGCACACATTTAATTATATAATAACACCCAACAATGAACCGTAACAAACGGATCTTACCATCAGCAGGCTGCTGGAAGTTGACATAGGCATATCCAAGGGAACGACGGGTTATCATATCCCTGCAGACACGGATGGAGAGGATAGCCCCAGCGGGGCTAAACTTCTCGTACAGCATGGCCTCGGTCACATCCTGGTGGAGATCCCCGACGTACAGTGAGGCCATCGGATAACTTGGAGCGCTGGGATTCATTGTATTTAATTGATTTGGTCAAATATAGTGGTTATAGCGAAAAGTCGTCAAATCTTCAGTTCGTTCTGCGTAAGATGCCACTCGTGGTTTGAGGGATCTTCTTGCCGTTAGCGCGTCAGCTCAATACGCCTTTCTGCTAACGCTGCTAGCAACTTCAAAACTGCTAAAAGGTAAAATGCAATGACACTAAAATAGATCAATATTAAAATACTATCACTTGTCAAGATACAACCTGTTCGGTGTACTTAAATAGCTTGCTGATAGGACCGGATAAACGTATCGTAAATGAATGCCAGCAGCAAGGCCTTTCGAATTCGCTGGTAACGTTAGCCAATGATTAGCTTACTAGCTAGCTAGCAACATACGTCGGTTTAAAAATTTCGTTAACGTTGCTTCTCCCCGTATCGTACCGTCCAGACCACGATAAGCGACTCCTGCTTCACCGATTTTATTATAAAAAGAAAAATGATTTTTTGGAGTTTTTAAGGTTTTTAAGTTTTTTTTTGTTTTTTAGATTTTTTATATAATGTGTGCCGAGGCAAGCTCAGGAGCACACACGCACTCACACAGCACTAACAGCCGGGGTTTGGGGAGGGAAAAAATGTGGCCGTCGATGCCTATATACCCATGTGTACGTCATCACAGTGGACCAGTCATGTGCAAGCTGTTGGTGAAATAAAAAAGCAAGAGAGAAATCCACGATTCATCTCAGCATAGAAATGCTAAGCATTTAATTGGTTTGTTAAAAACCGCTGATCATATTATCACAATCATATTTCAGTTTAGTTAAACACTTCAAACACAACAGGAGTGCAAGTGTAAGTGATTAGCCTATTAGGCATGAAGGTTAAAGTTCCCCTTGAACTTTTTATGAACAAATAAATACATTTGACACATTTTACTATTTCATTTTTAGTATCAACGACATTGATCGACTCATCTCTGTGTCCAAATGATCAAGATAAATCTTCAGATAATAATAGGCCTACTGCGCCAAATGATCAAAGAAGGTTGTCTTCTCTGAGTAGGCCTATAAACCTGCCTGATCAAAAGAGTACATGCATGAAAGAAAAAAAGAAAAAAAGAAAGGGGGAATGAAAGCGGAATTGGAAAAATTAACAATCCCTTATTTGAAGTGTCTGACTGCTTGTGTAGACTGCATAATAGAGATTATGTGGACATAAACAGCAATGCCATCATTACTGAAACCAACCTTTTCCTCAAGGTCAAAAATTAACCAGAAGGGGGAGCAGTAGACTTACTGGAGCAAGGGAAACTTGGATGTGTGCATATTTCATAATCATAAATGACTCTGTTTATGATCATTACAGCTGTTTCCATTAGAGTTCTTCTTCATCAGACTCAGCCACTAAAAGCCTACAATAGCCTTCAGTAAATGAGCTTATCATCAGAGCACAGCAGTGCTGGATATGGTATTTTTACTGTGAAAAGGTCTAAAGAAACTAGATAGATACATAGATATATACTTTATTGATCCCCAAGGGTAAATTCAAGAAACTCCATACAAATATACCATGCACATTACCCATTACCAATAATTAAATGTTCAAACCAGCTGCAAATGAAGACTTTTTTTTAAATTCACATTTTACTGGCTGGGCATGTGACCCACTCCCCTTCCCCCCAAACTCACATTGGCCAGCCCCCAAGGCATTGTAGATTGTGGTCCTGTTATTGTCTCGATGGAAATGTGGGCAATCAGGGTTCTGACATATCCAGAGTTCAAAGGCTAACAATCTTTCCTAAACTTAATTTTATTAAGAGCCATACAAAGGTACAAAGCAAGGTTGCACAGGTACTTCAGCAAGAAAGACTGGATGATTCTTTAAGTTGTACTCCTGTTTATTTAGTCAAGTAGCCTGCTATAAAAATGCACCAAGTGTGGTCACCATTTGAAGAATTTGTGATTCTTTGGAAAGTGAAAGGTAATGGTGCTTATAAAGGCATTTGGCATTCATCAAGTGTACTGACAACATAAAACTAATGGGCGTGTGCCCACTTTACATGAAATAATTAACAAATAACTGAAAATATATCACGTCACACTGTTACTCCAGGTAGATCACTTCAGGAATGCACTCTCCCTTCCAAATTTGGTGCATGGCCCACAAGCCTTTACACGTGCTCACAAAATGACAGCCATTATTTTCCCACTGAGACTTAACGACCCAGTTCTTGCTCTGCATGATAACGAGGGATGTTGGAAGGCCATTGCAAAAACAGTCAGAGCAGAGGAAGGTAGAGGACACACGACCCATTTTTTTGCTGTAGATGAAGCACTGCAGAGGCAATGAGTGATTTAAGATTTTCTTTTATTTCACATACATGAAATTACATTGCAACCCCCTCCCCTGACATTAACAATTATGTTTGGGTGTACAGTATGAAAATTCCAAGGACATGAAACCTACCCCGTCCAGATGGCTACCTCCATTACAAACTTAGAACAATGCAATGGGTATATATCAAAGGAAAAGAACAAAAAGATAAGAAAACAAAGAAAAAATAAAATAAAAAGACAAAATATAAACCCTAACAGGAGATAGAAGTAAGCTAATGGGAAAAATATGACCAAACTGCTCAAGGGACATTATCCGAATGACAGAACTGAGCTGCGGCGAATCCTTGCGACTAACTGCAGGTTTTCTATGTCTCATGATTTCAGACAGCAGGTAAAGAACCCCGACATGTCAGTCCAGGTAAGGAAATGATCTTGAGCAGATGGCACTAAGAATGGAATGTCTCTCGCCAGCCCTCTCAATGGAAACCATGATGTCAGACTTACTTTTGGTTTTATTTATCATTATTCTTCTGGAAAGAGGAAAAACGTAATGTAACCTATTCCCTGCTCAACTAAAATCGTTCACACTTGTTCTGTCTACAGGCTCTGTACTGTTTCATGTGTGTTTCCTGGTGAACCACAGACATGTCAAACAACAATGTCAAAGGATGCATCAATGTCTCACATATGTATAATGCACATGTATAACGCCTAGCTAAAATTAGCCCCTGTATGACTCCCTGACTCCCAAATCATCGTTATTGTGCCTCAAAAACTACAAGGTCAGACACTACCCATCCCACCCCTCCCAAACACCCTTGCTTGTAATCCCATATCATAATCCACACTCACACACCAACACTTCCATACTCAGACACTTTCTCTCACACACACACACACTCACACACACTCTCTCTCACACGCACGCACACATACACGTATCCAAGTGACAGAGGCTGGTGAGAAGTTAAAGAGAAAGAAGCTGGAACCATGATGGTCTCAGTGTTTCATTTTTTTTTCTTTTTTTTTGCCTCAGTAAGCAGACAGGAAAGTTTGATGAGCAGACTCAGTTTTCTCTGCCTTCCTCCGTGTCTTCCGCATCAGCTTGATTGTCTGAGGTCCACAGCTGCAAGAGATTAACAGAGAAAATCAATACTACAATTGATATACAAGACCAATGACGCATTACACCCATATAACCGAATCTTTCAACCAAGTTCCCTTTTCTGTGGAAACAACTGGCATTAAATGTTTTGTTGTGTAGAGGAAAAGCATTAACCACTCACTGTCAAATTGTCTCTCAGCAGCTGCATGATCAGTGTGCTGTCCTTATACGAATCTTCATTCAGTGAATCAAGCTCTGCAATAGCCTCATCAAAAGCCTGAAAAAAGGAAAAGTTTTTACAGATACCTGAGAAATGTAAACAGTCTCCTACACTCATTTCAGTCAAACAACATAAACCAAAATAGTTATCGGAATGGAGCTTGAACACTTGCTTTCACACATAACACATCATTTAATAAGTAAAAAAAAGAACTAGATGCAAATGCTTTGTCAGCCTTACGGTCTTGGCCAGTTTGCAGGCCTGCTCGGGGGAGTTCAGGATCTCGTAGAAGAAGACAGAGAAGTTGAGGGCCAGGCCCAGACGGATGGGGTGTGTGGGCTGCATGTTGCTCTTGCTGATGTCAAACGCTGACTGGTAGGCCTCTTGAGATTTTGCGATGATGGCTGTTTGGGGGGAAACAATAAATACATTTAGTAATCTTAGATTCTAAGAATCTAACCCTATACAGACATTTGAGGTTGTAGTGTGGACACATGATCTCCAACATTGCCAGATACAGTGAACCTCACTCATTAAATAACTGTCAAGTGTTTTGTAAGTGTAAATTCTTCCTGCGTTTGAATTTCCTCAGTAATTGACCTGTGATGTCCCAACAGGCTGGGTTTAGAAGTCAACGGTCACTGTTGCCAATTCAACCAATATGTAGCACCAGCTTTTCATTCATTTCATACAAAAAAATATGTCTTTGGAGAAGACCATATCTACCTTGCCTTACTTGATCATTCTGTTTATTTCCACCATTATGATAGCAATAGTTGCACTGCAAAATTTGGTGTGATCAGAATGGGCTTGTCAGGTTTTTTTTGTGCCTTATTTGAGAATGGAGGAAATGTTCACACACCGTTTAAGTCAGACCATCCTACAAAGAGTTATGCTTCTCTCCAAATTGATACAAGCCTGATCTTGTTTGCCCAATTGAACTGCCTGGGGCATTACCAAGATCCAAGATGGCTGCCGAGTGTCGAGACTTGCCTACAAGGACCATAGCGTACTCTAGACCAAACAGCAGTGGGCTAGTGCCGAACGCTCTGTTTGCCACAGCCAGCACACTACCATGGGCCACTGTCTTATCAAAGGTTTTCTTTATTTTCTGTCAGGAGCTCTGCCTGCATTCATCCACGTGGGCCTTGAGAGCAGCCATGCAGCTGCCGGCCTGTATTGATCGCAGTGCTGAGAGAAACACATGAATGTTTCAGAGGGCTCAGGAAGCTCGAAGACGGGTGCTGGTGGAGAGGCTGATGGTGCCACTCTCACTCAAGAACGCCTCACACCCCATGCCCACAGGGGGGCACATGTCTGGAATTTCATATCACACAAGAGCTAAGGATGAGTGTGGTCATGGTGTGTGAAAACACACACACACACACACACACACACACACGAGGAGCATGGGTGCCTAGCAACCACATACAGGCATATATGCGCCCCCCAACCGCCCGCCCCACCCCCCATTTGACTGTTCAAACCTGCTGCTGCTGGTGTTGCCTTGGCAACGAGTTCAAGACTATCTGCTATGATGACAGTTGTAGGTCAGCCGTTTTGGTGGCACACCAAAACGGCAATGCTGCTGAAATCCAACCCACTTGCCGAATGGGAGGACCTGTGGGGTTATTCTGGTTAAGCAGTGGTCCCTCACCTCTGGAATTCGAGGTAAAACAAATGAACCCTTATTGGTGGTGATAAATAGTACAATTGCTGTTATTTTGCATGTGAAGGATAGCCTGGGTTTTCCCATGCTGCCTTGCGCGTGATTTTATTAACGCTGCTAGGCAGCCTGGATTCCATGGATTTGTTTTCACCTCAAGGAAGGAACCAATCACAGAACGGAGGGGGGACAGCAAGACGATGACAACACACCGAAGTGGTTATGAGCTACGTACAAACTCATTTGATAGACATTCGTAGCAGCCAATAAACAGCTCTGGGCATTCGTAAAGCACGTTTCAAATACGAGAAAATTAGATGAGGTCTGACGTTAGCCAGGCTAAGTGAAGGACATTATTTTAACAGATTTTTAGGAACACAAAATTCCAAGGGGTCTGATAAATAGCGGCCAATATATGTGACCCTCACAACAATGATAACTGTAATTAAAACAAAGCCGTGTGCATACAAAAGTCAGTATAGTCCCTACCTAACCATCTCTCAGCATTCCATACCATTACATTCAATATCTAATGTCATGTTTATTTTGTGGTCTGCATAAGGAAGAACTAATGAGCAGAAGTAGACCCTTGCAGTGGATCCATGTATGGGACTGCAACTGTACTTGTTTTTGCTTCCAGGCCGGTTAAATAAGGGGGACAGAAGCTTCGAGAAAAAGTAGTTCAGCTGTGAGGATTCTTCATTTATTTATAGTGGCCATAGAGGAGAGTATACTCTGCTGATGTCAGCCCAGGCGCCTGGAGACGGCAAGTCGTCCTCTCCAGAACTAGGGCACAACCGCCCCGAGCACCATCACCCCCTCACGGATGGAAGAGGGTCACTTCACGTTTTGTCCATTACATTCGGATGCGTTCAAACGCCCGCATGATTTTGAGTAGGATTTCCACAATATGCTTCTCTTGGTCTTTGTTGAAGCAGTTCTACTTGTATTTGCTGGAAACTGATTTACTGATATACTTTTTAATTACTCCACTTGTTTTGAGATTTTTTGAGTTTAATTCTCCTTACCTTCATCATTGGTATAAGCAGTTTACTTATTTATTCAATCTGCTTATGACAATCCATTTCATCCTTCACATGCCATTATTTTGTGTTTTAATTAGAACCTTATATAATATAATATTTTCGGAGGACACATTGAAATGTCCCCATCCCTCAAGCTTTCAGCTATTGCATTTTTATTTAAACCCTTCAGTAGGCAAAACGTTCATCTTACTTAGTTGCTTGACGGGCACTAGTGACCTGTGATGCTGAATGTATGGCCATTCAGACTCGACATGGAAAACGCAGCAGTGATATCTGATAAAACATGTAAAAGGCCACACCTCATATGCAAAGTGATTCACTACCACACACCCGCATTGGTATTTATCTTTCCCACTGGGTGAGGAATCAGTCTGCTATACTGAGATGGCGATTAATACAATATAGTTTAAATGTCAGCAGACTCACCAAAGGGTGAAAGGGACTGATATTTCTTGCCATCACTAGCTGTGTAATATAGTTGTGAGCATGTTCAATCATGAATCTGTGCTTCAAAGGAACATTATTTCAGTCTATTGCTAGCAGGACTTTTTCTATCAGCTTAATGGGATTTACTCACATTCCTTTTTTGGGATGCAACAATCACCATTTTCTATTAAATCCGTGGACTGTTCAACCCGTTCTGGAGTAAAATGCAAATGTTTGTGCCCTAGGCCATTCATATACTCCAGGAGTGGGAACGTACATGCCAGAACTTGTAGCACAGCACCTACAGTTCTGGCCTAAAGAGTTCTAGTCAGCATTAGTTTGCAATAAGCTGCTGGGAAAAAATGATTTGGCAGGGGGGAAAACACAAGAAACTGTAGTCTGTCACACTTGCATATGACCTTCCACACTTATTTTAATAAGACAGCAGAGCACATGATGACGGAGCATGTGAGGCCACTCGCTTGTGCATCAGGCATAGTGCAATGTGCATCACGTTTCTAGCCCTAACATACCATCCTCATATAAGTATCTGTGGATGTTGTTACTATTTATCCATCGATTATCTGGTTTTGCTTGCTTGAAGATGTGATCTCTCAAAACATAAGTCATGATTCATGAATCTAGTGACTGGGGTGTGTATGCCTGCATGGTGGCTGCAGTAAATGGATCAGGGGGATGCTAATAATGACACATGGCTGACACAGCTTTCATATGCTCAAGCCTTCAAGGTCATGCCCTCTGCCCCGCACTGACGACAGCTTCAGCTGGATATGCTTGCGTAACACGTTCCCTTTTTCCCTTTTCACAAACACTACATGACTGTGGCCAAAAAATGTGGATATTATGTCTAACTCCGGGCCGTAATTAAACTGCCAAATACAGGCTGAGGTGGCGAGTTAAGATGATGGTATTGAATCGTGCTGGAGCTTAAGACAAATTATTAGCTTTGACGTCAGATTTAAGCTGTGCGTATGTTTATGTATTTGGGTGAAGGTTTGGGCACTCACCAGCTTTGTCATCTCCCACAGCAACTTCAGCCAGGTAGCGGTAGTAATCACCCTTCATTTTCAGGTAGAACACTTTGCTCTCAGGAGGGGTGGCACTGGGTATAAGGTACTTGTCCAGCAGATCCTGTGAATGAATTAAAAAAGCATGTTTACTTGTATTTATACAGTTACCCCTTTCTCAAATATCAATGACAGAAAGGCTAGTCTTTGACAGATGCAGTGAATCGCCGCCAAACACAACTGCTCTTTCATTCAGCATTAGAGAGACAGAAGAGGAGGAGGGAATGGACACTGGGGGACTCTGGACTTTGTCACAATCACTCTTGTTCTTCACAGACACTGCTGGGGACTGTTTAGGAATCCAAAGGCTCACACAAAACATGGCAGGATTGAAAGACAAAAAAAAAAAAAACCCACAAGGCTCAAAGGCGCTTTTGCAGAGCTGTGGAAAAAAATAGTTCATATGATGACCTGATCGACTCATGAATTCACTATAGGGAGGCTGTTGCACTTCCCCACATTTTTTTTTCTACTAGCTACAGGTTGATGTAACTCAACTGACCACAGTTAGACACAAAGTAACATACAAGCACCAATACTCTGGACCATTTTCACAGACCTAACAATGGAAGGCACACATTCAGACAAGATATGTTGTACCCAGGAAGAGAAACAGTCTTCCCACCTTAACACTGAACCAGTGCATTCTTACCCTGGGCAAACGCTAACTGACAACGAAACGTAATGAGTCACAGAGACTAGGGGTGACTGGGTGAAGCGTGTGGTCTTTCATCTTGTTGTGAGTTGGGAACTGTTCCATTATCAATGACAATCAAAAAGTTGCCGTCATGGTAAATTCAGCAGGATCCTGATCTCTGCTCTCTGGAGTTGGGTCTGATTTGAATACTTACATAAGCCAGCACTAAGGCAGACATTCGGACAGCAGAGGCGAGGCCACTTTGCTCCACTCAAAAGGGACTTACTGGGAGGGCGGGGGGAATGCTCAGAAGCATTCCTCTCCACTAGACAACTTGCCATGGCAACAAAAAAATGCCAGAGGGGGACTCAAGGGTGTCCACAAAAATACTCACAATCCTAAAAGTGCATATGGTAGAGAAACAGATAGGAATTGCCCTTAAACAATTTGTAAAATGCTTCAAACTGAGCATCCCATGACTCCCATTAGCTTAATATGTCTATCACATGTGTGTGAAGCACTTATGGTCTGAGCAAGCTATAACCTAACATTCACAATATTTCACATTTACTTATATTTTTGAGTGATCTGAAGTTAACAGAGTGATTGTTGAAGTATGTCTTTTTGTAGTTGGGTGTATTGAAGTCAAGAAAAGGAGGGGGCTTAGACTGCGCTCACTGAGCATGCTCACACAAGTTCTTCTGTATGAAGAATGACCCCCACCTGAGCTCTGAAGGTCAGGCTACTGGAACAGTGGAGCAGTAGCTGATCCTCCGACACTGTAGCTATGGGATTATAACTCAATGACTCACCACAGAGGATAATACACAACATTTCGGTCTCCATTTCCTTCACCATACACATTCAGAATATGTACCTTAGTTAAACCTTACCTAAAATATAGCGACATGTAGCACCATGTAGGCTTGTTCCCCTTGTTCTCAGAGGAAAACACAAAATAAAAAAGGCTATATCTGGACCACTTAATACAACACCTGCCTTTTAAAGGTTCTCAATAGAATATTTTTAAGACGGTGATACATAACTGATACGCAACTTTTTGAGCAGTATTGCTGGGCAATGCTCCTGAGTGCTGTTGTTCTGGCATGTTCCCATTGATATTGGCCAAAAATTCTGGATCTTAAATAATCGGTAGGCAAATGATCATGATCATCCAATCAGAACACATGGAACTGGCCATGTAGTTTTCAGGAATATATCTATGCATCACCATAAGCGTACTCCTGACTGGACAAGTTTGGAGGTTCTACAATGTGGAGCTTGGCTGAGCAGATTATTATAACCCAATTTGGGAAAAGCTTAAAGAGGATAAATTAAAACTGGAAAGAAAAAAGTAAGTTAGTGTCAGAGAGTTGTGGCAATGGCAGGCAACATAAGGGATCCCCTCAGTTGTGGCATGTGCTCTTTTTAAATAACTCCTTTGTTTCACAGTAGTGAGTGTACCAGCCTCTGGGATTATATCTGCTCTTTACAGGCACAGTCAAAATAGAAGAAAGGAATCCCACGAATGCCTGGCATCCATTGTGGTACTGCATTAAGAGTTACATTAATACTGCCCTATTCAAGGGGGTAAGGGCTCCTTCCTGGCACCTCCACAGTAATCTGTTATGCTACCCACCAGGATGTATGAAAAGATGTGTGGTGCAAACAAATAATAGTTGTAAACACCCAATAAACCTAAAGTGAACTGATTTTTCAAAGCCATGCTATGGCTTCTCTTAAAGCATCCTTGACTAACTTTGAAGTTCCCAGCTGTAACAGTCACCTTTACAGAAAATAGAACCATGTCCTTTCCAGAGTGGGGCACCATCTGCTGGTTTTCTCTGACCTTCACTAAAGTCTTGAGACAAATTTAAATTAAGTAAACTTCACTAACCTACAAATGATATGGATCTATACAGGACCTTTAACTAGTGGAATCTGAATAAGGTCATAAACATAAACTTGCAACACTACACTCCAGACCCAGCACCCAGACCCAGCTATGGCTCAGAAAACAAAAAAAAAACATCTGGTCAAAAAGCAGGGAGAGCATCTACTCAGTGAACAGGGGACCCTTCTGCTTCTCCTCACCAGAACATCATTGCAGATCTCCTTCAGCTCTTTCTCAATCTTTTCCCGATACTCTTGTGCCATCTGCTTCTTGTCGGTGCCGTCTGTCTTTTGCTCGATGCTGGATACCACCCTCCAAGAGGAGCGACGTGCACCCACAACATTCTTGTAGGCCACTGACAGAAGATTGCGCTCCTCATTGGAAAGCTCCTCGTCGATCTCCGTCACTGCCTTCATGGAAGCAGCCATGTCATCATAGCGCTCTGCTTGTTCAGCCAGTTTGGCCTTCTGGACCAGGTCGCTCTTGTCCATGGCTGCTGAGTTCTACAGGGGAGTATGTAAAATGTGGAGACAGACAAGACAGAAGGGGGTAAGTTTGAGGTCTTTTTTTTTTAACAAAATGCTCAGGTCCACTGCAGTACTGTGCACGTTTAGGCACTGTCTGGGACATGACTTGAACACTACTGTGATTCAATCTACTTGTAGTGAACCTACAGCATAAGGCCACCCTTAACATCACATATAAAACTATACCATCTTTATAGTCTATAGTCATCTTTAAAATATACTAAAAGAATCCGTGTGTAGTGGCATCGCATCAATTCAATTGTAGTGATGTTACACATAACAATAACGTCCAGCTAGTCTAGCAGATGAGGGGTCCATCTCACATCAGTTAGTATTAGGCTACAGCCAGCTACTTATTCAGCCGAAAAAGAACAGAATCGCATCCGGTCTAGAGTAAATCGATACATCTGGCCGACTTGCAATATATAGACACCCACGGGGTCTTTCACCTTCTGTGACATTCCGTAATTGCAGCTCGGAATCAATTTGGGATTTTCCATGTTTCAACCGGCCTCATCGATGGAATGACAGCACGTGCTGTACACCAACCTATTTTTTCAAAGGAACCGCGGTCACCACGGGATGTTACTATAAGCATACCGGGGCGAGAACCCCGTTTCAGGCTCCCTCCTGACCACGATTCAAAGCATGGAAGGTTCGTCGAGGCCACCTACTAGCCTATCCTACATTGTGGCTGTGATGTGAAATATGCGGATG
Source organism: Alosa pseudoharengus (assembly GCF_046254945.1). Classification (NCBI taxonomy): domain Eukaryota; kingdom Metazoa; phylum Chordata; class Actinopteri; order Clupeiformes; family Clupeidae; genus Alosa; species Alosa pseudoharengus. Next base: position 30,561,801 of record NW_027468685.1, read on the forward strand.
TAACTTATGTAGCCTACCACACCCAATTCGACCCGCCAGCTACCTGTGAGAGATCGTCGACATAACTTGTGTGGAATGTAACCATTTATTCTCGAAGATACAAAGTAGCCAAATGATACTTTTGCATTTTGGTAGGTAGCGTCAGAAAAAATATTACAAAGATAAACCACAATTTAACGACTAATCAATTGTTCCAATGGATTAGCCAGTAGAGGTTCCAAGTTTGAAAGGCCTTACAAATTGTAGGCTAGGCTTGACTTGTTTATTTAACTGCTTGCTTGCTGGCAACATAGCCTGACATAATTCCTCTTAAAATCATCCTCGTGACTTGCATCCACTAACTAGCCGAAGCAAGACACTCCATTCAACAGAAACCTAACTGCAGCCCAGTATTACGATACACACCACAAACATATTTACACCGTAAAATATAATCGACCCGGCAAAGATATTTCGAAAACAAATGCAATATGATATTGATATAAAGTTTGCATCAGTGGTCGAATCACCTCAGTCAATTCTATATTAGGGCGAGGATGTCGCTAGGCTACAAATGAACGCCCTATTTTTATGACATGAGTGACTTCGAGTAGCTAGTGCGTGGAAGAAAAACGGGAGAACCGTCAGATTTACCTTGTGCATACAATGCAGCTTAATCATGGACATGCATATAACCCATTGAAAGCGTCTTAGCTAAGCTATGCGTTACAATAAACGAAATGCGCTCCGCTTCTAGTCAGGTCACATCGGTTCTGTCTGATGGTGATGAGACCATGGATCCTTCCGTTGTCTGTGCCACAATGGCAAACTGAATTCGGAGACTACATTTAAAATAAAAACCTATTAGGTCCCCAACCAAAGAAAATGTAGGTTTTATGCATAAATCTTTGAGAGGCGAGTCGGTGAGCCATATACCTTATTGATGCAGACTGGGTTAATATCGAACTGTTTGCTGCGTGCCCACGATACTCCTAGCGCTCCTTACACAAAAGCTTGAAAGCATCACAGGCTGTCCACACTACGCCCTACATCTAGCATCCATTGAACTATTATTTAAAGGAACCATTTCGCACTTTTAAAAGAGGGGGGAAACCATCACCGTGTACAGTTAAATATTATGCATTTGGAATTATATAAATTACATGATTTTGACCGCACTGACCTGAGTTTGGGACGGTATTCTTGGTCCGGCTACACAGCTGATTCTTTCTAGCTGCCTGTCTCGCTCAAATCCACGGGGTTTCCCTCCAATCACAGGCTCCAAGAGCAGGGACTGGGCTGGGAGCAATGACGTCAAATGCTACCAAGGCAACCGTTGATCGACGTGAGGTGTGACGTGCCCTCATTGCTCGAAAAAATGACCTGCAGCGTGCATTGTTTTTTTTTTTCTGTGTCAGCTACAACCTTATGCATAATCTTGATTAAATATGATTAGTTTGTTGCCATTAAACTGTCTATATTTGCAGTCAATCAGGTCAACTAGGGTAAAAGGCTTGGTCTTTTTAGGATCTCTGTAATGCCCCATAGTAGGCTAAAACTATAATTCCATGGCCAACAATGAGTAGCCTATTCTCTCCATGTTCATGAATGTGATGTTTTAAAATCGATGGATTTTGATTGATTGTAATGTTTCTACCTAGATAGCAAGAGGCTGGACACTGCTGGCCCTCTGGGGACATATCTGGTGGTCCGCTGGCATTTTGTTGATAGGTCAACCGGCGGGTTGCCGACAACTGGCCAACTGTGGTCCAACACACTTTTTTGTATCACACTTGTATGAAAAAATGTATTTAGTTACTTCTTCCTTCAATTTAATAACATTATGTGTTTTTCCCTTAATATTCACAACAAGTTAAATTAAAGGTGATGGTGGTCCAACAGCAGACCAAAAGTGGCACGATTTTACTGGGATGTAGGTTTTTTTTTGTTTAGTTTAAAACATTTAAAAATGACCAAGAAATATCAACAAAATGCAAAGAATCAACCATTTTGACAAACATTTTAAAAATGCCTATGGTCTGTGTCAATGCAAGTCAGTGGAAGAGTGCCGCGTGGCTGTGCTCAAGACAATTTGATGCCTATAGAACTCCCCACAGCACCTAATTTTGGCTAGCTCAATTTGGTTGATCAACAGTCGATCAGTTTACACCAGTACCTTCTGTGGTCCTTAAATGTTTTGCTAAAACATGCATCAGTCTGAGCCTCTTTTTTTTGCTTCCCAGTTACAGAGTCAGGAATGTGTAGGCTACACCATCGCTGTAGCCTACTGATCATACTACAGCAAGACAACCAAATTGGCTGATTTTGACAAAAACTGTAGGCCTGCTGGAACTGAGACATTTCATGTTATGAGTTGTCTCAAAAGCATAAGACTGACTAGGTTTATAGGCTGATGTCACTAGCTTACACACCTGTCCTAAGCTGTAAGGCACACATTTAAGCCAGGCTCAGCAGTATCTTTCTCTCTCTCATACCACATGTGAGGCAAAAGATTGCTTGTTATTTCGAAATAACAGAAATAAAGAAAATATATGGTGTGTCCTCTAAGGGCTTCTGTAGACTTTTCATTCCACATAGTACATGACTTGTACCAGTAACCAGCTTTTAGCTGTGCTTTAAGTACGTCAACCTCCCTCCTGACACCTACTGTAGAGACATGCTAGTGATGCTAGCACTTATGGGTTTTAGCCCCCTTGCTAGCACACCAGACTTTTAATCCGAGATGCTCCTAGTTTGCAGGTTTGCCTGAGCAAGGTACAGGGCTGGGCCGTGCAGTCGACAACATAACTCAATTTACACATTCCTTAACAAAGATACAGGTCCATTTCATCAGAGCAACATCTAGACAATCTTTTGCAGAATCAGATTCACATCTCTTCAACTATCCCAACCATAAACACATTTTATCAGGTGACAGCATTTTAAGGAAGAAGGAATCATTCTTTACAATATGTGGAAAGGTACAGCACATGGCAAATGTGGTAAAAAAATATATGTGTAAAAATATGATTTTTTTCCTCTCAAAGTGGATTCCATTCATGTCCAGAGTTAGGGTGATTTAGAGAAAATGTGAATAGAACAACATTCAAATGCATTGCACCTAAATTGGTGCCCTTTTAAGCTATTATGAGAAGGCTAAACAAAATCATGAAGGTTATAGCTTGTTGTGAAATGTTCCCACATTTCTAAGGTTAGGGTTAGGGTTAGGCCTGAGGTGTGGGTGGGTGGGTTAGGGTTAGGGAACATAGGGCCTGCCTGTCTTATGCAATGTAGGTTACAATTACAACATGATTACACTTGAAAAAATTGCAGCCAATAAAAATGTCAAACAGTTTTTCTTGGGGAGAAACTACCCATAAGGAGGGTGCAAGGAGCACAGCGGGTGAGAGGAGCACAGGAACAACATCTGTTTTCTTCCCTCACTGGCCCTTAACTCTGTTAACCACTATGGTAGGAAGAGACTCTATCAATAAATCACACTTATCAGTAAATGGAGTAAGATACTTTATCCAGGTTACTGGGTGAGGATGGGGATTCACAGATATTGCAATACCCATTTCAGTCAATATAATTGCTTATTACATTTGCCAAGGAGATTATGTTTTCACCCCTGTCAGTTTGTTGGTTAGCTGTTTGTTTAATGTTAGCAGGATTATGCAAAAACTACTGGCTCGATTATCATAAGAATGGCTGGAAGTGTAGCTTGGACCATACCAGTTAAATTTTGAGCAGAAATTTCTAAGATTTCCCTCGGGATGAATATAGTATTTATATCTATCTGCATATATTTTCAAATTCTATAATTCTGAGCCTAAATTGATCAAGGTTTGGCCCACTCTTCCTGAACAAACGTCTCTATCTCAACTTTGAAGAGTGCCTTCTGCAGACTGCAATTTTCAGCATTCACTGCCCTCAGTGGCTCAATGTTTTTTTCTTAGCCATTCTTTGGTACTTTTAGCTGTATGTTTTCTGTTATTATCCTGTTTGAGGGCCCATGACCTAGGACTGAGACTGAGCTTTCTGACACTAGGCAGTATGTTTCGCTCCAGGATGCCCTCTGGTCTTAAGATTTCATTTTTCCTTGTACAGGTTCAAGGCACCCTGTGCTAGACACAGCAAAGCAGCCCCAAAACATAACCAAGCATTCTCCATGTTTCACAGTAGATATGCTCTTTTCTTTGACAGCTTCATTTTTTCATGAGTGTAGAGGCTTAACTACACTACACACTTAAAGGCTTGTCCACACTTGACTATGCTTCAGATATGTAAAGGAATGCCAAATTGTGAAGAATACTGAATGAGGTGAAATAAAAATGCATCAAATAATAGCCTGTCTGAGTCATGATATGGAGTCAGATGTCCTTGCACAAGTCTGCAATGAGCTTGCAAATTGTAGTGAAAGCTTTTTTGTACCATCTACGTGAACCAATAGTCAGATGATTAATGCTGAAGACGAGAGATAAATTTTTTTTTTCCTAATATATATATATGTAAAAAAGTGCAAGGAAAGTGTTATCAACAGTGGTGGAGTGTTCCTCAGGCAAAGCTCTCAAACTAGAGCACAGGACAGAGGATGTCTAATAAAAGCACTATTCTATTATCTTTCAGCCTGTTACCATGGGGAAAAAGTGTTCCATTTTTTAACACTTGGTCACGTGTGCTCTCATTGGACCTCAGTGTTAGAGGCTAAAGCAAACCATTTTACACAGCTTATTCCAGATATGTCATTTATACAGTAGGCTAGATTCCAATGCATATCTACACGTGCAGAAAGAAATGTGTCACAGTTGGAGGATTCTTACGGCCAAACTGGGTTCCCCCACTCCACCTCCCCCGCCACACCTGGAAAGGTTTTGACTATGAGAAACCTATGGTGGGAACCAAAGATTTTGTAAAAAAAAAATGGAGATGGGTGGGAAAGAGGCTCTATTATGTCATTTGGAAAGCAGCTTATCTGTGCTGAATCTCAACTGTCAAGAGGTTGAACTGGATTGTCCTGTGAGTTGTGGATCTTAAGAGAGTCGTTTTCTGCCCTAAAGACAGCAAAGATAATGAAGCAAAGTTTGTGACATAGCCAAATGAATAGTCAAATATGTGATGCGGCTCCTCAGCTGCTCTCTACTCCCCAAATAAATGTGTATGTACCCTTAAAGGTGAAGGTGTACATTCTAAGTTCCGCAACAATTGAAGGTTCTAAAATTCTATGTTGAATTCAATGAACCCAGATATTCTTTAGAACGTTCGTTTCCCAACATTACCGTACTCCTTTATGGGTTAAAGTATTAATTTGAGATCTAAACAGGGGAAATAAATATCTGAAAAACCTACTAACATTTGTTTGGATAAACTCACACAATATGACTTCCCTCTGTCCACACTACTACACATTGAGATGGATTTGAAACAAATGCAATCATCTGTGAGCATTTACTGATGAGAATGGTTTATTACTATTTGATAATGACTTCATATCTACATTTTTGGATTAATTGTCACTCTGACATGACATTATGAAAACCTAAAGGAATTCATAAAATGCTCCTGGTTCCCTGGTAAAGTTCCGTTGAGTCAACAGATCCTGGGGCAAGATATGAGTCAGAGCTTTCTTTTTCATTCATTTGTCCCATGTGCCTGTCTGGTGTCTCACTCTCTTTCTTGATCCTCGTCTTTGTCAAACCTGTCTGACTGCTTCTTAAGCTCTTGTGTGAGTTTGCCACCTCCCCCACTGAGCCGTAAAGTGTTGACCCCACCTCAGCCTGAAACGTGTTCTTGCTGATCTACTAAGCATCAATGGAATCTTGGGACTCTGAGAGAATTTCACATTTACAATGAAGGACCCAATAGGCATTGCGGTTACAAACTTGACATTTGTATGTGATCCCCAATTGATGACATGACATTTGTGAGTATAGTCAAATGAGGAGGAAGGAAGAACATGTGTCAGGTGAGAGAAGAGGAATTATATGCAGACATAATGTCCACCACAGGGAAACACTGACAGAACTCTGCACCTCACCAGGAACTAGAGGACCAGGCTGGCTGTCTGACAGTGACAACGGGGAAATGCCAGACACTGACCATAACGCAAGGCACACCATGTACTGCGAGTTAAGAAAACAACCGGAACATTTGTATTTAAAAGCTATCCTTCAATCAGGGTTGCACTCCCCAAAGATTTAAGTTGAACTCCTCCTACCCCCCCGAAACTATAGAGGAACTATGTGCATTTCTGCCAGACTTTCATCACCATCTTTGCCAAACAAAACAATACTTCTTATATCAAAACCTTAAAGCAAAGCCTTCTTAGTAGGACTGAATGCTTCAACAAAATGTCACAATATGCATGGCTTAGTATAGTGTTTATGTTGTTCCTTAAACTCACACACTTGACTTATGTTAAGTGCTGCCATCTACTGCAATGAATGGAGTAGTGACATTCGAACTTCTCATGCATATTGTTGCATGAGAACAGTACTCATAAGTTTACATACCTTGGTAGAATTTGTGAAATATTCCAATTGTTGGAAAATATGATTGATCATACAGAAAACTGTTCTTTTAATTAGGGACAATGAAGTCAGGTGAAGCCATTTATTGTCATAAAATTGTGCGTGCCCTTTTTAAATAAAAACTAGAGAGTAATTCCAATGAATTCCCAGTGTATGCAAAGATAACATAGAAACATAAAAACGTGAAATGTCAATCAAAGAAGTGAGAGAAAGTGGGAATGAGAAAAGTGAGATCCAGTTGGTGAGAGATCCAGTTGAATAGAGAGAGAGAGAGAGGAAAAAGTTCCTTTTAAATTGCTGCACAGTGAGTAACGGTGACTACACATGCTTGCGGTGAATGCAGTGCTGGAGACGCATCTCGTTCACTGGCTTACGCATCTCGTTTGTGGGCTTACGTCATCTGTTGTCGAAGTGAACTGTGGTTCTGTTGCGTTGCTTTGCTTCTGTCGCCTCCGTGAAAAAATTGAGAAATGTTCAACTTTTGCTGCAGCAACGGACAGCAACGCAAGGCACCAGCCAATCAAATTACGGTTGTGCTTCAAAATACACCATATACACACCTACAAATGTCGGAAAAACCCACCGGCATGCAGTAACGCAACGCAAGCTTGTGAATCTAGGGTAAGAACACAGGTGCTTGATTACTCTACAGGTGCTTGATTATCCTATTATGTTGTCACAATGGCCCATGTTAAAACTATGGGGGAAATTCTTTTTAGTTCTTGATTAAAGCGTATCTTTCGCCAAAATGCAACCTAGGATCTTTTTGTGAATGTACCCAAGTCAAACTTTCGTTTAAAAGCATAATTAGGACGGAAGTGCCACTTTTAAGATTGACTGTATTGTTGTTTTCGGGTCAAATGGCCTTTTGAATGGGAGTGCTAGGGGCACTACTATTTTGATGCGATCATACTATGATCGCATCAAAATCACTATTTTTAAAACACTAAGAAGGCTCGACATAACATGAAACTTTGCTTAAAAGGTACTAGAAAGAAAGGTTTTGAATAACTGACTTTAGCAGCTGGTTTCTCCGCTCGCCACCATCTTGTCAAAACCTTTCTTTTTAGTAAACTCTGTGTCTGGGTCTGGAAAGGGTTCATTGATTAACGACTTCCAGGGGCATAACTAGCAGTGAAAATCTCTCATCACATAAAGCCCGCCACATGCCAGATTAGCGATTGTAATTGGGTTTTAGGAACATTGGAAATGGGCGTCAATGGCCTCTAGACAGACCTGCAGAACAAATAAGAATTTGCCAAAAATGTAATGGATATTCCCAGGCTATCAAAGATCTGATGCACAACCCTTTCGTGGCTAGCCTGGAAAATCCAGACCCTGATAATCTAGAAAGATTAAAGGTCTGGCTAAGAACAATGTAATGGCCCAACTCGAGGGGCGGCAACAAGCATGCATTTAAAAATGTCACTGCACGCAATTGGATAACACTAGACCATGTTTACTCTGAATGATTTTGGACTTTGACGCAATCGACGCACACTACGACCAATGTGTACTGTCCTCCAACGTTGCAGCGCTGACTTTATCAGTTTAACTGGTTCCCCGGAATGTTGGGGTAAAAGTAACGTGCATCATTGCTAATTGCCAGAGTGTTAGACAGGTGATATTTTTGAGATATGTGCTTCCTAGAGGAATTTTTTAGTAAAAGTTGGGAACAGGACTTTTTAACATAATTAAGGTGTGCTGAATCCAACTAGCCCTGTTCCCAAGCTGAATTTTGAGTTTATGACCATCGAATTAGCATAAACAAAATGGTTGCCAAAATGGCGATTTTGGGCACTTTCATGGGGCGGATGTCATTATACCATGTAAATTAATTCATATTGTTCACAGAAATCTTCCTTGGCCAATAGATCAAGGATACAGGCTGTGAAAAAAAGAACAAAAATAAATCTAGTATTATGCCCATGTTAATTACCTGAAAAAACCTTTGAAAAATGTAATTGTTAAAATGTTATAACTGAGCAGGCACACGGTATTTGACAATTGAGACTTATGTTTTTTGAGGGTCAAGAAAGATGTGTAGTGATGAAATGTAAAGTTTAAAATTGTGGCCTGGTTAGGTCTTCGGGCTTGAAACCAAAGGGTTGCCGGTTCGATCCCCGACCAGTAGGAAAAATGTGGGTGGTGGAAAGGTTGAGCACTAGTCTCCCATGCCCACATCCACGGCTGAAGTGCCCTTGAGCAAGGCACATAACCCCTCACTGCTCCCCGAGCATCACTGTAGCAAGGCAGCTCACTGCTCCAGGTTAATGTGTGCTTCAATGTGTGACCTGTGTGTTCACTAATTCACGGATGGGATACATGCAGAGACCAAATTCCTTGTATACCCAAGAATACTTGGCCATAAAATCTGATTTACATTACATTTACATAATTGAAGCGAATTGGGTTGGTAATGTATGTAGTCTCGGAGTAAGTTACACAGGCCTTTACCCATTGCGGTAACACTTTACGGTAAGGGTACTTCAATTAATTCATGGATTTATGTATTACTTCATTCATTAATATCTAATTAATCATCAGGCATTTACTGAGTCTATAGTTTGTCATTTGTGACCTCATACATGAACACATTACTAAAGTATTAGGTACGGTGGGCACATCATTATGAATTATGATGTATTAACCATGATCATGACTTTATTTTTCTTCCAAAAATGTGGTCATCACTGCTCAAATTCTGATTTGAACATAACTTTGGAGTTCTCTAAACACATGTCATTATTCACTACTTTATTTGAGGGGCCACAGACATGATGAATGCATGAGCAATTATCCTAAAATTAATGTAATCATGATGATCATGCTTAAGCAATCATAAATCATAATGATATACCCATCACACCTAATGCTTTAGTTGATGTGTTGTTCATACATGAGGTCATCATGAATGAGAGTATATGAATTCATGTCAATTCCTGATGATTCATAGGATATAAAGGAATGAAGTAATGCATAAATCATGAATTCATGATAACTCATGTACATTTACCATAAAGTGTTACCCATATTTCTTCATAACATTTGTGTTAGTAAAATGATTGCATGTCCTGTGAATTAATAGCTAGATGAATAACTTTATAACTAGTGCAAGTTCAAGTTTAAGTAACTTTATTTGTACCCAGAGGTAGATTTTGTTTGCAGTTATAGAATGCTTCAAGAGAATTTGCCAGAACAGGAGCACAGAGGATGCCATCTTTACGGCAATTCACTCTGCCCTGTCCCTCCTTGACAATAGCAACACCTATGTGAGAATGCTGTTCATTGACTTCAGTTCAGCATTCAACACCATTATCCCCTCCAAACTGATCACCAAACTCAGTGAACTGGACATCAATACCTCCCTCTGAAACTAGATTCTGGACTTCCTAGCCAACAGACCGCTGTCTGTTAGATTAGATAACCTCACCCACTCAACCCTCACCCTGAACACTGGCGTGTGCTGAGCCCTCCTTTACTCCCTCTTCACCTACAACTGCATACCTGTACATGGCTCTAACACTATTGTCAAGTTTGCAGACAACACTACGGTGATTGCTCTCATCAGCAACAATAATGAGACAGCCTGCAGGGAGGATGTCCAGCACCTAACATCGCGGAGCACCAACAACAACCTGGCTCTCAACACCAAGAGGACCAAAGACCTCATTGTGGACTTCAGGAAGTCAAAAGCTAGCACACAAAGCCCCATCCTCGTCAACAGGACTGAGGTAGAGCATGTCACCAGTTCATGTTTCTGGGTGTCCACATCTCTGTGGACCTCTCTTGGACCCTCAACACCTCTACCTTGATCAAGAAGGCTCACCAGCATCTCTTCTTCCTGAGGAGACTAAAGAACACAACCTCTCTCCTCAGATCCTGGTGAACTTCTAAACCTCTACCGCTGCACCATTGAGAGCATCCTCACCAACTGTGTCACAGTATGGTATGGCAACTGCTCTGCCTCTGACTGGAAAGCACGGCAGAGGATGGTGAAAACTGCTCAGCTCATCACTGGTTCCTCACACCCCTCCATCAAGAGTATAATAAGGTGATAATAAGGCTAATTAGCATAATACTAGTTTTTTTTGCATTTTTATATTTTCATAGCCTTTACTTTTTATTTATTGCCCAACTTGATTACAAGCATACGCAAAAGTTGGAAGAGTAGGGGGTGGAGTAGGAGATGGAGTCAAATTGTAAAGCGTGACAAGCGGGAGAGGAAGAACAGGACTGAGCGGTGGTCATATTTTGTATAGATATGCGGTACATCTAGTTTTCTTTATTGCTATGTTTTGTCGAATGCCTTATTCTGTGATGCCTTGTTTTTTAATTCCATTAAAATAAAAGGCCCCGGCTGTGGCACGACTGGCTGGGGCACCTGCACCATACGCCGGCGACCCGGGTTCGATTCCCGCCCCGTGGTCCTTCCGGATCCCACCCCGACTCTCTCCCACTCGCCTCCTGTCATTCTTCACTGTTCTGTCATTAAAAGGCATAAAAAGGCCAAAAATATATACTTATATATTTTTTATATAAATATATACAATAAATGATCACTTGGGTTTTCTTAAAATAATGGTACACCTTTTACATTTTTTTCCAGGATATAGACTTATTAGCACAAATGTATTATTAATATATTGCTGCCATCCACAAAGACATCATTGCTTCTGTTATTAGCAATTTTCTAGCCTGATGTCGTCATACTCAATTCTAGTCAGAATTTGAGTCTGATACTGCTCCATTGGGACATGATTATGGGGCGTGTTTCAACCGATACAGGGCGGAAAATGCCCCTGCACTCAATTGGATAGACGTAACCAATCAGAGCTCAGGTGACGTGATAGACGAGGCACTGTCCATCGTTGTACAAAACCTGCCCAAACAATTTGATCGGTTTAAACAGCTCTAGTTTGGGCATAGTTACTTCTCAATGGAACAAGTCCAAACTAGCATGATCCTAGGCCTCTGAGTACAACTTGTGATCACTCAGTTCTTTATTTCTCCATGCTTTTTGATTTTCCTCAGATGCTCTCAACTGCTGTCAAGCTGAATGAGAACCAGTGGACAGTCAGTGGACAGCCATATTCAGGTCTCTAGAGATGTCCGATTTGGTTCAAGTTGGGGATGTGGCCAAGCCACATTCAGAGTTGTGCCTATCCACTGCTGGGTGGTCTTGGCTGTGTACTTAGGGTCGTTGCCGTAGATTTTAATTAAAGATATCTCCATTCAGCTTTCCTTTCACCGTAGTTGCCCAGTCCCTGCCACTGAAAACCCCTCCCAAAACATGATACTGCCACCACCATGCTAAACTGCTGGAACATTATTAGGCAGGTGATGAGCAGTGCCTGGTTTCCTCTCTTGCTGTGTAGAATCAAGGTGGCCAATTGTTCAGTCTTGGTTTCATCTGGTCTTGGTCTTCAAACAAATTGGTAATCATTTCACCAAGCCATTAGCCTGGAAGCCAGCCTGACCATTGACCAGCTTCTATGGCCATATGAGAATCAGCCGACCAATCAAATATCCGGGTGGGCATACAATGATGGAAAGATGAACAACAGTGCCTATAAAGCTCAACAGTCCAGCCCACTGCCGATTCTGAAAGTAAGAATCCAATACAATTTCCCCATTGACTACTGGAGTATAACTCAACACACCACATGATTGGCTCAATGTATTCACATATCGACGTTTTGCCGCGGAAGGGGTGGGATATGTGTAGACAACTGCCCTTTTGGCGTTACAAACTAACCCCATGCATTTCTATGGAGGATTTTTTGAGTGCTGTGTCTCCTCATTAAAAAGTCTCTGGCTTAGGGGAGAAGTGGGATTTAGCCATTTATTTCCTTGAAAGACGCTCTGACATGGCGCATTCCAACATTCGCATCCTACTCTTGTTTCAAATTTGTTAGTTTCATGGAATCTGCCATTACAGTAACCATTTTTCAATCATGGATATTTTTCTGAATTTGGTATTGACCAGAATTCTGAAATGTGGCATGCTAGTTTTATGTAGATATTCTCTGTAGATTCCAAATCTGTTTTTATTTATGGCTTTGTGACATTAGGAATAAATAGCAACTGGTATTATTAAAGCATTAAAGGAAAATTCCGGTATTTAGCACTTTGAGTGCCTTTTCTGGTTTGAAAACCTGACTAACCACTCGTTGAGTTGCACAGTTTTGAAAACGAACTTTAAGGGTTGTTTTAGGACATGTTTGAGTATGCCTTTAGGCAGCCACTCTGACTAGTCAAAGGCGATTCAAAACGAGTCAGAAAAGTCGAGACGGGACCAATCGTCAAAATTTCTTTGTCCACCACTCTAGTTCATCCCAAACAAACCAGAAAAGGGACTCAAAGTGCTAAATACCGGAATTTTCCTTTTTAAGCCAGTAGTGTATTATCAACATGAAAAAAACGTTTTTCATGCCCTTTGACAAGAGTAATTTCATCTTATATTTATTTAAATATAATTTAAATTAGATTTCAGTTAAAGGTACACTATGCAAGATTTTTACCTTAAAGGGGTGGTTCAGGATTTGGGACATAAGACCTCATTTCCAAGTAAGCAAGTGTGATATTTATCAGTGGAGACCGTTTTCAACACGTTTCATCCAGTCATTCTAATTGCAGAGTTCGCAGGTGCTAGGCTAGCGCAAGTCAACGGTATGTGCTAGCTTGCCACTAAAGACAGTCTTACCCACTCCAAAGTACACCCGAGGCAAATTCCAGACAATCGATGTAAATGTCTGTGTTGATAGAATAGTGTGAGAAATACAACTACCCTCGCATCGCGTTGCAATAGTTATACTTTGGTCCCTGAAGTTGGTAGTAGTCATTTTGCATCTCAGCGGCGGACTGATATTACCAAGGCTACTACTAGGTATCCCCATTGGAGTGCGCTTTACTGTTTACTTTTCGGCGCAGTACTACTAACCGGAGCAAGTATAATTCCGCCGCTGCTAAGAAACTAGTCCCTCAAAATGTAATGCGATCGTTGAAATGCAAGGATAGAATAACGTTAGAAATAACACTATCAAAACAGACATTTACATCGATAGTCTGGCGTTATAATTTATTTGCCTCGGGTGTACTTTGGAGTGGGTAAGACTGTTTTTAGTGGCAGGCTAGCACATACCGTTGACTTGCGCTAGCCTAGCACATGCGAACTCTGCAATTAGAAGGACTGGATGAAACGTGTTGAAAACGGTCTCCACCGATAAATATCACACTTGCTTACTTGGAAATGAGGTCCTATGTCCAAAATCCTGAACCACCCCTTTAATATAACCTCTACGAAGCCAAAGTGATGGTAAACAAACTTGTAAGAGAATTGTCACCTTGCATAGCCATATTGGATCGCTGGCAAGATAACCAGCAATGCAACTTCAAGAATTGGCGACCCGAAGACATCTAACCAGAATTGTATAACATTACCTCAGAGGTATATACAGATGTAGATATAGCTCTTTGAAGATTTTTTCCTGTTGCTAGTCCTTTGCCTCTACAACAAAAGCATTTCCATTGTGTTCAGTGGGAAGAAGCCATGAGAAGTAGGCTATTTAAAGCATTTCCATTGTGTACAGCAGGAACAAGCCATGAGAAGTAGGCTATTTACAACGGCAAAGTTCTAGAGTCTGAAACTGCATAGTAAACCTTTAACAATTACAGAAATTATGAATAAATGTGTTTTCCACATTTCCATTTTTTTTAAAAGGTGTGCCATATAGAATTCATTTTATGATCTGCAGATTTGTCATTTTTGAATTTATAGGATTTATTCATATTCAGACATGACAGACGCAAAGCATTCCACAGGCCTTTTTTGTCACAGCAACCGCTTTTGCGATCACAAGGCTAACACATCAGCTTGAACTCGTATGTCAGAGAAATTAGTTCCCTTCATCATTTACCGTGGACACTCTAAACAACAAGTTTTGTGTAACAGGGATCTCTGCAAGCAAACCAAGTCAACCAACTTAAAATGAAGACTCTTCAGGAGAAGGGTCTGCAACTGCAATGAGACATGTCTACATATACAACCAACAAAGGCCTTCATTATGCACTCATTAAAGGTAAATTCCCGGTACAATCTTTCTCAATCATCCTCTGTAATCTCTCCAATCTCTAAATCACACAAAATAGAAATTTAACATTTATTCAATTTTGTTGAAGGAGGGGATGGAAAGAGCACAGCATAAATACAAAGTTTATATTGAAATCTTTAGTGGTTATCTCAATTACAGTTTTTAACTCTTTACAGACATTAGATGGCCATTCTAATAATGTTTAGATTGATTCAACACACAATGAAAGCATGAAATGCTACAGAGTAAAGAGTAATTACTCAATCTAATGCTGGTGTTGAATGGTTCTTTATCGTGTTACTTGAAACCCAATGCTTGCATTATCCTGTCAACAACTGTGGGCAACTGAGCAAATCCACGAGATGTCTGGCTCTGCAAGCATGCTATGATTGTAAGAACACTTAGGCCTTTTAGAGGTACACATTTCATAAGTATTAAGGATTGCTGTATATGTTGCAGGCTAGAGATTTTGTAGGCAGATGTCTTTTCAAAAGCAGTGAAAAAGAGGCTTCCAGTGTTGATGGTCAGAGAACAAAGCCTGCTGTACGGTGGTTTTCCTGAGACACATACACACGCTTGCACAAACACACACACATACATACCTACACAACACGCATACAAACACACACCTAGGACAATTCACGCCTCCACATCCACAAGCTCTGGAGGGAGGGGGGACTTGGGGTGCTTGCTTTCAAAGTGTTGCTTGAATGTTTTCGGATCTGGCATTTGTGACTATGGAGAAAAGATAGAAAATAATAATTAGACATTTTCCACAATACTTACATTTCTCCTAGCCTGGCTAGCGCCACCACTTCTCAATGTGAGACGTGGTCTGGGAACCAAACGTTCATTTTCTCGTATTTGAAAAAAAATGCCCAGATCCGTTTATTGGGTGCCACGGATGTCTATCAAATGCGTCTGTGCATAGCTCATCATCGTCTTGCTTTCCCCCTTGTTCTGTGATTGGTCTCCTATCTCAGGCGAAAATTTGCTCCATGGTCTCCAGGCTGCCTTAGCAGCGTGAATCAAATCGCGCGCAAGGCAGCATGGGAACACCCAGGCTACATTTCTCCCCTATTGGACCCTAATCAACAGTCTTTTCGACAACTGAAATGGCAATAATTTTAGTTCTGTCACACCATGTCAAAAAAACGAGTAAATAAAATAAAGTAAGTTCAAAATAACAGAGTAGCAACCGGTCGCTAAATTTAGTGGGATGTAAAACAGCTCTATATTCGGAACGGACCTTGCAGACGCCGCAGGTATAGACCAGCGCTGCCTTTGCGGCGGTCTTCTGGTCATGTCCCTTGGCTTTCTTCAGATCTGCCTGCTTTTTGGCGTTCTTTTGCTGGGACTGAATCTTCTGATGTCCACGGGCCATGGCTGTTTGCTCGCTGAAAAATAAAGACGGGATTACTTTTGATTATTGTTTTTGCACAACAGTTCAATTACAGAGCAGGCTAACGTTACAATCCCACTTTCACCGCAACATAACAAAGACCTCTGGGAAACCAAAACCTAACCACACACAAACTTCCATGTTACTTTTAATTAAGCACCTAATATAACGTTAGTGGTGAAATAGTGAGTCCTCTACATTAATTCACCGAGCAAATGTGCGAACCAAGAGTGCAATGGTAGCGCATATATCTATGAGCGCAGCCAGCTAATAACATTAAATGCACTCACAATCCAGGCAAAAGTGAATCTCTAAAGAGTTGTTAGCCTCCGTAGGCTAGCGTTACGTCGGTAGCATCATGTTTGAGTAGCTAACGTTTACGTTAACTAACGCCCAAGATACTGAAGTTGACTGAACCATTATAGCTTAAGACCTTTCACAAGATTAAAAACAACTAATATTTGGATACAGCTGACGATAGACGTCTTATCTCAAATCGGCATCGTGCTCCTTCTACTTAGCTTGATTCAGCTAACCGTAACGTAGCTTCTCGTTGTCCATATGGTTTCACTCAGAACGATCTAACTAGATCTGAAATGTTCATGGGTCTTCCCCAAAGCTGGCTTATAACTCGATACTTCCAGACGGGCGACATTTGCGACAAAAAACTGGTCAACTTTTAACGTAGATGGGTACCTGGCAGGTTATGTTATGGGCCGACAATCCAAACCTCTTGTTCGAAATGTGACAGCTGCTAAAGAGAACGTCGTTGGGTCCAGGAAATGATTCCTGGAAGTTAAGGGTTCAAAATAAAAGCCCCTAAAGAATGTCGTGAAGCAGGCCTGATGATACAGCTCCGAGAGTTAATTAGCCATTAATATATAAAAAAAAACATATGTATATATATATATATTTTCTTTCTTTCAGGGAGTGAGACAAGTAGGCCTAGATGTAGGCCTAGGTGAGACAAGAAACCTCATTAGCCTAAACTTAAATTTTACACTATAAAATATTCAAAATATTCTCTGGGCTGAGGAAAGGACAAACATATTCATATTTATTTAATTAGGAACCCTAGAGGGGTCATTGCAAGATATTTTTTGGTATGTGTCCAGAAAACGTGCGCACATTTGACTAAATTGTGTGCACATTTTACTAAATCATGCGCTTGTTTTACTAAAAAGTGCAGCCATTTTACTAAATTGTGCTCCCAATTTAGTAAATTGTGCGCACGATTTAGTAAATTGTGCTACGTTTTTCTAAATAGTGCGCTCATTTTACTAAAATGTGCTCTCATTTTAATTGTTGTAAATTGAGCGCATAATATAGTAAAATGAGCGCACAATTTAGTAAAATGTGTGCACGATTTACTAAATTGAGAGCACAATGTAGTAAAATGAGCACACTATTTAGTAAAACGTGCACAATATTTACTAAATTGTGCGCATGTTTTACTAAATGAGACCACAATTTAGTAAAATGAGTGCACAATTTACTAAAATGAGCGCACATAGGCCATTTTGCAATGACACCTCCTGGGCTCTGGTATACGCTATGCAGGTTCAGGTATTTTGGCCACTGAGTCCCCCCTACCAAAGTCCTTTTAGGCAAGTCCCACCACTCGGCAGCCACATTGCAACGCTTTTTGGGCACTCATGCATCGGGCATCCGTTTTGGCAGAAATGTGAAATAGAAAGAAAGAATAGAAAGTCTCTGCCCCGGGCCCCCTAGAGTCTCATTATATTTTTAGTGTAGGCTAGTCTGCCAATAGCATGCTTCTCGTGGCTTGTTTCCCCTGTACACACAGAAAATGCTTTTGTTGTGGAGGTGAAGGATTAACAACAGGCAAAAATCATCTCCGAAGAGATATATCTATATTGACAAAGTTGTTTTACGATTCTCGTGATGTCTTCGGGCGATATTCTTGAAGTTATATGGCTGGTTCTCTCGTTAGCACTCGCTGGGTGTGCTGTATGGCTATGCTAGGTGAACGATTCCCCTATTACAAGTTCATTTACCATCAAATTGACTTCTTAAAGGCAATATCTTACATAGTAGTCCAGTTGACAGAGAGGTGAACCCCAAAGTTTTATGATAGAAATATATAGTATGGGTCCCCAGCATGCAGAAACTGCCAGATGCTAATTTGTATGTTGGGCAATGTATGTAATTAAGCTAATTAGCATAAATTAGCATAGGGGAGAGTGGGGTGAGTTGTGCCAGTTTTTACTTAAAGTGACTTTAAAGGGAGGCCATGATAGTAATGCTTCCAACTACAATATGAACATATATTTTAGGATGTGGTGCATCTCTGGGAACAATCACTTTCAATCTGAAATATAGTATTTAAGAGATATAGCTTTCTGAAAAAAAGTGGTCTTGTGGCACAACTTGCCCCCGGTGTGGAGTAAGTTGGCCTTTGAAGAGGATGCATTGGGGTAAATTGTGCCATCGATTATTGAAGTAAAACAGTATATTTTGATCTTAGACACTGTAATGCTTTATAAAAGCTAGACAAATTCAATACAAAATTACTCATTTAAGGTTTATTTAAAGTTATTTTACAACATCAAAGGCCAACTTTCTACAAGCCTATTGCGCCACACGAGCACATCAAAGGTTATTTTCCATTGTCACACCAGTTTCATCCATGTTGTAGATCTTGTGTGGAGGAAAGTCATACCTGAAATGAGATTAAAGTTTTGTTGATCAGAGAAGTTTACAGCAGATTTAGGTGGTTGGATGTGGTTGTGTAGATGTCAACTCTGCCACTGCTACTGTATTACCTAGAGATGATGTTCCCCCTCTCCTTCCCAGGCTTCCTGGTCAGTGTGTGTGTGTGTGAAGTTCACAGCATTTCATGGACTTAGACCGTGAAACATTACTGCTAGTGCCTTTATGTTTCAAACTTGTCTATAACTGTTTTGACACAACAATCAAAAAAACATGATCATAGAAATTTTACTTTGAAAGGCAAAAAACAGTTCTTTTAACTTAAATGTGCCTACCTCTCATGCAATGAGGCTCTCTTCTCTGCAGGATGATTGAAATGGCTGAGTCTTCAAAAATGTGTGGTCACATGACCAATTTCTTGTATAGTTTCCTAGAAATAGGGGGTGGCACAACTTCCCCACTGGCACCAATCACCCCACTCTCCCCTAATCACCTATATTGATCATATTATAGGAGCTGCTTAGCCAAAATGGACAATGTTAGTATGTTTTTAGGGGTTACTGGAGATGCTGAGTCCATATCTGACATGTTCAAGATTCAAAATCACTATTTAAACATGGTTTGGTCACATTCTTACTCTCATTAAGCTGATTTTGCTGAGTTTTGGGGGTGATTTAGACAGATTTTTGGAGGATAAACATTTTCAGTGTTCAGGAATAATTTGGATCCTCAAGTTATTTCTGAATTCCACAACAATTTTAGATATAGCTATTCACTGGCCCTCTGCTGTGACTCACAATTTAGTAACAAAGGGAAGAACTACCCTCTACTAATCCTCCTCACTGTCCTCATCCGTTGTCCTGTCGTCATCTTGTCCAGACTCTTCATCCCTGTCCTTCTGCTTTTTTTGCTGTGTATGGCAACATGTAACATCACTGCCTTTGCATTTTTAATTAGTACAGGCCAGGCCTGCAGCTGCACAGCTGCACTTTCCAGATGTACACAGTTTTAACCCAGCTTTGCAGCTGATAACATTTAACAAAGCAGGAGGAGCAACAGGACTTGAATCGAGGGTGGGCGAGTTCCTCTCCTTTCTTCATACCTGTCTTCTTACTCCATCCAAACGCGGTGATATCCACAGCCGGTGGATCAGGACGGTCTGCTGCTTTCCAAAGCAGCACCTGTAGATGGGCACGTTTTCCATAGAGGAGCAAGTTGCGTTCTGTAGGAGGCAGTGTCTTCAGTGCTGGAGGAGCCGGGAGTGGGAGGCCCAGGTGGAGGTGGAGGCCCAAGCAAAAGGATCCGAAGAGAGCCCTTGTAAGGGGTACTAAAAAGCTTACAGAGGCCTTCAGTAGAAGCCGCGGGAGGAGACCAGCCATCGCCTGGGCCTGGCTACGGGAGGAGTGCTTGCCTGAAGAGGATCTCGATGCAGTGGCCACGGTGGAGAAGGACTTCACGCGACCGGGAGAGCGGCCTTGGAAGATGAGGTGGTGACTTCGGCCTGGGCGCTGACTTCACTGCGAGAAGATCTGGAGCCCCTGCCCCCACCGACGGCTTTAGGGTGGAGTTGGT
This sequence comes from Alosa pseudoharengus, assembly GCF_046254945.1. Taxonomy (NCBI): domain Eukaryota; kingdom Metazoa; phylum Chordata; class Actinopteri; order Clupeiformes; family Clupeidae; genus Alosa; species Alosa pseudoharengus. Next base: position 30,582,050 of record NW_027468685.1, read on the forward strand.
GGTGGCCCTGGCTGCGGAGCAGAGCAGAGGTGGAGCGGCAAGGAGGTGGTGCCTTGAGGACGGACGGTTGGCGGAGCCGTTTGAGGCACGACGGTTGGGCAACTTTGGCAGAAGGGCCCTCTGAAAAACTTAACTCTAAGCCTTTGGGTGCGTGTGGGAGGCACCATGCTGTGCTGTGCGGGCGCCTGTTCGAGTTGGCCTGTTGGCCGGCGCTCTGATGGCACGAGCCAGAGAGAAGGTCTAGGCCTTGGCGCGACTGTGGCGGAGTGGAGCGGCCGGGAGCAGCGGAGGACAGCTCTGCGACAAGGCAGCAGCGGAGGGACGGCAACGCTGGTAACTGTAGCCTGATTGCGCAGCGTGGTCCGGCTGCGATGGAGCTGAAGTCTGCTGACCCGACTGGCGAGACGACGGAGCGGAGCGTCAGAGGTGCGGTGCCAGTTACAGTGCTCAGTGCCGGGGAGTCTGTGGCAGTGGAGGCTAGGCCCCGCCAGGTGTTGCACACTGCGAAAGTGCGACTTGAGGGGTTCGCTGAAGGGAGCTGAGGACGAGTGGCGACGGCCAGGTGACTGCCAGCACGCCCGCATTGGGCTGCTGGTGGTTGTGGTTCCCCGGGGTGAGTAGGGCTCCTGCGGTGTGTGCACCCCACCTGCTGTGGCAGTGCCAGAGACTTTGCTGGACTGAATGTGGGAACGCCTGTGCAGAGGACGGCAATGGGTTGTTGGGGGAGCTGTGTAACGTCGGCGTGCTGGACTGTGCTTGAGATTCCCACTATGTTTCGCGCTGGGGATTCTGGGAGAACTTTGGGGTTGTTATTGTGTGTGCTTGTGCCTGTATTTACTGTTTATGTGCGTGTTTTAGCGTAGCATGATTCCCTTTTTAGTTCTACCTTGTGTGTGACCCTTCGTGTTGGTGTGGCTGCATCCAACCCTGTTTCTGTAAGGTGCGAGTGTTCTTGACTTCCCTAGCGTGTGCTTTGTTCTGTGCCTATGTCCCTGCTCCGACCTTTAATAAAGCTTTTAATTAGACAACGCTGTCTTATCAATCGTTACACTATTAAATCTGCTTAGCATCATTAGCATGCTGCACATATTTGTTTAAAGCTCTTGCATTCAAGTTGAATAATCATCTCAATACCAATGTTTCCCAAAAGGGCCTGTCCCAAGGAGAACAGTATTACCTTAAACACACATGAGGAAACTGAACAGTCCAATCAGTAGACTATGATAAGCAAGCCAACTATGCTACTTTGTTTACAATATTTCCAGGCTTCAACCAGACAGCAGATTGAGGTAGAGTTGTAATAAATAATAGGCTAATAGTAGGCCTAGGCTATAGGCTATATATAAATAAATAAATAAATATCAGACATTCAGTATTCTCTCTTTTTATATCAGGATATAAAATAATACAGATATATTATATTGTAATCCTCTGGTGTTAAAATGAAGGCTATTGAAATGTCTAGCCCCCCCTCTAAAAAAAGAAAAATCGAGGTTTGTATCAAACAGTGGGTCAAAAATCGCAATACGAATCGAATCGTGAGGTTGTTGTATCATTACAGCCAGGCTTGGAATTTCACCATTCTGGGGGCAAGGCCACTTGGCCTTCAGTTGGGCATATTTGGTGGGGGGCACAAAGGCCACATGTCAGGGCACCAAGGCCAAAGTTAACTATACAGTAGTAGACTATAAAAATGATCAAAGTTGTATTTAGCCTATTCACTGCAGTAGACCTGCATCACTGTATGAAACATTACAAAAACATGAAATGAAAACATGACATATTACATAGAACTGTAAATCATCTGACCATCTAATATTTACAGATATCTAGGCTATATATAACATTTATTTTATATTTGGCCTGTTATGAAATCATGTATTGAACAATTTAAACACAGCTCAGCTTTAAGAAACTCAAATAGCCTAGATGCATGCTTAGCATTTTGTGATCATTAAGGCTACTTTCACAAACTCTTAGTCAGCTGTCCTCTGATTTACCAGACATCCATGTATGTCGAACTTTACTGCAAATTCAAAACTGGATTACTCTGGAACGGCTACTGTACAGGGGCAACGTATCCTCATGAAACAGTTCGTAGGATATCGTACTAAAAGTATGACCAAAAACTCCGTACGATATCCACTAAAATCTGTCAGACGAGCGATCAATGCACATGCGCAATATAGCAGTGTAGAACTCACTTCGTTGTTATCAGTGCGCCTGCGTTTAGACATCGGAGAACTTCAGCCTCCTGAAAGGTAGGTGCAGTAAACTTGGCCATTTTGAAATCTGATTAGCATTAAAAGCAGGCAATAATATAAATACAGATGAAAGCAGCGGTCGTCTAATTTGATAGGTCAATGTAGTTTGCAAAAGTAGTTAACGTGATACATAGCCTATGAAGACGGTGAGTTAAAGAATTGTTGCTAATTTATGCTAATAATAACTTAGCTAGAGAAGATGTAGCGCTAACTGTGTTTTAAATAGATATCATCCATTTCGTGGAATTACAACACACCAAAAAAAAAAAAAAAAACGCCATCAAACATCGTTTGTTTCTTCTTGTCCGTGTCTTACCAGAGAATGAGAGAATGTCTAATAGGTCTTACTGTCTGTTTAGTAGAGGTCATGTGACACATGCCACCACAAGAAAGCGGAAACGCATCGTAGAGCGAGAGCCATGTGGGGTAAATTTAGTAAATAATAATAATGTTGTTGTGTTGTTTTTTGCTGTTTCGAACAAAATAGGAATACTTATCCTGACCAAAACTCCTTCATGCTGCAAAACGACTAGAATCACGCGAATTTAGTGCAATTTCTTAGTACAATTCAATGTCTTATAAGGGTAAAAGACGTGGACAAATACGTGATAATTAACCAAATAAATCATTGTTCACGACGTTATGGTTAAACTATCGAAATGAGTGCGATGGTGATACAATCCTGCTTTTCAATAAGTTGACATGGTGTTTGACATTAAATTATAAGCAGGTCAGTTTGTTTCACGTAATAAGCTATTTGTTTCTTTGGGTCTGGGTAATTCATGTGACAAATTCTGTTATAGGCTACTACCGTTTTTCTGAAAAACAAAGCAGTACAAAAACATTTCTATATCCAAAATAGTGCATTTCTGCAGTGTTCTACGTAGTGCAATGCAGCTTTTAATGTCCAAAGTAGCCTATACTGTATTTTCCTGCATAAGAACTACAAATACTCCTCCAAAACTACAGTTTTGACACTTGAAGTTGTGGAATTATATTTTAGTAGCCTGCTATTCTAGTATTTGAATAAATACCCACATCAGTTTTACCCTTGTCTCACCTATATACAATATATGTCTATGAATTGCAGTAGTGATAAAATGAAATAGGAAAGAAAGGTGTCCTGATGTGTTGTTTAGAGATGGTCCTGCAATGTTTTCTCGACATATCTTTATGTCTTTTTTTTCTCCCCTCTACTTATGTTTTCACAGATCCTTGCTTCTGATATCCGGATGTATGGGTTGCATTTCATTATATGACTCCAACAGAACACTCACAGAAAGGAGAGTGGTGTCAAACTACAAGACAGCCAGCATGTAAACAAGGCCTTGTTTGTCCTTGTTTGGCACTCATTTGTTTACTTCCTGAAGAGGCTGAAGCATGCTGGCCTTGACACCTCAGTCCTTGCTTTGTGTTATGGAGCACATCCTCACATCATGATCTACTGCAGCGGTGGATACAGAGGACGATTGGCAGGTATTTTACGTCACTTTTACATTACTTTTACTGCGATGGTTGCAATGGTAGATATGGTTGTTGCTGTGCTAAATATAGGCCCATCTATCTATAAAGCAAGAAGCGTCTGTGTCTGTGGCACGCATATCTCACTGACCGTTTGTCAGACTGATTTCAAACTTGGCAGGTGTCTTGCTATGGGCATGAGTAAGTGCAGTGCCAAATTTTTCGTTGTTTGAATAAGAAATGCAAAAGATATCGTTAAATATATTGGTAAAAGACGCACATTGGCTTTTGCTGCTAGCCACTCCCCCTCCCACACAGCACTGTGCTGTAAGCTACCAGTGAGGATAGAAGCAGGGCTTTGGCAGAACTCGATCAGTGTAGGTTACACGGGTAAAAACTTAAGCGAGTGCAAAATAACTCCACAGATTTTGCAACAACACGCACAGGTAGGCTATGCAGTGGCTCTTCAAAATGACGTAAAAAAATAATGTGCAATAAGCGGACACTTTGAATAGCCCAGGCTACTTTGGACTGTCTTTAGACTTTGAATAAGCAAACGACAATTCCAACTGCAAGGTCCTAAATTGAAACGAGCGATAATGGTCCCGAATTAAAGAACGTCTCAGAATGCCACACATGCAAAGCATAACCAGCGACAAGCAACGAGTGGCAGAAAGAGTGTGATGTCACTTATAGGCCACCAGAGACTGTTTTTGAGTCACACCATTGCAAATTCCATATGATGCATCATTCCACAAAATGGTTTGTTTTCTCTATCATCAAGTTATTCAATAGGCTAAGCATATAGACTTGACTCAAAACAGCTGTTAGGATTATGTCATTTTGATTTGTAAAAAATGTCACATGCAGCCATGCTTAAATTTTGCTCACTTCACATTTATTATATTATTATATTATCTGTAGGCCTATTCATTATTGAATGCTTACCTGGAATTATTTCCCTATCATCCTATTTTTAAAACAGGCCTACCTGCAGGCATGTAATTGGGCTACAGGAATAGCATGTTTGAATGGGCACTGCACTAGTCTATCTATAAAGCAAGAAGCGTCTGTGTGTGTGTCTGTGGCACGCATATCTCGCTGGCCGTTTGTCAGACTGACCTAAGATTTCGTATGTGGCTCGCGCATGGCACAAAGGTGTGCACTCTCGATTTTGAAGATTTTTGAATGCATATTTCAAAACGTTTATCGCTGCACTGCAATGTTTCCAAGGGGGCCAGTTTTAGGGGAGCTCCACCCCATGGATCGTGTACTGACAGTAGCTAGGTCTCACTTTGATGATAGTCAGTCGCAATTTAAAAAACGGATAAGGCTACTCGGAAACCGCTTGTGGGTTAAGATGACAGATGATTATCATGCCTGACCTCACCAATAAAGACTTCCTGTATGCAGTTTGCTTGCATAAAATGATTACGCGGATTTTGCAACAACACGCCAACAAACACGGAGATGTAGTGACCACTCAAAATAAAAGTATGTGCAATAAACTGACCAGGCTACTTTGGACTTGAGACTTTGACTAAACAAACGACAATTCCGACTGCAAGGTCCCAAATTGAAACGAGCGATAGGCTAATGCCACATAGCTAACATTATTCAACAAGTTGCAGACTGAGCGACGTCACTTATCACGCCATCAAACACGGGTAGGCTATGTAGTGACCACTCAAAATAAAAGTATGTTCAATAAACTGACGCTTCGAATAGCATTAGGAAGTTATTCAGTAAGTTATACACACTTAACTCAAAACAGTTGTTAGGCTTATGTCATTCTGATTTGTAGAAATGTCACATGCAGCCATGCCTACATTTATTAGGCTACACATGTATTAGAGGCCACATTAATTATAGGCTAATATATTATAATATTCAGTATTCATTATTGAATGCTTAGCTGGAATGATGTTTCCCTATCATTCTATTTTTAAAGCAGGCATGCCTGTGGGCATGTAATTGAGGTACGGGTTTTCTTCAGGAATGGCATGTTTTAACGGGCACTGCACTTGTATTGTAAATTGTAGATTGTACAACTCATACATGTTAGCCTATACTATTAAGGGACAGCTGAATTGACCACCTAAACCATATATTTTCTGAAAGCCTATAGCCTCTAGATGCCAATTAATATACATTAAGACATGTCCCACCTTCCTGCTGACTTTGACATATCATATGGCGTACATAGGCCCATATTGTAGATTGAGAAACCGACTGTACAACTGGTACATATTGGCCTATACTATAAAGGGACAGCTGATTTGACCACCTAAACCATATATTTTCTGAAAGCCTATAGCCTCTAGATGTCAATTAATATACATTAAGAGATGTCCCACCTTCCTGCTGACTTTGACATATCATAATGCGTACATAGGCCCATATTGTAGATCGAGAAACCGACGGTACAACTGGTACATGTTGGCCTATACTATTAAGGGACAGCTGAATTGACCACCTAAACCATATATTTTCTGAAAGCCTATAGCCTCTAGATGTCAAATAACATCAATTAAGACATGTCCCACCTTCCTACTGACTTGGACATATCATAATGCGTACATAGGCCCATATTGTAGATCGAGAAAGCGACTGTACAACTGATACATTTTGGCCTATACTATTAAGGGACAGCTGATTTGACCACCTAAACCATATATTTTCTGAAAGCCTATAGCCTCTAGATGCCAATTAATATACATTAAGACATGTCCCACCTTCCTGCTGACTTTGACATATCATATGGCGTACATAGGCCCATATTGTAGATTGAGAAACCGACTGTACAACTGGTACATATTGGCCTATACTATAAAGGGACAGCTGATTTGACCACCTAAACCATATATTTTCTGAAAGCCTATAGCCTCTAGATGTCAATTAATATACATTAAGAGATGTCCCACCTTCCTGCTGACTTTGACATATCATAATGCGTACATAGGCCCATATTGTAGATCGAGAAACCGACGGTACAACTGGTACATGTTGGCCTATACTATTAAGGGACAGCTGAATTGACCACCTAAACCATATATTTTCTGAAAGCCTATAGCCTCTAGATGTCAAATAACATCAATTAAGACATGTCCCACCTTCCTACTGACTTGGACATATCATAATGCGTACATAGGCCCATATTGTAGATCGAGAAAGCGACTGTACAACTGATACATTTTGGCCTATACTATTAAGGGACAGCTGATTTGACCACCTAAACCATATATTTTCTGAAAGCCTATAGCCTCTAGATGCCAATTAATATACATTAAGACATGTCCCACCTTCCTGCTGACTTTGACATATCATATGGCGTACATAGGCCCATATTGTAGATTGAGAAACCGACTGTACAACTGGTACATATTGGCCTATACTATAAAGGGACAGCTGATTTGACCACCTAAACCATATATTTTCTGAAAGCCTATAGCCTCTAGATGTCAAATAATATACATTAAGAGATGTCCCACCTTCCTGCTGACTTTGACATATCATAATGCGTACATAGGCCCATATTGTAGATCGAGAAACCGACGGTACAACTGGTACATGTTGGCCTATACTATTAAGGGACAGCTGAATTGACCACCTAAACCATATATTTTCTGAAAGCCTATAGCCTCTAGATGTCAAATAACATCAATTAAGACATGTCCCACCTTCCTACTGACTTGGACATATCATAATGCGTACATAGGCCCATATTGTAGATCGAGAAAGCGACTGTACAACTGATACATTTTGGCCTATACTATTAAGGGACAGCTGATTTGACCACCTAAACCATATATTTTCTGAAAGCCTATAGCCTCTATATGTCAAGTAATATCAATTAAGACATGTCCCACCTTCCTACTGACTTTGACATATCATAAGGCGTACATAGGCCCATATTGTAGATCGAGAAACCGACTGTACAACTTGTACATTTTGGCCTATACTATTAAGGGACAGCTGAATTGACCACCTAAACCATATATTTTCTGAAAGCCTATAGCCTCTAGATGCCAATTAATATACATTAAGACATGTCCCACCTTCCTGCTGACTTTGACATATCATATGGCGTACATAGGCCCATATTGTAGATTGAGAAACCGACTGTACAACTGGTACATATTGGCCTATACTATAAAGCAGGGGTCGGCAAATAGTGGCCCGCGGGCCAATTTTGGCCCGCCATCTATTCTATCTGGCCCGCGAGATGACGTTAATTTGCTGTTTAAATAAAAAATAAATGATTTTTTTTTAACCCCATGTTTTTAAAAAGAAAAAAAGGCCTACAGCAATCCCATCAATTTCAAAACATTTATTGAGGTATAGATGATAGTCCTACTAAAGTGACAAAACAACAGGTGGAACATCCTTGCAGTTATCCATGACGCACAGGTCGGAACGGTATTGGCACGCGAGTGCGCGTAATCTTGTGCAAAAAAAAAACAAAAGTGTCCTGTCTCCCTCTTCCAGTGGGCAAGGTCAAAAATAGCCTATGTTTCGTTAAATTAATAGGCTTGGCATTAATAAATGCAGGCAGGCTCAACACATACCTCTGCTTCCATTCTTCTTTGTAGGTCCTGCATTCTGAATCAATTTTTCTTTTCAAGGCTTTTGACAACGACATTTTGCATCGATACCTAGCATATAGCAATGTTCAGCTAATCATTTACACGTCATCCAAAAGAATAATATTTGTACACATTAGTTACGGCAAGTTGCTAGGCAAGTCGCCTGTTTCATGAGAGACGACAGGAGATGCAGCAGGCGGCATAAAAACAGCGCACATAAGCAAATAAACGTTTTTAATGGAATTAAATTAAATGCATTTGAAAAGTTAGATGATGTTTATTTTAATATAATATAATAATTTAACCCCCCCCCCCCCCCCCCCCCCCCCCCCCCCATTACAAAAGCTATGGCCCGCGATGCCATTGTCTGAAAAAAAATTGGCCCGGGTCCAAACGTAATTGCCGACCCCTGCTATAAAGGGACAGCTGATTTGACCACCTAAACCATATATTTTCTGAAAGCCTATAGCCTCTAGATGTCAATTAATATACATTAAGAGATGTCCCACCTTCCTGCTGACTTTGACATATCATAATGCGTACATAGGCCCATATTGTAGATCGAGAAACCGACGGTACAACTGGTACATGTTGGCCTATACTATTAAGGGACAGCTGAATTGACCACCTAAACCATATATTTTCTGAAAGCCTATAGCCTCTAGATGTCAAATAACATCAATTAAGACATGTCCCACCTTCCTACTGACTTGGACATATCATAATGCGTACATAGGCCCATATTGTAGATCGAGAAAGCGACTGTACAACTGATACATTTTGGCCTATACTATTAAGGGACAGCTGATTTGACCACCTAAACCATATATTTTCTGAAAGCCTATAGCCTCTATATGTCAAGTAATATCAATTAAGACATGTCCCACCTTCCTACTGACTTTGACATATCATAAGGCGTACATAGGCCCATATTGTAGATCGAGAAACCGACTGTACAACTTGTACATTTTGGCCTATACTATTAAGGGACAGCTGAATTGACCACCTAAACCATATATTTTCTGAAAGCCTATAGCCTCTAGATGTCAATTAATATACATTAAGAGATGTCCCACCTTCCTACTGACTTTGACATATCATAAGGCGTACATAGGCCCATATTGTAGATCGAGAAACCGACTGTACAACTGGTACATTTTGGCCTATACTATTAAGGGACAGCTGATTTGACCACCTAAACCATATATTTTCTGAAAGCCTTTAGCCTCTAGATGTCAAATAACATCAATTAAGACATGTCCCACCTTCCTACTGACTCTGGCATATCATAGGCCCATATTGTAGAGCGAGAAACAAATGGTTCAGCTCATACATTTTGGCCTACACTATTAAGGGACAGCTGATTCAACCACCTAAACCAATCCATTAACATTAATTAGGCCGTCTTCCACCTCCTGAAATACTTTGGCACACTATTTTAAAGGCATAGGCCTGTGTTGTATAGGTGAACTTTAGTCATCAGTCATCAATAACATGTCTTTCTATGTACACTTTTATTTCTAATTTCCAGGTTGTCAGCTGTTGTCAGGCTCATCACCAAAGCAGAAAGACACAGTGAGACCAGACATGCCAGGAAAGAGCAAGGCACAGGCCAGGAAGGAGCCAGGCAAAGCCCGGGAATTTTTTTCCAGCTGTTCCCGCCAGCTATAGAAGGACTGCTCCTGAGAATAGATGGGTGTCTACATCGTTTTGCAAAAAGGGTCTTCTACACATGATGTTTGTCAAGCACTGCTCATTGACTGGCCAGGGGTCCTCTGTATTGTGACCACTGGTCAAAGGCGGCACATGACTGTCTCAGAGTCCTCTACATCATTCCGGTGACAGGACTTTTGGCCTAGCCAGGCCCTGACAGGATGGGTCTTGTGTTACTGTGACCAGACGGCTCAACAATGCATCATTCTCATCCATGCCCTCATCACCTTGAGACTGGACTACTGCAACAGCATTTTCTATATGGTCTTGAAAATTATTGTCTTATTATTATTACAGGTCTCTCTGCACCCGAACCAGCAGGTTCAGAGGAAAATACATTAATACAAACATATTTCCACACAAAATTAGTGTACAGTATATCTGGTTATTAGCTTTACAGCTTGCTTGAGTATCCCAACTGTTTATTCAATGCTTATTTATTCATCTCCTGCTCTAAAAAAGTAAAAGATTCTCTTGACTGCTATATGGGTGCTCTGAAATCATTTGGTATATTGTACTACTCGGTTATTATATAGTAAGTCATGGAAATTCAGTTTTTTTGTCAGGGAAAAGTCATAGAATTTTACATTTGACTTAGAGTGGGAACCCTGTTTGTACTATACTCTGCACAATGACAATAAAGTTGAATCTAATCTAATTATTATTTAATGCCTGTAGTGATGCTTTGTATTTGCATACCTTTGCTGTATGTTTTATGTGTATTGGACAACCTGTTTAAAGCAATCACAAACACACATATTTTGATTGATCTTGATACACAGATGCGTGTTGTGCTGAAATAAACTGAATTTCACTGATTCATCTTTAGAAACTGCTGTTTAGAGAGCATTTTTGACATATGTTGTTAAACAAAAGTTCTTAAACCATGCACAAACCATTAAAACATCCATATTTTGATTGATTATGATACACAGAGGTATGCTGTGCTGAAATAACCCAATTTCACTTATCTTAGGTGCTGTGGGAATTTTGATGCACAATAAATCTTCAGAAATGGCCGTTCAGATAGCATATTTTTGACAGATGTTGACCAACAAAAGTTCTTAAATCATACACAAACTGTTAAAACATCCATATTTTGATTGATTGTGATACACAGAGGTGTGCTGTGCTGAAATAAACCAAAGTTCACTGACCTTACCTGCCATGGCAAGTTTGATGCACAAGAGATCTTCAGAAATGGCCGTTCAGAGAGCATATTTTTGACAGATGTTGACCAACAAAAGTTCTTAAATCATACACAAACTGTTAAAACATCCATATTTTGATTGATTGTAATACACAGAGGTGTGCTGTGCTGAAATAAACCCAATTTTACTGACCTTACCTGCCATGGCAAGTTTGATACACAAGAAATCTTCAGAAATGGCCGTTCAGAGAGCATATTTTTGACAGATGTTGACCAACAAAAGTTCTTAAATCATACACAAACCCTTAAAATATCCATATTTTGATTGATTATGATACACAGAGGTGTGCTGTGCTGAAATAAACCCAATTTCATTGACCTTACCTGCCATGGTAAGTTTGATGCACAAGAAATCTTCAGAAATGGCTGTTCAGAGCGCATATTTTTGACAGATATGACCAACAAAAGTTCTTAAATCAAACACAAACCATTAAAACATCCATATTTTGATTGATTATGATACACAGAGGTGTGCTGTGCTGAAATAAACCAAATTTCACTGATCTTACCTGCCATGGCAAGTTTGATGCACCGGACATACTCAGAAACTACATTTGAGACACCCATATGGCCAGAAAGGCCTAGGTAAGTGTCACACCCATTATTTTATGAAATGTCAACATGTGACACATATTTTGATACAGGGAATGATAACAAACTTGTTTCTCAAATTTGAGATCTCTAGCTACTTGTATGTTGTCAGGAGGCGGAGCCAAAGATTGGAAAATGTAGATTTCTAGGGGGCGCTATAGAGTCTGTGAATGTGTGAGGTGTGATTTTACTTATCTCGTATATTTTATGTCATAGATAGATGTCACATGCCAAATTTAGTCTGTTTATGAGGTATGCAAGTTAGAAATGCTAACCCTAGGTTTAGATGGCCATAATTTGCATAGGTCAGACAGGCCTTGATAGGATTACACCAGTTAATTCAAGATAGTACCAACATGTGGCACATATTTTGATACATGGGATGATAACAAACTAGTTTGTCAAATTTGGGACATCTAATGGCTTGTGTGTTGCCAGGAGGCGGAGCCAAATATAGGAAATATTGGATTTCTAGGGGGCGCTATAGAGTCTGTGAATATGTGAGATGCGATTTTACTACACACTTAAATTTTGTGTCATATACGGATGTCAATTGCAAAATGTAATCAGTCTAGGAGTTATGCAAGATACAAATGCTAACCCTAGGTTCAGATGTCCTTGATTTGCATAGTTTAGACAGGCCTTGATAGGGTTACACCAGTTATTACCAACTAATACCAACATGTGGCACATATATTGATAAGGGGGTAAAAACAAAATAGTTTGTGAAATTTGAGACCTCTAGCTGCTTGTGTGTTGCCAGGAGGCGGAGCCAAATATTTTTAAAAAAGCGGGTGCTACAGAGTCTGTGAATGTGTGGGGGTTGATTCCATTTCACACATATATTTTGTGTCATCCAAGGATGTTACATGTCAAATTGAATCAGTCTATAATATATTCTAGTTAAAAATGCGAACCCAATATGTATGTCCATGAATTGCAAAAGTCAGATAAGCTTACACCAGTAAATTTCAACTAATAATATGTGGCACAAATTGATAAAGGGGATAGAAATCAATTGGTTTGCCGTATTTGAAACCTGTAGCTGAGTGTGTGTTGCTGTAGCTTCCTGGATGTGTGAGGTCATTTCACTTTGAGGTTTCTGAATGTGTGAGGTAATTTCACTCCAATCCCATATAAGCGTAGGTTAATAGGTCATATGTCAGACAGGCCTTTGTAGGGTCACACCAATTACTTCACAACATTAGCACATATAATGCATGGGATGAAAACAGACTTATCTGAGGTTAATTTAAGTCTTGTCCTTGCTGATTATAATAAAAGTGCAGTCAGTCAGTGGTCAGAACATATAGAACCAGTACAGGTGAAAGACAATTGTATATTTTCAAGTAATTATTAACATGGAAAAAAATCAGTGAGACTCCTTTCCAATCAAATATGCTTTAATGTACATTGTACATTGATACATGAAGGGGATAATGAAGTACTCAAGTCCCAAAGAAGGATGACAATAAAATAGTATGATAGTCAATTAACATACGGGTACAATTTCAAGCAAGATTTACAGAAATTCACTCTCAAAAACAATTGTAATTAGTAAGTGTTTTTAATGTGATTATGGATTTTTATAGTATAAGAGCAAAAATAGCAGTATTGCTTAAGCATATATGATGCACCAAAGTAAGTCGGAATGTGGGACATGTCTTAATTGATATTAATTGACATCTACAGGCTATAGTTATATTGGTTTCTCAATCTACAATATGGGCCTATGTACACTTTATGATATACCAAAGTAAGTAGGAAGGTGGGACATGTCTTAATTCATATTATTTGACCTACAAGAGGCGATGGTCTTTCAGAAAATATATAGCAACCAGTATAACAACTGCTTTGCATAACCTCCACCATATCTACCCTAGCAACACCATGGCAACCTTCTCAGTTACCCTAGCAACAACCTAGCAACCACTACTATACCAACCGCTATGTTTAGCATAGCTACCACCATATCGACCCTAGTAACCATCTCAATTACCCTAGCAACAACCTAGCAACCATTGTATATTATCAACCAACATCATTACCCTAGCAACCAGTATAGCAACTGCTTAATTTAGCATAATCCCTGTCATATCTACCCAATCAACACCATAGCAAACTTCTAAGTTACCCTAGCAACAACCTAGCAACCACCACCATAGCAACCGCTATGTTTAGCAGCAACCAACATAAGTACCATAGAAACAACCTAGCAACCATCTTAATTACCCTACCAACAACCTCACAACTCTCACCATAATGTCAGCCTAGCAACCACCATTGCAACCAACATGATTAACCTTGCAACCAGCATAGCAACTGCTTTCTTTAGCATAACCACCACTATATCTACCCTAGCAACACCATAGCAAACTTCTCAGTTACCCTAGTAACAACCTAGCCACCACTACCATAGCAACCACTATGTTTATAATAGCAACCACCATATCGACCCTAGAAACCATCTCAATTACCCTAGCAATAATCTAGCAACCACTTTGATATTGTCAACCAACATGACTACCTTAGCAACCATATCAATTACCCTAGCAACCAGCATAGTAACCACTTTATTTAGCATAGCAACCACCATATCTACCCTAGCCACACCCTAACAACCTTCTCGGTTACCCTATCAACAACCTAGCAACCACTTTGATAGTCAACCAACATGACTACCCTAGCAACCATCTCAATTACCCTAGCAACCAGAATATCAACCACTTAATTTACCATAGCAACCACCATATCTACCCTAGCAACCTTCTCAATTACCCTATCAACAACCTAGCAACCACCACTACAATGCCAACCTAGAAACCACCATAGCAACCAACATGATTACCCTAGAAACCTGCATAGCAACCACCATATATCCTGTAACAACACCATAGCAACCTTCTCAATTACACTAGCAATAACCTAGCAACCACTACCATAGCAACCTCTATGTTTAGCAAAATACCTGTAGAAAGCCTCATATATTCCTACTAATGTAACGGTCATTGATAATTAGTAGATTGCTGCCAATTGTCCTCTGTACCGATATAGCCACCCGCTGCAGTAGACCATAGGATGTGAGAATGCGCTCCACAACACAGCTGTAAATGGAAGCAAGGACTGAGGTGTCCAGGCCAGCATGGTTCAGCCCCTTCAGGAAGTGGACAAACAAGGCCTTGTTTACATGCTGGCTGAGCTCCTTTGTGTAGGTGTTCTGTTGGAGTCATATAATGAAAGAATCCATATATATAATGCAACCCATACATCAGGATATCAGGAGCAAGGATCTGTGAAAACATAAGTAGATGGGAGAAATTTAAGATATGTTTAGAGAACATTGCAAGACCATCCCTAAATAAAATATCAGGACACCTTTACTTTTATCACTACTGCATTTCACAGATATGTATATTGGTGAGACAAGGGTAAAACTATTCTGGGTAAATATTCAAATACTACAATACTATAAAATATAACTCCACAACTTCAGGTCTCCACACTGTAGTTTTGTAGGAATATCTGTAGTTCATATTCAGGAAAATACTGTACTTTGGACATTAAAAGCTGCATTGCACTACGTACTACTGCATCGCACACTGCAGAAATGCAATATTTTGGACACAGAAATGCGGTTGTATTCCTTGTTATTTCAGAAAAAGGGTAGTAGCCTATAACAGCATGTTTAGTCCCATTAGTTACCCAGACTCAAAGAAACAATAGCTTATAATGTGATATTGGGCTTTCAGAAAATATATGGCCTTATGATATGTCAAAGTCAGTAGGAAGGTGGGACATGTGTTATAGCACAATTTCTAAAACTATTCGCAAAACTAAAAGCACAAACACTGCTTTGCACTCAGTTTGCAATTTTGTAACACACACTTTGCACAACTGTAGGCACAATTCACTGCACAGCACTCTTTTTGCGGAACTGTAAACACAACTCATGCTTTACACTCAATTTCCAAATGATCAACACACTCCTAGCAAATCTATACACATGTATGGCTATTATTTTCACTATTTTGCCAACTCTCTGGCACACTTTCTCATGTGAAAACTGTTTTAGATAATTAGTTCACTTTGCAATCAGCCTAAGCACTATAAATAAGCCACAGGTAATGTACAATGGGTACAATGGAGGGAGCAGGAAAAGTGAGAAGAGTAAGAATTAGAGGAGGCCGAAGAATAGGATGTGGAGGTGAAGAAGTACAGTAGGAAGAAGAAGAGGACGCAGAGGTGAAGAAGTGAGAGGGAGAGGATGACAAGGACAAGGAGGTGAAGTTAAAGGAAGAGGACAAGGAGGAGCAAGAGGAGGACGAGGAGGGGGAAAAGGAAGGGTAAGAGAAAGAAATAGCTATTTGTGTGTAGAGTTTTGCAAAAAAAGCCATAGTTACAAAAAATGTGCTTAAGCAATCAGAAAAAACTGTAAGCACATTTTTTGTAACTATGGCTTTTTTTTTGCAAAATTCTTCTCTTGCAAAAGCTAACACACCTTGCTTAACTCTTCACGCCTTCATAAAAATTGTGTTTTCGTATCAAACAGTAAACACAAGCCATCACAATATTAAGCACACAATGTGCCAACTACACACTGATGGTCTGAATAAAAAACACATCTGTCTTTTGCTTTAGGTAGACTACGTAAGTTTGAGGTCATACTTTTGTCATAGTTCTGTAAACATACAGGGATCCAAACTTCAAGTATTGGTGTTTATTTACACACATCAGAACAAACAAAAGTGTGTTTTTCCAAGTCAAAACACAAAATAGCAATTTCACTGAGACAAAACAAATCAGTCTACATTGGGTCGTCTCTCTCAAAATTCCGTCTACATCACATGCAATGTCCTAGTCCAAGGCACTGGGAAAAATATATTCTGGAATGATGTATCCAGGCCTGACATGACAATATGTAGACTGTTTTTTTGTCTGAAAAAGGGCTATTTCTTTCTCTTCTAACTCTTCCTGCTCCCTTCATTGTACCCATTGTACATTACCTTTGGCTTATTTATAGTGCTTAGGCTGATTGCAAAGTGAACTAATTATCTCAAACAGTTTTCACATGAGAAAGTGTGCCAGAGAGTTGGCAAAATAGTGTAAATAATAGCCATACATGTGTATGATTTGCCAGGAGTGTGTTGATCATTTGGAAATTGAGTGTAAAACAGTGAGTAGTGTTTACAGTTCCGCAAAAAGAGTGCTGTGCAGTGAATTGTGCCTACAGTTGTGCAAAATTGCAAACTGAGTGCAAAGCAGTGTTTGTGCTTTTAGTTTTGCGAACTCAGTGAGTGGTTTTGCTATAAGTATTAATAGTTTTAGAAATTGTGCTATAAGAATCACAGTTGTGTTTAAGCGTTCAGAAAAAAACTGTAACACCTCTGTTTATCTGAAAGACTTCAATGATTCACTTTTATTAATTTTACAAGATAATTGTATAGGCTACATTAGGTACATTATAGGCTACGTTATCTTATATCATCTTATTTATGCTATGATATGTTCTATGTGTCTATTTCACATAGACAGATCGTTAGATGTGCTATAGGCCTACCGTAAAAGTACCCTATGTAAAAAAAATAGGAAGCTGACGTCAGGAACAATGCATTGCATGCTATTATTGGTTAGGCTAGACATAGCAATGTTAACGTTAACAGGCTGACTGCTTTATGGCCTAATATGACAGTGCTAAAAAGCGTGCTAACTCACAAAATGAGAGAAATAATTCATGCTAACTTTCCTAATGATCAAAACTGCTCAGACAACAGAGATTTCATAAAAAGTATTTACTTATTTAGTAATAGTTTAAATGCCGGAATGGTTTACTTACTTTTCAATGATGAGGCAAGCGAAAGAAAGAAGTAGGCCTAATGTTGCATTTTCACTCGGCAGCGTAGTCCCGAATTAAACTCATCGGCTCCACCTTCTGACTTTTTGACGAAACATCATCTAGTAAAAAATGCGATATGGGTTTTGCAGATAACAATAACAATCTTGGCCCCCAATAATAACAACCCTAGCACTAATAATAGGTTAAATAATTTGAACAGAATAATAGGTCTAGCAATAGGTCTAGTAAATAATCAAACATAAACAACAACAACAACAACAATAAACACAAACAGTGCAAAGGAAGATATAGGCTGCTAACTAGTTATGAACGAGTGCCCATTTAGACATGCCATTCCTGTAGAAATGCCGTGGCCCAATTAGTCTACATGCCCGCGGGTATGCTTTAAAAGCAGGATTATCATCATCCCAGCTAAGCAGTAAATAATGAATACTAAATATTACATTGTAATAGGCCAGACAGGGCGAACCGGACCCCGACGCGCCTGCCTATACTGCACATTAATTATGTAAGGGATAATGTAATAGAACGCGGTCCGGTTCGCCCTGTCTAGGCCTATTTATAGGCCTACGGCTAATTGCCAAAACGAGGAAATAAACTCCACGATATATCTCTTTACATTGATATGTTACCGTTGCGTTGTGGCTTTTGCTGAGAAACAAATAGTTCGCAACACACGCAGAACTTGAATCAAACACAGCTGATCAACCGTCTGCCTTCACTTTTGAATGAAAATCGCGGCTATTGCCTAACATTAATTATGTAAGGGATATAATGTATAGCTAGAACGCCGGTCATTCCGACAGGGCGAACCACGACTAATGCACATTAAAAGGGATAATGTATATTATCATTTTATTAACAAATAGTTCGCAACACACGCTGAACTTGAATCAAACACAACCGTTTTCCTTCACTTTTGAATGAAAATCCGTTGCCACTGACAGCGGTCATTAGACGAAAATAATGACCTAGAACTTTGGGAAATCCCATTCAAGTCAGAGACATATGGCTCTGATTCAAGTCAATGGAGCGTTCTACTTGCATTGTGAAGAACCGCCTATAATTAACTTGCAGTAGGCCTAGGCTAAGCAGAATTTAGGCATGCATGGCTGCATGTGACATTTTACAGATCAAAGTAGACCAAAGCAGCCGGGGCTATTCGAAGTGTCAGTTTATTGCACATAATGTTTAGTCATTTTGAATAATTTGAACCACATTTTGAATAACCACTTACCCGTGTTTGTTGGCTTGTTTGTTGCAAATTCCGCGGAATCATTTTATGAAAACTCGATGGAGTCTTTATTGTTGATAATCATCAATGATTATCATGATAATGATAATCCATGATAATCATCCAAACATCCTTGGCCCGTGAGTCTGTGCTGCCAAAACTTCGCTTACCCCAGTGCGTGGCTACAGGAGAAAGCCAACATGTTCTTCCTTTACCAACGATATTTTGCATTACATCCAAACAACAGACTGCATTGCACTTGCGAGCCTAGATACTACTTTCAAATAATACATTTATTCCAGTCCAAAGACATTTTGCTCCTTTTTTATTTGCATTTATTTTTTAACTCACAGCAGCCTGCAGTGCACATAGCCGTGGTCCTGGCTTCATCAGTCACTGTGGGCGTGGCCAGGCGTCCTTGCTCATAATTACGTGGAAATCATACGGAATGTAGTGCACTACTTTTAGTAGCTTTTCGTACGAAAGTTTAATGAGAACAGCCTGACAGGGGACTGCTTTACACCTTTGTGTTCGGTAAGGTCTCCTGTTTATTCTGATATAGCCTAGGCTATGGTTTGTCATGTGTTAAAAGAAGGGTTCGTAAAGTATTCCACCGAGATGAATGGGTAGGGAGATCATGGGACGCAAAACCTTCAGTATATGTATGATTAAATTGAATTATATTATTAGCTTTTCTCGCGAACCGTTCAACACAGCAATTATCGACTAACATCGTTTAAAAGCTGAGAAAAAGCTCTTTCATGTGATACTTGTGATGTCTGTGTGATGAATAGGCTACTTCGCAAGTAGTTCAACTGAGAATGGGTGAATTTGGACGCACTTTCTTTCTTGCGCTGTCACTTTCTCCACAGCGTAAAAGACTAAATTAATTTGCGCTGTGAATGCTAAGATTATTTTGACAGGCCACAGGCTAAATAAAAATCGCTATTAGTAGGAAGCAAAGCAGAATATTGAAAGAAGGGGGCACCAAGGCCACCGTGGCCTGTAAAACTCTGATTTTCAAAGGGGCCTCACAGCCAACGCAAGGGGCTACGACGGCATCGTCGTGGCTGCTGTGAAATTCCTACCCTGGACAGCCATCGCTACAGCCCTATCCTCCAAAAATCGGTCTAAATCGGGCCAAAAAACTCACCAAAATCAGCTTAATGAGAGTAAAAACGTGGCCAAACCAAGTCTAAATAGTGATTTTGAATCTTGAAAATGTCAGATATGGACTCAGCATCTCCAGTAAGCCCTAAAAACATACTAACATTGTTCTTTTTGGCCATGCAGCTCCTATAACATGATCATAGGTGATTATGCTAATTTATGCTAATCAGCTCAATTACACAAATTGCCCAACATGCAAATTAGCATCCGGCAGTTTCTGCATGCTGGGAACCCATACTATTTCCATCATAAAACTTTGGTGTACTCAACATTTCCGGGTCCACAATGGGGCTCTATGGGCTGTCAACTGGACACAATAGTGTAGGCCTACCTTTAAAAGGCTATAATAACCATCACATCACACGTTTTGTGTAAACCTACCACTAGATGGCAGCCTATTATCAAAACTTTTTTTGTCATCGTGGTCTGTGCTCACACTCTGTGAGTGCTGGGTGATTTTTTTACAGTAACATTTGTTTTTGCTCAATTCATTTAAGCCTGATGTAGTATTTCTTACAGACACATCGTAGTGTTTCATATATATTGTATTTGTATAGTGCAATACTGGACAGTATCAGTGGCCTATGCACTGCAATTAGACCCATACTGTGAATAAATGTGTACCCTTGCACAAATTAAATTGAATTGTGCAGCAGTCTGAGAAGGAGCAGTGATCACTATTCCTTTTCTCCTTTCTCCTGTATTGTGAATAAATGTGTACTTTTGTGCAAATTAAATTCAAATTTGCAGCAGTCTGAGAACAGAGGAAGCACTGATCACAATTCCTTTCTCCTTTAAATGGGCAATCTCCTGGTGGGCAGCCGTGGCCCACTGGTTAGCACTCTGGACTTATAACCGGAGGGTTGCCGGTTCGAGCCCTGACCAGTGGGCTGCGGCTGAAGTGCCCTTGAGCAAGGCACCTAACCCCTCACTGCTCCCTGAGCGCCGCTGTTGAAGCAGGCAGCTCACTGCGCCGGGATTAGTGTGTGCTTCACCTCACTGTGTGTTCACTGTGTGCTGTTTGTGTTTCACTAATTCACCGATTGGGTTAAAATGCAGAGACCAAATTTCCCTCACGGGATCAAAAAAGTATATATACTTATATATACTTAAATCTCTATCAAAGTACATCACTTATCTTGGCATTGTTCCTAGATCAAATGTATCGTCTCGTAGCGTTATTTTCCTTGTTATGACTACAGTGAATTTCTTTTGCATTTTGGAGAATCGGACCCTGTGTCCATCTTCAACTTTTGCACAAGGGCGCACATAGTTGCAGCAATGTTTAAACCTTGCAGTCCCCAGCTGTACATTTAGGAGTATAATTACTTACCACTAGATGGCAATGTAAGGTTCTTCCTAGGGCCTAGAAAGTCATGAAGTCATGCATAGTATACAATCCACCGGGCATCAAACCCAGGTCCTCAGGGTACCAAACCTACACCTGCCTACAACACCAAAAAGCCAGGCTTGTTGGTGGGGCAGTCAGAGAACATACTCAACACTATTTTAGATGTTTTTTGGCCTTTTCGACTTTATTCAAATAGGACAGCGAAGAGTGAGCTGAAGTCAGATTTTTTGTCACCATAGATTCAGCTTCACTCCACTGCTATGCTGATGACACCCAACTGTATCTCAGCACCTAACCCTCCATTCAACTCCCACCCATGCCTCATGTCAACTGCCTGTGAGAAATAAAAACCTGGATGACTGCTAATCTTTTCAAACTCAACAGCAGTAATGCTCAATGCTCCTGCAGCACCCCTCGGTCGTGGTCTCCTCCTGGATGTGGGTGGTTGCTCCATCTCTCCATCTCTCCATCCCCAGAAGTCTGCAATCTGGGCGTTATCTTGGACTCCACCCTCTCATTCCAGTCACATATCAAAAACATCACCAAATCTACCTTCTATCACCTCAAAAACATCTAAAGGCTTCGACCCTCACGCTTGGACTCTTGTCACTGAAACTCTCATCTAC
Organism: Alosa pseudoharengus; assembly: GCF_046254945.1. Classification (NCBI taxonomy): domain Eukaryota; kingdom Metazoa; phylum Chordata; class Actinopteri; order Clupeiformes; family Clupeidae; genus Alosa; species Alosa pseudoharengus. The sequence goes on from NW_027468685.1 coordinate 30,604,110, forward strand.
TCCTTCATCACCTCCTTTCTGGACTATAATGGTGTCCTGTCTGGTTTGCCCAGCAAGGCCCTTGATAGGCTACGTCCAGGTCTCAGCTGCCAGGGTCCTAACACGCACAAAACGCTGGCAGCATATCACCCCCATCCTCATGCAGCTTCACTGGCTGCCAGTCAAGTCACACATCACCTATAAAATCCTCCTCCTCACCTACACCTACATCCTCGCTGACCCCAGTCATCCCAGCCACAGTCTCTTCACCCTACCATATATTTCTCTCTCTCTCTATCTCTCTTGGCATGGCCTACTGGTTAGCGCTTCAGACTTGTAACCGGAGGGTTGCCGGTTTGAACCCCGACCCGTAGGCACGGCTGAAGTGCCCTTGAGCAGGGCACCTCTCCCCGAGCGCCGCTGTTGTTGCAGGCAGCTCACTGCGCCGGGATTAGTGTGTGCTTCACCTCACTGTGTGTTCACTGTGTGCTGAGTGTGTTTCACTAATTCATGGATTGGGATAAATGCAGAGACCAAATTTCCCTCAAGGGATCAAAAGAGTATACTATATACACTTGCCCCCCACCCCCTCACTCACACACCATTACACCATAACCCCTCACACACATACAGACACCATAACACCCCACGCACACACACAGACACACACTCACACACCATTACACCATTCCCCCTCAAACACACACACCATACCCACACAGCCTATTACCCCCCCCCCCCCCACACACACACACCCACACCATCCCCCCACCCATACACACACCATTCCATCACCCTCCACCCAAACACACAGCATACCCCCTCCCCCCCCACACACAGGTACACCCCCTCCCCAGGGGTGTAGTGGTAAAACAGAAGGTGGGTAAACTATGAATTCTGTGATTTCAGTGAGGTGATCTGCGCCATGCGGTATCAGATTTTTTAAAAAGCCATTCAGAACATGTTTGATGATGGTGGAGGTCCAATGTTTATAACAATACCAGTGGTATTAAATAGAGTGTTGATGAGTGTACATAGTGTGAATGTGGATAATACAGTGTGGTTTTTGAATGTTAAAAGTTGCAATTGATGAATAAACTCTTTTGAGAGGTGGATAAACTCTATTTCTGAAATGTCAGAAGTTGATAAACTGTGTTTACTGCCCCTCCCCCGTACACCCCATTATGCCACCCCACACCAACACCCCCCATCACCCATTTTATCCCACCCCACACACATACTATTTCATCACTCCCCCACACACCCCATTACCCCCCCTACACACATACACACCTATACTACAAGTACATATCTCTCTCCCCCACACACCCCAATTAATACCCCAACCCACACACCATTAAACCATACCCCAAAGACACAATCCCCCCTCTCCCATACATATCCCCTCCACAGGCACACCTCCCCACATCACCCCCCCCCCCACGCACCATTTGAACTTGAACAAATCTCTCTCCACACTTGCACCCCAGAATCTCAGAATCTCACTGATCTCCTCCACCCTTACATTCAGTGACGGCCCTTGGTCCTCTGACAAGGATCAGCCCCCCCCCCCACCCCTGTACCAGACTCCAGACCTTTGGGGACAGAGCCTTCTGTGCTGCGGTCCCCAGTCTATGGAACAATCTACCCCTCCACGCAGTGCCCCCTCCCTAGGCGTGTTCCAAAGACTCCTAACAACACACCTATTGACTGAGGCCTTTGGCCTCTAACCCCCCTTTCCCTACCACTTTTTTCTTTTGTTTTCTTGTTAAGAGACCTTATCTTGAAAGTTCTATGTGCCCTGACTGTCATACCGAGCCAGGCTTTTTGCCGTTGCGGTCAAGCTGCAGGGTGGGTAGCCCTGAGACCCTGGTTCGAGGCTGGGTGGGGTAACTGCTCTCTCCCTCTGCTATATGTGCTGTCAGACGTGGGAGGGCTTGCTCAATGTATGAGCCATATGAGGCACCCCAAGGATACGTAGGTTAGGCTTGTATGTGGGGCACCCTGGGATGGGAGAAGCACGGCTGGTGGACGCCTGAGGGACGCCAGTGTGCTTGAAGCGCATGGGCACACTTCCCAAAGGGGAGGGCAGTATGACGGACTACCGTCACTATACGTTGAGTATACGGTCTGACTGGCTCTTTGGCATCGCAGTCAAGCTGCAGGTTTGGTACCCCGGAGACCCAGGTTCGAGGCCAAGTGGGGTGACTGCTCTCTCCCTTTGTCCCATGTGCACTTGGACCTGAATATGGTATGGCCATTGCACCACAGCACAGTATACTAAACCCTACTGACTGCACTCCAACACACTTGATTTAAAGTCAAGTGAAAAAAACCTTTGTGAAGAATATGGAGAGCAACCTCACCTGACGTATATTCCAACATGACATCATATATGACTAGTGACAAATACAATGGCAGGGTATATAAAACCCCTCTCTGTTTCTATCAGGACTGTATGTCATTAGGAGGTAAATCCACCATGACTGAGTCATGCCTGGACACGTCAAAATCCCTCTGCCAAAAAAGAGAGCAACACAAGTTAACTATGGGATTACCTCATGGCCAAAAGTTAATGTACACAGAAAGTCATTAGAAAGAGCTGCATGGGCTGAGTCAGAACATTCATAACTCAATCACAACACATCTCAATTAGATTTTGCTGTAAAGTACTTTTTATTTCCATTATTTTCATTTTCAGCACAGGAACCAATTCAATCAAAGAAAAATGATAAAGGAGCCGAGTTTGTGCATCACAAAAAAGTGTTTTTAAAGAATATGATCATGGAAATGACTAAAATATTCCATATAGATAGATGTGTTGTCTTAACAATGTAATTAGTTTCAGATATACCTTCCAGCTGTAGTTCTAGTTCTAGATCTAATTTTCCAGTACTGACTGGTGGACAATACATATCCCTTACTCAGTGTTGGAGAGTAACTGAATACATGTATTCGGGATTACGTATTCAGAATACAAAATATGAGTAACTGTATTTAGTTACAGTTACATTTTCAATGAGTGGTATTCAGAATACAGTTACTTTGGCCATTATAAGGGGTTACTTTTAGAATCCTTCTCATGAATTTCTGGGCCTTTTGAACTGAAATTCTAAAATTTCTGTGAGATGATCTTGTGCATTAACAAAATGTATAATGTTTCAGTTTATCCTATAAAGTTAAGTTGTGGGTTTTTTGCTGACATCGCCTGTGGGTCTTACAAACTGAAATAGCAGCTTGATTTCCCACTTGATAAAATGTAAAACAGCGCTTATGTAATCCAAGTATTTAGAATACGGTACTTAGATGGAGTAATGTAACGGAATACGTTACAAATTACATTTTAGGGGATGTATTCTGTATTCTGTAACTGATTACATTTTAAAAGTATTCTTCCCAACACTGCCCTTACTCAAACCATCATTTTGCCAGATTTGTTTTAGTGTTCAGTAATGTGAGACTAGAAATTGTAACTTGTGTGACTGAAAAGTAACATAAACATTGCTTTGAATTATAAGTTGTAAGATCACATGTGGCCCAATGTGTAAAATGTTTATTTTCCCATTACAGTAAATAAAGTAAATGTACAAAAAACAGGAATACTCAAGTCTGTCTTTATTCAGACTTACCTTATGATGGCCATTCATGAGAGAAATGTTATCATTGTGAGAAAAGCTCCCAGCGGTTATATGGTGTTACATTACAGCTCTTTTCACTTCATAAGAAAGAAAGAGAAGCCTTACAGTTCTTTGTTGACGGGGGAGAAAGGGGGGAGACAGGCTTGGTTGTACTCTGAAAATGTGCTAATCTTACACTTTATTTTACTTGAATACTAATAAGGTGCTTATCTAATATTTTGTTATGAGGACAAAACATGAAAATGAAATGAAAATCACATGCAGTTATGTGGAATATGCCCTCAGTAAGCATCAGCGTTAAATCTCATTTGAAGTTTGGTGGGGAGGAGCAGCGCTAAGGTCTATAAAAGGAAATCCACCAGGTGCCTGTCAGGGGCACGTCTGGGTTGAGAAATGGAGATGTCTGGTCTTTGCTCTGCTGAAACAAAACATGACCAGTGTTGTGCTGGTCTTTCACAGACTTGTACTATTGTTCATCTGTCTTTTAGATGATTTATTCAATTAATGTAATTGGAAGGTGGTTTAACTCAAAACTATTGTAATACAGTAATGTCTTCATGTTGTTTACTCACAATACAAATAATTCTCAGATAGTTCTGATTCTTCCATCTGTTAGGGGGAAGTTTGATCTTCCTTCTTTGTCACTTCCCTTTGATATAACTCATCAGTGTCCAAAAAACGTCAGGTTTTCTGAACACGCACTGGCAAAAGGTAACATGTAAGCATAGAACAATATCCAAAAGATGCACCATGTGAAACACAGCTTGGCCATGGCTCTGATAGTGGTCCGATAATGCAAATACTACTGGTTTGGATGACAGTCCATCTATTGAGAGGAGAACATGCACCCACAGTACAGAGATAGACATACAGACACACAGAGACACACACACAGACACACACACAGACACAGACACACACACACACACACAAACACACACACACACACACACAGATGTCTGTCTGCAAGTGCTGCTGATGTTGATCTTCTTCCCTCTCTTTTACTAAACCCGCTCTACAGCTCTTGCGGGTCTGTGGAACTGGTTTGTATGAGGGCAGGTGTTTTGGTGTAAGCAAATGTGTGTGCAACTGTGCATGTGTGTGTGTACATGTATGTGTGTATGTGTGTGTGTGTGTGTGTATGCGTGTGTGTGTGTGTGTGTGTTTGTGTTTGTGTGTGTGTGTGTTGTGTTTGTGTGTGTGTGTGTGTGTGTGTGTGTGTGTGTGTGTGTGTGTGTGTGTGTGTGTGTGTGTGTGTGTGTGTGTGTATGTGAGAGATAGAGAGAGGGTGTATGTGTGTGCATGTATGAGAGAGAGAGAGAGGCTTTCTCCGGTACGTAAGGGACCATTCTACTCTACTGACCCCCAGTTTTCTGACCCCACGCTTGTGTTGTCACCCCGGCCAGACCTGACATACCAGCCAGAGTCCCTGTCCCCGGCATTCCTGTCCCTTCTCCCTCTACGTCTCTCTACTTAACCGCTACTTGCCAAACAGGTATACCAAAACAGCCCCAGCAAGTCACAACAGGACAAGCATGCTTTTTTTCCCACTGGGAAATTCTTGGCATGCAACACACCTTTCACCGTTCCCACAGTTGCTGCATTGCTCCAATGGAATCCTGTGATAATATGGAAAAGAGCATAAGAGGCCTCTCCCTACTCATGCCCTGGCCTGTCCATGACCTGTCAAAGGGCTACCTCAATTGCCAGATGTACAACATCCAGAATCCAGCAAGCCTTCAGTATGGAGACTGAAATGGAAAAAAATGAGAACAGGAGAATTTGACTAGCACCTTCATGTTTAACATACAGCTTTTAATATTTTATGCAAATGAGGCAAGGTGTGTGTGTGTGTGTGTGTGACAGAGGCAGAAAGCAGAGCCAAAGTATATATATATATATATATATATATATATATATATATATATATATATATATATATATATATATATATATATATCCTGCACTAAAATCAGGTGCACTCCCCTGCATCCTGTCCTGTTGTTTGTGTGTGCAAGGTAGGGGCTTAGTTTGCGAAGCTCTTTCCCAATCGTGCGGTTCAGTTGCATTAGGCTTAATCCTTGGGCTGTGTTCAGAAAATGCCATAAAGCTCAGTGCTGAAGGACCCCACCTGTATTTATTTTACACTTATTAGGCCAGAACTCTAAAGAGTCCAGGCGGGGGAATAATGACGGAGAATGGTGCTGAGTGAGGCTTTAAAGTTTTCCATCAGGGATATATTTCTTAACAAAAAATATTCAAATCTATTTAATGTCTTAAAAAATAGGCAGTAAATAAACCTAACTGTCTGACTAAGAGGAAAACATAGTGAAACAATGTGAAGCAAATGGAAAGGCTTTTGAAATTGCGTAGCCTTTTTATTGTTGCAAGACCTGTGTATGTCAGGAGCCACTTACTGATTGTAAGGGACTATATGAGGTACAAGCAAGGGCCACAGCTGTCCTGGACAGTGAAGATGTTATCACAGGAGGCTGGCTCCTGTGGTCCACTGGCCACAACTATCTGACCCTCTCAGGGAGGAGCCCATTGTCTTCTGCATGGGTCTGCTATTTATTGCTGCTGCACAAAGGCTTGTGTTTGCTTGCCCAAGGTGTTGCTCATCAAGCCACCTTTACAAAGGGGCCTCAGTGTTTACACCCCAAATCCCAACTGAAGAGGTAGGGGGAGACGCAAATTGGTTTGTTTAAAGGAGCTGATCTCAAACATTTAATTCCCATACAATAGGTTCATTAGGACAACAGTGCCATTGGATAAACAGGATGGAGCACTCTCTGTTTGACTGATCATCTGGTAATCTTCCATAGAGTTAGCGAAGATATTCGCATAACTCTTGATTCTTCCAGTAAAATCAGATAAATGATGACACCCTCAGAGTCTGGTCTTTGTTTTTTTTTCACCAACTGACTTGAAGTCCCTCATGACAGGCTAGAAATGGCACATAATAATCATAAAAGTGGATAGCCTATCATTCAGCACATTCAGTTCAATTCATTCATGAACTCACTAGTAAAAGCAAAATGAGAGTCAAAAGTTTTCTCCCCCTGCTGATGCCTATGACCTGATTGCTAGACAATATGAATAGGGTGAATGAATTGCAGAGCACCTGCAGCCTTAATGTGTTTCTGCTATGGCTGTAAAAGACCCTTTTGAAGAACTGAGCTCTCAAGCAAGTCAAATAAAACACGATTCCACAGTTCCTCAAAAGCAGGAAAACCATCAGCATATCTACGCTTTAGTCTTTGTGCATATTCAGTTAGACACTACACCAGAGTCGCCCGTGTCGAAATGTTTATACGCATTTCAATTTCGCCCTACTTTCCATTTTATGCCCACAGGTAAGGTGGGTCTTACCTATTTTTCTGACGTGGTAACCTATCACCGCGGTAGATCGTGCTCCTCGGCCAATCATCTCGCAGGGTCGTCCCTCGTTCAACCTAAGTACCTTACACTGAAAGAATTCCATCAAAGTTTCTGTACAACAACCTAAAGTTATCCAAATATTACAAGTAGCCTAATATAGGCTACCTATAGAGGCCTAGCCCATATAACCGACGAACGATTCACATTTCTCTACTAGGCAATTACAAATATTTATTTGGGCTACTGACTGAGATTCGTCTGGGGGTGCTGAGGTGTCGTACCGTACCTGGCAGGTGAGACGGGATTGAAATAAGCAGGGCAAGAAAAGTAGACTTACCTGTAGCCCGGGTTTTTGGCTCGCTCACTCTGCTCAGCCTTAGTCTACTCTATTACCTGCACCGACTTGAAAGTCCAGTTTCACAAGGAAGAATCGTGGAGGAAGCAAAATATGTCACAGGAGACAGACAGGTAAGTGTTTCTTCCAGAGCAACATATATCAGAACATGGGTTGCCTTCTCATCAGGCTCAAAGATTACCTTTTGGACAGATATTTTCCTTTTCAATTTTGTTTGCTTATAATAAATATTGTTAGACCTCACGAGGGTCATCTATACGGATTTACAGTCTTGCTATGATTGTAAAATAGAATGCTATGGTATGGTTGCGTACAGCAGGCTAATTGGTATTTGACAAACGCCATTTTCTGGGGAAAGCAACGGAACTGAATCGATTTAAAAAATCCAACCGGTGATTCTTTGCATTTAAACATAACTATCCTATGGACAATCAGAAATGAACACATTAAAAGGCATCAAACATATATATATATATGTATATATATATATATATATATATATATATATTTCTTTAAAACGTATGGCATAACTGTGTTATAGGCTATAAGGCTCTTTTCCACATCAGCTAAGTTGGATTTTTTTTTAGTTAATCCTAAATTAGGTAATTTCCCTTCTGGTTTTCTAGCCCTGGTTATTTTTTTAGAGGGAAATCCAGATTTATCAATAGACTTTGTTTTAGATATTCTGATAACATTTAGATTGATAACTTCAGATAGGCTAGATTGTTATTCTGCAATGTATATCACTTAACACAAGAAAAGTTTGTGTATTATGGCAGTTTTATCATTAGCCTACATTGGACTAAGATGTTTTCAATGTTTTGTTAATTTTCTATTCTTGAAAATGACAAGCAATGAAATAGCTATGTTTGATCCATAACTCACATGACAACACAGGAACTTTAACTTTGGGATTCAAGTAATTTGTCCATTTAGGATCAGCACCAGAGGATGATGAGTCAAATAGTTTTGCACAGTATAGCCTAGGACAGAATTGCACTGCCATTCACTTATAAAATGACCCAAACCACATGCAGTAACATTTTAGGTAGCCTACGGGACCGCGCTCTGCATAGCAAGACATTCGTTTTTTTAAAGGTTGTTATGCTTCTACATATTATTGTTGGATCTGTGTGATTTAAAGGGCATTATGTCACACTGAATCTGTACAAATGTGCAGATAAGGCAGAAATAACAGCCAAAAGTGATGAGATTATATTGTAAATATACATTATGTAACATGGATATACATGACAGGAAGACAATAAAGTTTGTTCATTGATGTAATGCATTTTATCATGGAAAAGCATTGTAAAAATACCATCTTTCAAAAACAGGAAGTTGATTGACAGTTATTCTGTCAAACGTGACATGCTCTGCTTACTTCCTATCAAAAATCAAGCAGCATTTCCAAAGTTATACAACCATATGAACTGAATTGTCAGCAAGACATTCACAGAAATGATCGGACAATGATGTTCACTCTAAAAAAACGTTACCGTTAGAGAAAGAGAGCACCCTCAGGGACTAAATTGTAAACAAACCTGTTGGGAAAGGTTACTCATGCTCTGCAGAAATGTGAGCCTATAAGTGGATCGATTTGATACATTTGACATAATACATAATCAGTTAACATGTTGACATTGGCCCACTTATCAATGAATAATGCAGAGCAGGTGGAGAAATGCATATTTAATAAAAAAAAAAAAAAAATTGAACTTAATACCATAGAGCTTACTGTGAAAAGTTACAGTAAATCACATTAAGTTTGTGTTTTAGAATTAGATTTAGATTTTTTTGAGTATTTTTTATTTTGTGTCATATTTAGAAATATGAGTTTTTTTGCCCCTGACATTTTGTTGTTGTGTTGTGTGTGGCAGTAAGCGGCTGGTGGTGGTCGTGCCCAATGAGACCTCGTTCCATCCGCGCCGGGCCTACACCAGCGAGGATGAGGCATGGAGGTCGTACCTGGAGAACCCCCTGACAGCAGCCACCAAAGCCATGATGAGCATCAATGGTGACGAGGACAGTGCAGCAGCTCTGGGTCTGCTCTATGACTACTACAAGGTCAGAGGTCATCCTCCATCAGATGACTCAACACACATAGTTATTGTGTACTATACACACACACACACACACACACACATTAGAGTTTCCTTTTGTGAGAGACAAAGTGAATAAGGTATTTTTACAGTGTTGTTTTACAGTATGATTAAGTCAGTCTCTTTGTCAGTCAGGCAAAAAATAAGCAAGTAATCGGATTGTCATTGCCATGCAACAGAGTGAGAGTTCAGGTCTTTCGGAATTAATATATTAAGCAAAATTTGATTATTTGAGCAATGATTTTGGTATAATGTGTATTTATTTGAATTTTACCGTAATATACATTGTAGCCTACGTGTACCATGATATAGACAATCTTTTAAAAAGCTATTAGTTACTGTATATTAGGTGTTACTCATGAGTATTACACTGTGAACATGGTTCAGGCTTAAGAGACATTACCAAGATTCCTTTATTCACTGTCAACTTCTAAAAGGGCTTTGACATGCACAAGGTGTAAAACACAATGCTTTTGACCTTCATCCTCTGTAATGTCGCAATACTGTAATGTTGAACCATGTTAGTGAAAAAAAGCTGCACAGCATTGTTTTTTACCCATATCTCAAACTGTTCTCCTAATATGTTTGGACTTGTCTCCGCTTTCATTTTCATTCAGGTTCCCAAGGACAAAAGGGTTTTACCCATCCCCAAAGTGGTTGAAATTTCAGAGGAGCAGGAAAAGAGGTCAGTGGCATGTCACAGATATGACAGCTAATGCTAATCTGTGCTAATGTGAGGTGATGGTATTGCACTTTATCGCTGTCTGTGTCCTTATTAGGCCTATTTCTGTTGCCTAGGAACAGTTTGGTGGGTTGTGGCAGCCAAGGTGAGGTAGAGACGGTGGACAACCGGGTTCAGGTGCTGAAGTCAGTGCCGGTGAACCTGTCGCTCAACCCTGAGCATCCCGACTCCAAACGGGACCAGTGTGGCACAGAGGGCGCTGAGGCAGCTGCTGTTACCGTGGTGAAGGCTGAGGTCTACACGCCGGTGTTCATGGGGGCCGGGGCGGTGCACTACCGTCCGGAGGGGGAGGAGCACACGCGGGTGGTGTACGAGCAGAGCCACAGCTACGACGCCGTGACGCTCAGCCATGGCGCCTACGGCAAAGACGAGCAGCGCAGCTCACCTGACAGCACCTATGAGGAGGACAACAACGGGGTGAGGACAGGGACACCCAGGGCTCACACAACATGACAAGAACGACACTGACTGACCTCCATGCCTTGAACACATGAAGGTGTTAGGTAGTGAAATAGTGCTGATAGTGAGGAGAGGCAGTGGTTTGTCCTGGTGCACAGTTTAAATGTATGATGTAGGATACTAGGATACTAATGTTCACTATCAATACTATAAGATAATACTGTAATGTGTTTTACAAGGATACAAGGATACAAGGAAGTTTATTGTCACATGCATATAGTTACTGGAAGTAAGAAATGTAGTGAAATTATTTCTGGTGTCAGCCTATTTGTGCATTAATGGGGGGGGGGGTGGTAAAAAGTGCAGTAGAAGAGGGGTTTAGTAGATTAAGTGGCAAGGGCTGCATAAGAAAGGTGGGGGAGGATTGGGATTGGGGGGGGCACCAACAAGGAGCACCCAAGAGCAACAGGGCCAAGGAAAAACTCCCTTACCAAGGAAGAAACCTTGGGCAGATCCACGGCTCAAGGGGCTAACCCAACTGCCAGGGTTGTGTAACACTGTTTGTGATTATGATTTGTTTGTTGTTAGTGATGTATGAAGTTGGATGTTACTGTACGTTAGCAGTTATTATGCTATTATAACAGAGATTTCTGTTGTGTTCTTGTGCTCTCTCCTCAAACAGAAATACCGATCTTCGTCTTTGGGAGCTGATGGTTTTGTGTTTGAGCAGTCAGATGTGTAAGATGCGCCTTTCTGGTTTTCCTTTGCCGTCCCAAATTTATCTGAAAACAGACTTGACAGTTGCATGAATCTGTGGAAGTTTGTTTGAAAACCTTCATAAAACACAGTGAAGTGTTACAGAGATAATCAAATGTATATTTTCAATATTCACAATATCATTTGTAAAGGAATGTATTTAAGTGAATGGTTGATGTAGTGTATAAAATAATATGCTGCATTGTATTTATATTTTGCAGGGGTAGTGACACTTTTCAGTACACCCTTGAGGCTACCAGGTCACTGCGTCAGAAACAGGGAGATGGGCCGATGACTTACCTGAACAAAGGCCAGTTTTATGCTGTGACCCTGAATGAAACAGGAGCCAATAAGCGACTGAGACATCCCATCAGCAAAGTCAGGGTGAGCGATCCCAACACACTATACACATAGGTAACTCATGTAGGTAACTTACAGTAAGTGCGTCATGCTAGTGTTAGAATCTCGGTAGATATCTTAGGTGAATGGTGCATTATGGGATTCTCACAATGAGATTTTGCGCCACATGACAGGGCATGTAGGTAGTTACTCTATCTATCTATCTATCTATCTATCTATCTATCTATCTATCTATCTGAGCTATACTAATGACTGTGTGCAACAATTTTGTTTCAATGAGATTAAATTGCACTCATCAAAGATAAGCAATCAGTCTGTCAGTCTATTATTATCAGCCTATTGCAATATTTACATTATGTCACACTGTGTTCCCTGCCTCTCGTTTCAGAGTGTGATTATGGTGGTGTTCAGTGAGGATAAGAACCGTGATGAGCAGCTGAAATACTGGAAGTACTGGCACTCCCGCCAACACACAGCCAAACAGCGGGTCCTTGACATCGGTGAGTTACTGCTGTTTCCCATCAAGTAAGAGATCACTAAGTTCCCCAGAGCGAAGATCAGTGCTCCTGGCTACAGTACCCTGACATGCATTATAATGTACTTTATGACAGTGAGTTGCATCATGATGCCATGACGACTGAGTTGACATTTTAAATGTTTAAATGGAACAAGGATCCACTTGGCTGCTTCTACACATCAGTTATAAAGGAATAGGTGTCGGTTGTAAACAGCTGTGCAGTCAACAAGTGCAACTCATCCTCCCCCCCCCTCCCCCGTTCAGATTCAGGCTCTTGCCCCAGGCCCTCTCACGCTATCCTAAGTGAACATGGCTCCCCAGATCCCCATCTGGTGTGAAGTTAACCCAGCTGGGTCTTTCCCTGACACAAATTCTAAAATAATGATGCTTAGCATTTCAATTTGAATTTCAAAGGGAAAACGTGTTTTGATTGTTTTGTTAGTTGAAACTATGGAAAGTAATCTTGCTTTGAGTGAAAGTTTGTACCAGTGTGTACGTGTGTGTAAGGTACACGGTACACGGCTGTTGGAGGGATTTGTGTTGTGTCATGAGAGAACAGGTCCGGTATGCTGGAGTGTTATTGTGAGGTATGGACGGTTCCCATTGGGATGGCAAGCTGTGACCTGTGCACGCAGCAATGCTGCAGTGGCATGTGGGAGACCGTTTGAATGGTGAGAAATCTTTGGCTTGTTGGAACAGACAGAGGAATGTACCACGCTTCTTGTGTTGTGTGTGCTTACGGTATTCAAATGGATCATTCTGCTGTAGGCCTCACAAATAAATCAACATAGAACTGAAATGTATTCCTTTATTTGATGGTAACAGACAGACTTCTATTTAATGATTCACCTCAGGTTTGATACCATTTAACTTTCAAGGCATTCAGTCTATACAACATTTTTTTTCCACACCTGTCCCATGTCTAAGTTATGTCAGGGAAACCACATAGTCCTGAGACTCAAAGTTGCGTTAGACAGTGACAGTGCTAAAAGGTGACCATGAAGTAGGTACACAGTGTTTTGTGTTTAAAAGAGGAAAAGACCTGTTTCCGTATCCCCAGTGACTGTGGTTTAATTTGCCTGGCTAATGACGGCAGGTGACAGGAGCATGCCTGGCTCTGTCATAGGAGGATGAGGATGATTACCGACAACAAACAACTCTGTTGCTGTGCTGGTGGAGCATAGGGAATACAGCATCATGCCATTGCAGCAATGCTGCTGTCTTTTTTGGGTGTTTGACTTCCCTGCAAGCCATTTTGAATCAAATGTAGATACTCAAATATAATGACTAAATGCATGAATGTGTGCAGTCACATTGAGCGAGCTGAAACACTCATATGGTTAACTCTTGTAGGTGTACGGTCACACTGGTGTGACGGGAATGTTGGAAAATGAACGCTCTAAAGAATATCTGGGTTCATTAAATTCAACATAGAATTTTAGAACCTTGAATTGTTGCGGAACGGAATCTTATGTTAGAATGTTCAAAAAGCCACACCTTTGTGCGAGCAGCTGTGGAGTGACCGATGGTGTTCGCGGCTTGTCAGGTGTTCTCCTCTTGTGGCCTGTTGAGGACCAGCTGTGGGCGAGGGGATTGTGGGTATCGGGGAGACAGCCGCACCCCTCGGGCTGGACACCGTCACTGTCTTTGTTGGACACAACTCTCACAGGTGGGGCGCGGGGGTGTGCAGAGCGAGGTGGAGATGGGGGCATTGAAGAGGTGTTACCATAGATGTTCAGCCCGACCCACTGGGAAACAACAGGCACATATAGGAATAAAAGGTAGAGGAAGGGCGTTGTCGCAACAAGGTTACCTCTGGGCATATGGCAAACAGCAACCTGCAGCTCCTAGCTGGTCAGGACAGACAGTGACTGCAACCTGACACCGCCACAGTTGGGATTTGAATAGCAGTTGAGGCGGGATTGTTCTCGAGCCTCGGGGCCATGTCACAAGATCTGGGATTTGAATGGGGCCCATTTAACAAGGGGGCTGGGGGTGCATACAGGGCTTAACCAATGTGGACTGGTTTGACTCACAAGCACCTGGGAAAACCAGGAGATTCCCTGAGAACCTGGGAATATGGGAATGGGATGGCCCGCCTACTGGTCCTGGAAGAGCAGTGGCGTAGCGTATATGCTGGGCCCCGGTGCAAGCATGTTCCCCCTCGAACACCAACCCCACCCCCACGACACAAACAGATGCAAAACACACACAAAATTGCATGTGTGTGATGGAGATTCACCAAAATTACCAGAAAGAGCCATGCACAGTGGCTACCTGAGAGGCATTGGAGCTCTGGATGATCACCTGCACTGAGCTCCTTTAACTGCACAGAAAACCCTCCAAAGGCTGTTGCACTCACACATCCATATAGCAGCACTCAGCTGGCCAGTGCACAGTGAACGCCACGTGGCGATTAGATTTTTAGATTTATATACTAACTGGACTAACTATATATAACTCTTTTATTTCCACTGCCTTGTCATCTGTGTTCATGACATGTGATTTGGTGATGAATGATGACCTGTTTTGAAAAAAATCATATAATAGCATATTTCTGTGCTCAAAATGTTTTGCAAAAAATGGTGAAATAACAGTGGCAAACAATCTGAGTGACTCAACTCCTTCTAAGCATATGAAACATTTTCCGAAATGCTGTATGTCTCATGCATGTACAATGTCTCATCTTTAACTTTAATGTGTGAAATATCTCTGCATGTGTCATGACCCACTCCCCTGCATGCGGTAGCTTTGAGGTTGAAGTGATTGTTTATCAGAGGAGATAAGCTTTATCAGCAGCTGGAGTGTGCCGTTGTATTGCATTGGAACCCTTATCAGTTTGAGACAACAATGCTCAGATATGGTGCTCTGGTTGAACATCACCTCAGTGATTTCTATATTTTCAAAACATTCACTTTTGCTGTTTTACTGACATATACAATTGTAACACTTTAATCTGATACAACTTGCTTATTGAATATCTGTTAGTACATACAGCTTTCTGGATAGCAATGTAATGTAATGTCAGGGTGTCGTGAGTGTGTTGTTGTTGACTAAAAGTGTTCTCTCCATAGCTGACTATAAAGAGAGCTTCAACACCATTGGAAACATTGAGGAAATTGCCTACAATGCCGTATCTTTCACTTGGGATGTGAATGAAGAAGCCAAGGTATGTCTTGTTTTAGTTGCTAAGCTATTCTGGCTGCACAGACTCATGTATTCGCTTTGGCCCTGCAGCTCAATAACTTTATGTCCTCACCACTGGGTGTGGCTCATAGACTTCAGGAATATCCTATAGTTGCAATATCAGTCATCAGTCATAATGTCACTGCCCCAGCTCCCTTGAGGACTTGGAGTTTTGGAACAAGGTTTCCCCAGTCATTAACTGGATGATGTTATATCTTTCTGAATGAATTTTGAAAAGCAGCCCTGTCTCTCTCTTTCTCTCTATTACTCTCTTTCATTTAAGTATATTTCCTCTCTCTCTCTCTCTCTCTCTCTCTCTCTCTCTCTGTGGTGTGTGTGTTTGTGTATTCTTAGCCTGTGTGCCTCAGGAAGTCCCCTCCTTTTGTGACCACTCCTTTAGAGCTGGGCCCACGCTGTTTAAAGTGTGACGCTGAGGACAAACACAATGCTGTATACCCCCCTGTAGAGCTCCTCTACACACATGCATTTAGCAACCCCACCCTGAAATGTGTGTTTTGCTCTGTTTTCCTTCAGTCTTAGGCCTCAGGTGTCACGCAGGGGAGAGGAGAAGTAGAGGAAGAGGTGAATGCATAGACTGAGAGGGAGAGAGGGAGAAAGAGAGTGTGTGAGAGAGAGGTGGGGGGGTAGATTGAGAGAGAAAGATGAGCAAAGCAAGTATCTCATGCACACACACACAGACACACAAACACATGCACGCACGCATGCACGCACGCACGCACACACACACACACACACACACACACACACACACACACAGAGACGCAGGGGCACACACACAAACACTCACACTCACACACGCACACACACACACACACACACACACACACACACACACACACTGTAATGCCACACAGATAGCTCTGCCCTTTTATTGAGTTCTTTATTTGGCTCTTCTGTGCCCGTAAAGCGCAAAACAAACACTCTGCACTGCGCTCGTCTCCAATACTAAATGGTCAATATTTGCTTTCTGATCCATTCTCCCCAATGCCTTTTCTCAGCTGTTTGGATGCTGAAGCTATTAGAGTATTGACTTCCTTGTGTGGGGCTAAACCACATAGCTTGGGAACTGAGCCATTTAATGAGTTTTTAGTGAATGGCAGTGGTGTCTCAGTGTCTGCCTTTGCCAATGCATGCACACAGCTCTGGGTAGGCAATCTTATCAATTAAATCAGCCAGCACTGACAACCATCTCTGTCTGAAACCTACTTAGCCTTCATGTTCTCTGTGCATAAGGGTTAGGAGACCATGCCACTCAAGGTCAAGGAAGCACTGACTATAAACCTCAGATTCTCAGAGAGCCATTGATCTACAGAGCAGAGAAAATGCCCCAGGAAAAGTTCATGATGCATGATTCCAGCCATTTGCATTTAGCATTGGAGATGGTGTGTGACAGACTTCAAAGGGAACCATAGCACATATTAAAACAAAGAAATGTTTCTCCCTTGTACTTTATGTTGTTGATTTAATATGTTTACGACATCCTAACAAAATGAGGTGTTGAGGTACAAAGAACTATAAACCACTTAATTGGGCTGTATTTTGGGCCTTATGCAGGTACTGAATATGAAATACAAACAGAGAAGGGTGCTCTTACCAGCTGTCCAAATGGGCATTGCTATGGTTAATATCCAACTACTTAATACATTCAGTAGTGGGGGACTACTGTGAAGTTACATTTTGAAGAAAGAAAAAGACAAACTCATGTCTATTTCCTTGAGCAACCGTGTGTTTGTGTGTGTGTGTGTGTGTGTGTTTGTAACTGGTTACTGGTAGGCTTCATACACAAGCTGAGACACGGTGGAGAGGTTGGGATGGTGGGAAAATAGTTTTTGTGATACGCCCAACCTCACCTGACTAAGTCCAAGTTTGTGTGAGAAGGAGTGTCACACACAAGAACTGTGAGAATCTGTCAGCAGTCACATGTTTCCACATTAGGTCACACATGAGATGCATTTGTGTTAATGTGAAACTGCCAAAGATCTGCCAGCTATCATTATATTCTCCAAGACCATAAAGTGACGAAAGACTCAATCGAACTCCAGTTAGGGTGAGATATCATGTAACTGTGAGATTGATGAGGTCATGGTGATGAATGTTATGTTTGCAATGTTTGTGGCCGTTAGACTTGAGATTGACATTTGACATTTGTTTGATGAAGGGGAGCACAGAAAAAAACGATAATGATTCTTTTGTAATTAAGAACGAAAGCCAAAGAAAATGGCCAAAGTGACAAAGATTTACACATATGTCCTTTTTTGCTCTCTATGAAAAGTGTTGGCAGAGTGACATTTGGGCAAGTTGTAGCAGGTAGCATGATGAGAGAATAGCACAGAACATTTCTCATATCAGGAAAAAGGTCATTAAAATAACTGTCACACGCCATAAAAACAGCACTGTACCTGTCATACAGTATATCTTTGCTCTGATAATTAGAACATACCCCTGGAGAGTCTAGGTTCATTGGGAGTGTTTGAAACACGCTGTGCTGTTGTTTTATAGTGTGTGTTTGTCATTGGTAGGCCTATATATGATGTGTGTTTGCTTGTTTGTCTGCAGATCTTCATCACAGTGAACTGTCTCAGCACTGACTTCTCCTCACAGAAAGGAGTGAAAGGTCTTCCTCTCATGATCCAGATCGACACCTACAGCTACAACAACCGCAGCAACAAGCCCCTGCATCGCGCCTACTGCCAGATCAAGGTCTTCTGTGACAAGGTGAAGCCCAACTCCTGTAATCTGACCCTTCAAAGACCCTTCACTAAACCTTGATCAGAGGGCAGCCGGACTGGCTGGGTAGGGCTTGTATGTTTGGTGGCTACACAGTCTCTTCAGAAGGAAATGGAGCACATGGCATCTGTCACACAGAAAGCTTTTAGCCAATTTTAGGTCAATTTTAGGTGTGTATTCACTACTAAGGAATAGGGAGTGACCTTGTAGTTACATGTCTTTGAAACATGAGGAAAGATGTAGTAAGCATGTAGTACTTTCCGGAAGCCAAATCTTTAGTCCGGCAAGTCAGCCTAAACTAACGTATATGAGCCCAATAGTTTCAGCTGTAGGCATCAGGATTTGATACGTTTTAGTTGCACTCTTGGATGCTCTGACTGTTTGCCTCCCCCTGGTGGTGTATTGTGCACCTTCACCTTCCTCTTGGGGACACATCTACTGTACCATTTGTGCTATGAGTCTCCACTAGTGCTGACTGCTGACGCTATGTAGGCATAAGCCCGTGGTTTTAACATTGGCAGTAGTATGTTGCTCGAGTTTTCTTTCTTTTTACACATCTTTACAGTTACAATGTGTAACACCTGCTCTTCAATATTTGAATACACAAACCTGAAGGCTCCATGCCTGACTGTCATCTGTCTTATGACTGCTAAAAGCTGATCCTGCCTGAGATACTCTTCTCTAATGGAACAAGGGGTATTCAGTGAGGTCAGAATCCTGATTGATGGGTCATGTTTTTAGTATAGGCTAGTATACTGTAAAGGCTAAAGGGATTATATAAGTGTAACTGTAGTACTCTACATCTGCTTCAGTGTCTATACTCAAACAGTCATTGATTGGTGTTCACCTTTTTTAGGGAGCCGAGCGAAAGATCCGAGATGAGGAGAGGAAACAGAACCGCAAGAAGGCCAAAGGTCAGTGTTCTGTTAAACCAATCTCCTTATCACAGCATTTCTCATCTGTGGGAATACATTTATCTATGACGGATGGTGTTGGTAATAATTCAAACTTTACCTCCTCACACATACAAAATTCTTTTACAATTCGTATATAAACAAAAACAATCTCTTATTCATGTTTACATTACAGAATGTGACAAGTGAAATTTGTGTAGGCCTACTAGTGTAAAGAGAAAATGGGCAATTTAAGAGAAACATATGACAGGTAAACAGTTTGCACCTTAATTAAAAGCACATTGTGTGTGAGAGGTGAAGTATGAATTATGGCCTATTCAGCCCCTCTTATTTTCAGATTATCAACATACCTGCAAAGTAAACACTCATATCTTCAATTTCTCCTCCATTCATCAGGCAAAGATGGGAGCATGGGGGTAATTGCCCTCCCCAAGAAGTCCGACACAACATTCTTCAAAACAATGATAGACCTGGATGCCCAGCCGGTCCTCTTCATCCCAGATGTGCACTTTGGTAATCTGCAGAGGGCAGGACAGGTGAGACCAACTGGACAGGCAGGTTTCTGTTTCCTGTCTGATTAAAAGTGGCAACACAGATTCCAAGTCATGGGTGATGGCAACTGACCTGGCCACGACTCACTCTCTGTCTCAGTGTCTAACCTTAGAAATGGCCTCTGCTGAACCTGTGAAGTGGAATGAAACTACCATCACCATCTTTATCTAGTGCATTAGGCACCTTAATGAGATTTTCTTTGATAACAAAGAAATAAATGGACCTTTCCAAATATCACCTGCAAATGCCACTGTCAGGTTTCCTAGGGTGGGCATGCCAGTTTGGGTCCGGGAGATGTTTGCTCACCTGCAGTGGTCATTATGTCAAGCATCACCATCATCAGAGCAGGCTAGTTCATGGGGTTGTGAAATAACAGCATTCAGCAATGGGAACACCAGGAATGTGCTATTTTCTTTTTCTTTTGACATAGTTCTGTACAACTAAATACAAAAAATTGTTTAATAGATGACTTTACCTCTGTTGCCAGGTGTTCACCTTCAATACAGAAGAAATGGAGAGGGAGGGGTGAGTATACAAACACACACACACACACACACACACACACACACACACACGCACACGCACTCACACAATCACAGTGACATGTATTGACAACGACACACATGCAGTCTTAAACTTTTATCTTTATCATGGCCTGATACTGTGAGGTGGCTGCATGTTACTGACTCCTGATTGGTCTGTTTCAAACGATGCACCAGTGTGATTGGCCTTTACTCCTGTGATGGTGACAGGAGTGTCTTGGTGAAGAGAATGTTCCGGCCACCTGAGGAAGACTTCTGCCCCACGCCCCACAAACAGCTCAAAGAAGAGACATTGAAGAAAAGTAAGAATCAATCATGACAATATTGAATTTTGCTGTGGTTTTCTGGCAAGATGAATATACCCATAGACATGGGCTCCTTGAAAACACATATTTGAAAATAAAACCCTTATTCCACCTTCTATTCTTCAATATACACTGTACAAAAGTCTCAGGCATCTTACATCTTTTGTTTCAGCAATGCTATAAGGACCATATTGTTTATTTATCAGTTTCTTAATTAGAGTATGACCAAAGAACACTGGAAATATGTAGTAGACCATTGAAATACACATAAAATGTAGTTTTTGTTCTGATACCAGTCCAATTTCAGTCTCAAGCTAGCATTAGATTTGTTGTTTTAGCACTATTATAATGACCAATCACCCAAGGGGGAAGCTCCTGATGGAGCTGCAAATGAGCGAGTACTACAAAAGGACCAATCCATCTGATCTCTCTCTCTCTCTGCCTGTCCAGTTCTGCTGTACGTGAGGAAAGAGGCTGATGAAGTGTTTGATGCCCTGATGCTTAAGTCTCCCACACTAAAGGGGCTGATGGAAGCTGTGAGTATTTCAACTAAATGCAGCACTGGCTTTAGCTATGCAGTCAGTCATTGTGTTGAAGTTATGCTGCTAAGAATTTTCGGTTACAATTTACTTGAAGGTATCTACATAAGACTGTCCACTGTCATGAACGTGTCATAAACATTATAAACAAGTCCTAAACGCTTCCGTCACTAGCTTCTGTCAAGTGTCATTCAGTTTTTGTCATGACAAGTTAGGGTTAGGGTTAGGGTTATAACAGTGTGATGTCACTCTTATGTATAAGTATAAGTATATATACTCTTTTGATCCCGTGAGGGAAATTTGGTCTCTGCATTTATCCCAATCCGTGAATTAGTAAAACACACACAGCACACAGTCAACACACAGTGAGGTGAAGCACACACTAATCCCGGCGCAGTGAGCTGCCTGCATCAACTGCGGCGCTCGGGGAGCAGTGAGGGGTTAGGTGCCTTGCTCAAGGGCACTTCAGCCGTGGCCAACTGGTCGGGGCTCAAACCGGCAATCCTCTGGTTACAAGTCCAGAGTGCTAACCAGTGGGCCACGGTTGTAGAAATCTTAAGTGTTACCGAATTTTCTTTCCTAAAAATGCCTGTAATTGCTGGACATTGTTATTGTATTTTCAAGAGATCTTGACAACTGATGAATGAATTTGACAATAGTAATATGATCGGATCTGTCCAGTCTTGGTTTAGAATTATTGCAGTCTCAAGGCATCTTTGCACTGATATCTTTTGCCATGAACAGGCAGTCCATCATGTTCGAATGTGATTTTACATTGTTGTTATAATATTTTGCTTTGTTTATTAAAAACACTGCAGATTTCAGAAAAATACGGAGTGCCCATTGAAAGAATAGCAAAGATCTACAAGAAAAGCAAAAAAGGGTGAGTAAGGTCTTGAGTCAGAGTACTTTCTATCTTACTGTGTGTTCTGAATCAGACACACATTCAAGACAATTCCATTTCTGTTCCACTAGCATTTGGCTATTTCACCATCATGCTTACCTGATGCTTTGTCTTCTGCAGGATCCTGGTGAACATGGATGACAACATCATTGAGCACTATTCCAATGAGGATACCTTCATCCTGAACATTGAGGGTTATGCAGACGGATATAAAATCACTTTGACAGAGATCTGACATGGCTCCATGATCAGACTATGAGGACTGCCACATTTCAATCAGTCACACTCAAAGGTTCAAAAGTAAGACCAATCTCATCCCCAATAGGAGAGCAGGGGGCACTGATGGATCTGCAAAAGAGTGCATCCTCTCCAAACTACTGTCATGCTCTGTAAATCCCTTCCATGGACCCAGGAGGTTGTTTCTGTGGACCTATCTAATGCTCTGGACATTTGCAGAGTTGATCCAAACAGAATTCACTCAAGCAGTGTATTTATATTGGGCCATGCAGTCCTTTTAAGTAACCCACCTTAACAGTGACTGTGATGCTATGAATTCACCTGTTACCTGAAAATTGAACACAACTCAAGATGCTTCTGTTGGTGTTCATAGCATGTTCTTTCTTTGAAGCTAAATGAGGTTCATTAACTTTTGCCTTTCTGTTGTACAGGCTCTGTGAAGACAGCTTGCTAGTATTCGCAACACGTATCAAAAAGCCTGAATTCTTCATAAGGACCTAACATACAGAGTACATGTATTTGCTTAGAATAGTGTGCTAGTTTTAGACCCACCAAGAATAAGTTTGGATTCTTTTTTTGAATTCATTCAAAATGGCATTCTTATTACAGAGTCACTGGTCTTAAATATGTTTATTATGGTGTGGTCTGTTTGCGTGTGTGGCCATTAAATATGTATTGATTCATTGTAAAAGATATATTTTGTTAATTAACCATGTACAGATGTGTTGTTGTTTAGTATATGCATAGTGGAGTGCATAATAACAGGTATAGTTCAAAGTACTCAAAGAGATGGTGCTTCAGTAGTCCCAATCTATTCAAATAGAACCCTAGAAATGCACTCCTGTTTTGTGTCCTTTTATTTCATAGCTTTTCAGTTGGTCACAAAACTTTCACAGGATTCGATCACTGGCTCAAAATCAGTGCTGTGATATTCTCACCCCGGATACTAATGGATATGCATATCTTTACATTTTATTTAACGTGAATTTATTTTTTTATGCATCTGTTTGGATGACGCGAGCCTTGTATTCAACTGCAAAGGCGGAACTGAGCTAGTAAAGCAGTACCATCTGCCATGTTCCGATTGGTGAACACTCTCTAGACACTCTACAGGTCTGTCATGTCCTGTGTGTGGAATATGTCTGCCAAACTGCTGGGCCAAAGTAGAGAGTAGTAGGGCACTTGTTACAGTACTATTACATGTTTTAATAAATGTTGTCTGTGATGTAAATAGCAACTTCTGGAGATTGTATAAACCCATGTTGTGTTCATTGTTACTATGTGTTTTTTAAAAGAAGCATAGCCTATATGAAAATAAATATGAGGCAGAAAAAAACTCAAATACTCTTTTGTAATTATTTTTCTTTCTTTATTAGATAACCAAAACAGATGTCTGTGTTTAGAATCTACACTGACACAAAGTACAAGTTACAAAATCTACAAAATGGAACAATGACAAACATTTTGTTTAACAGATAACAATTGTACAGTATAAATTCATACAATACTGGTTTATCGTATATTTGGCACTTGACCACATGTTGCTACTCTGTGATTAACACAAGTGAAATGCCTGATGCTGTATTTGCAAAGAAGAAAATTTTTTAAAATGCCCAAAATGCTTTAAAATCAGTCATTATTTCAGCAGGTTACAATCTTGTTTTTAAAATCGATTATAATGGTTGAAATGACCATGTCCACAAACCAGCAACTGCTGGTAGGCATTCACCACAGTCCGATAACCAGTGTTGATCTTGGCTGTAAACTAGCTGTACTTGGCCAAGTGGCCATTTGAAGTGGACTTCAGGACTTCATAAGAATGTCTTCTTTAGAATGTGGTCTGAAATGCAGTGAGACTGAGCTGTGCGTGTGCGTGACTTAAGTATGTTTAAATGATATGTCATTTTTTTTTGGTTTTTGGTTTTTAAATGGTTTTATAATCTGGCTGCAAACAGACATCACTTTGGCCTTACTCTTCCTGTCTGTTTGAGCAAGTCTTTCACCTCACTCCACCTAAACTCTACGGACGACCCTGAGTTTGATCAGTGTTTGTGTTTGTGTGAGAGAGCATTAACACACCTCCACACACATCCCCTTCATACCTAAAACTGTGGGATTCCTCTTCTGCTCTTCAAGCAAATAATAAGTGCCCAAGACCTTTCCATCAAGTATGCTATTAGTATGTCATGACAAGTTGCATACGCATAACACGCCTGTTTAAAAAAGAGCCATGGGACCACAAATGCAGGTAAAACACTGGCTCATCAAAGCTGTACCATACATGCATGCTTCACACATATTTGAAAGCCAGACAGACACACAAAAGACCCAATAAAATAAAATAAAAATGCAGAGAATTCTGAAATCTCTAGGATTAGTCTAGCACTCCTTTAGATTGGAAGTGCATTCAGTGCAAGAGATTGGGTGGTTATGGGGAAGCCTCAATCAATTCTCCCAATAAATTGTCCTTGTGTTTTTGCATTATAAATATGTTTTATCTCAATTTAAATAAAGGTAGACAACCTTTTAGAAATTGCAGGACCATGACAGAGGTCTACAGAATTGAGGCCTTTCCCAACAGGTGCATTGATGGGGTATACTGTACGATACAGGGAAGGGGGACATGAACATTTAGATTACACTCTATGTACACAAAGAGTACCGATGCACACATTCATGCCTTTTTAATACTAATAAACCTCTGTAGATTAAATGGATAAATGTGTGATTTTGAGATTCTTTAAAAACATATGCATTTGCTCTAAAGGGTGTACAAAAGTATGTGCATAGCAAAATGTGTGGTCCTTGCTTTTTTGCCTTTACATTCCTAACATAAATATGTATGTACTTTACATGTGAATATTTGCTTTGAAATGAAAAAACAAAAACAAATTCATATTTCAATAATTAACATTTGAACATTTTAAAGTGAATCTCTTTTAGTGTGGCAAATACCACCTTTATCACCACGTAAAAGAATAAATTTATATACATATATTATATATATCCTAAATTTTGTCATGACCTAATACCTCCATCTAGATTTTCCTGCCTTCAATTATCCAATATAATGTAGCTGTACTCAGCCTTAGGAAGTCCATGAGTCTTTTCTGAAAGAGCTCAAAGAGAATGTGAATGCTACAAATCCTGGGTGATATATGATATTCTAATTTGGATGTTTTCATGCATATTCTGAAAGAGGCAATAACAAGTTCCTTTGGGTTAAAACAACCAATGTAACAGAAAAGTCAAGCTCAAGGATATTCACATCACCCTGTGACTTGCGACGTCACAGGGTGGGTGCATGGGTTGCACTTACTCTCCAGTTGGCTCTTAGTTCTGAATGGAGAGTGAAGTATTACCATGGTTTCTCTAGAAAAATCTTTTTTTTTTTTTTACGTGTGCTTGAATGCTATTGAACTGAATGAACCATATACTTCTTTGTTTTCCAAAAAAGAATACATTTGTTTACATTTGCCTTACTTCAACAGTGTCCCTCTCACACATCAAGGTTTGGATCAGCTGCGGTGAGAGGAATCCAAAACCCAGAATGCCATTTTACATTCAGGCATTTGCTTCACAGTCTGATGGACAGTCTCGGGTGGGCTTCAGCCCATCCACACTCCAGAACACGTTCTTTGGGTTTTCTAGCCCTCAGCCTCTGTCCTTTTTTGTTTTGTTTTTTTAACCGCACTGGCTACTTTGAAGTACTGTGGCTTTGATTATACAGTTCTCGATTGGACCTTATTAGAAAGGTTTGGAAGCATGGCAGACATCTGACTAAAAGAGACATGCAGAGTTGTGATGTTTGTATGTATACATGTGTTTGCATGTAAGTGTGTGTGTGTGTGTGTGTATGTGTGTGTGTGTGTGTGTGTGTGTGCATGTCTCTCTGAGCAAAGAAGCCACACCAGTGTCCTGTCTACAGTAGATGAAACCAGGGTTGGTGTACATGGTGGTGGGGCGTGATGCTGAACAGATACAGGGTAGATGAGACAGTGGACGAGGTCTGTCACCCAGAGACAGCTGTTTTACTGCCCCGCACTGCTGGGGTCACACTGAAGCAGCCGTACGATTGATGGGTCATTTCTCGCTCCTTCCACAAACTCCTCCAGAGACAGCTTGCCTAAAAAAGGCATAATAAACAAGACATTAGGGACAAACAATATTTTTTTTATCCTTGTTGAGTATGACACATACTGTGGGTACTACTTACAACATATCCACACACTTTTAAACAACAAGCGCGTCCTATCTAGTGGGAGTACAGAGGGGACACTGTTATTGTGTGTGGACAGGGGACACAGAGAAGAAGGGGACAGAGCACTGAAGGGTGCCTCACCATCACGATTTGTGTCCATCTGTCTGAAGATCTTTTCTGTGCGCTTCTCTGGTGTTGACTCATCTTCCGGCATCTTCATCACTGAGGAAACCATCTTATAGATGGCCTGATGGAAGAGAGGAGGATATACAAAACAGAAAGAAAGAGAGAGAGAAAGAGAGAGAGAGAATGTTATCACCATGTCACACTTTGAAAATGTCAAACTATGTTCGTCATGACACAGTACAGTAGACACGGACACATTTATTCAGTATAAATGATGTGCACTTTACGAGACAGACACACACTTTTTACTTTCACAGCTATTTTTATGGAAAGGGTTTGGCTCTGTGAAGTGTCCGGCACACACTGTGCTGAAAGGATCAGTTACAGGCTGTTTTTTGCTGTCTTCTTCAATCAGAAATGGCACTGCCTCCTAAATGGCAGAGACCTGCAATTTATAGGGGGTGGGGGTGTAATGAGTACCATCAGGTCATTTTCTAGCAACTTGGTTTGAATTATTCAGAGTTTAAAAAGTAAAGTCGTTTAGAAATACAGGAAGCACGTCACACACATAAACGTCAAAAATCCATATGAATGTGAATTAATAACGCAGACTGCAAAACATTACAACCATCATATATACCAGTGCTAAGGTTCATCTGAGTTTCTGTTACCCGAGCAACCAATTCTCTCTATGTGTCTATTGAGACCGACAGTTTAGCCAGACATAATTATGTGCTTCACTATCTCTGGCCTGGAAAATATGTTCTGCCAGCTAAACGTCCATCGCTAGGAACAAATCCTGAAATGAACTCCAGAACAAACCCCAGTCTTAAGCATATATCTCTCTTTTTAAAAAAAACAGTAGACTAAACACAGGATGTGTTGCTAACAGAGAGGATATTTTGGTATAAATCTTACTCTGTTTGTCCTTTACTCTACTTAGTCAAAAATTACACCATCAAAGCAGTAAGAAGTGGACAGAAGTCAGCTTGGTTAGGCCACCATTTTAGGCTTTGTCTCTTCTTTGTCTTAGTAGGATTGAGGTCGATCACAAAACTTGGCAATGGTTTCGCCAGATCGGATTGTGAGCAAAGGCAATTCTGCGACAGTGGGCTCTTTGGGGAGAAGAGTGAATGAAGAGAGACTAAGTAACAGCACGAGAGATAAAGATCAGGAGGGATTATTTTTAGAAGCATTATGGGGTCTTGAGTGATTCAAAACTCTGCTGGGATACCTCAAATGTAATGGCCTGGGGGAGATGGGAGAGAGAGAGACAGAGAGAGAGAGAGCGAAAGAGAGACAGAGAGAAAGAGAGAGGAGAGCGAGTAATAGACAGACAAAGGCAGACCCAGGAAGAGGAGACATGCAGCTCTCTATGATGACTAAGTTGTAATGGAATGGCTCATAGGCAGCAGGGGTCATTTTTCTATGTGTGTGCCAAATGCCACTGCCTGACTGAAATAGCATGTTTGCATGAGGGCCCCAGACTGTTCAGCAGGGGTACACACACACACAAACCCACACATTTTACATTTTAAAGGAGTTTCCTGACATTTTAAAGGAGTTTCCTGTTTTCTAATGTTGCTCACACACACACACACACACACACACACACACACACACATCTTCATTTGGACACATTTGAACAAATATGAAAACATGTGAACAGCTTTGTATTTTCTTCTTGTTTTATGAATGTTCCTGAATTGCATGCTGTATTAGGCTATGTGTCTCGAGCCAGTTGGAATAGACTGTTGCTTGTATTCTGTTTCAGATCCTGATACTCATTGGAGCGAGCTAACTTTTTTGCATAGGCAAATGGAAGTATCTAAATAAAATGTACCATCCTGCCGTTATTGTCTTGTCTCTGCCTGCACACACAGTAGGCCTAGCCTACATGCCCCTGTCATGTGCATCTTTTACTTGGGCTAGGCTACCTCATTTACCAAAACGCTCTCTTACAGGAACAGGAAAACATACTGAAAGAAGCAACAGTGACCACAAACGCACGCCTCACGCGCTGCTTCTCGACATACCCTCAGATACACCACATCCCCCCCTGCATGACCTCACCTGCACAATTTCCAGCATTTCATCGCGGCTGATGTAGCCATTGCCGTCCAAGTCGTACATACTGAAGGCCCATTTGAGCTTCTGGTCCAGGCGACCACGGGACGTAACGCTCAGTGCAATGATGAACTCCCTGAAATCTATCGTTCCGTCACCATTGGCGTCAAAGGTGCGGAAGACGTGCTCTGCGAACTTGGAGGCGTCTCCGTACGGGAAGAAGTTAGCGTAGATCTTCTTGAACTCCTCCAGGGATAGAGCGCCGCTGGGGCAGTCCCGCAGGAAGCCCTTGTACCACTCCTGGATCTCGTGCTCAGTGAAGTCTGTGCTGTCCACAAGATCCTGCATCACCTCAGGACGAAGCTTGCTGTTCTGTTTCCCCATTGCTGGTTGGTGTGTTGGTTTTTAGACTAAGGGGAGAAAAACAGAGAGAAAAAGGGGTAAATGTTTTGTGTTTAACATAGTTCACCAAACAGACTACCCTAAAAATAGAATTGCACTGAAATAACGTATGTTTTCCCCTCGTTTTAGCACACGTAATAAGCGCAGCCGGGATACATTGCTGAATTGATTTCAATGGAATTATCTGTAACAATAACGGACGTCAGATGGGCAACTGAAAAGGGTTCTGGTGTGCGAGATGGTTGCTGAAGATGGTAATGAGTGAAGCTTGCAGTGCATCCACCATAAGCAGCAACAACAGAACTTTCCGCTAGGCCTATGCATATTGGTTTGTGGGCGTCGAAAGGTGTCGTGTCTGTGTGTGAATGTTTCTTTATCACTGTGTGGTTGTGAGGTTATATCTATTCATGTTTTGCTGTATCTGTGTCTTTCTGTGGTTTGACAGTGTGCCTCTACGTGTTGGTGAGGCAATTGCCGACTTGACCTCAGCTCTCTTAAGCATTTGCTGTATAGAGTGGCCTCTCCTACAAGCCACTGTTCAGCACTTATAGGCTACTGTTCACCCGAGGCATGCACACTAAGTGCTGAAGAACCCACATGATGTGAGCAGTGCACTGTCCTTGGTTGGTGCTGTGAAGCCCCAACACCACACTGACTGAAGAAGATCAATGTCGCACCATCAGCTAAATAATAGCAAGAATGAAGAAAGTCAATGAAGCAGTTTTGCAGCAGCCTATGTGATAAATTTCTCTGTGCTAGCAAAGAGCATCTGTGTCTGTAAACAGGAAACAGTCCATCAGTCGGCTTCAGACTGTCACTGGTTCACTGTCCACATCCACTGCCCAACAGAACAAAATGGACACTTTTTTAAGGCAGTCTTTAAAGACACTGAGACATCCATAGGTGAATAAAACAGCCACATTATATATTGATTTCACCATAAGCTTGGCCTGTATGAAGATAAATCCATTTAATGAGCACCCAATCCTTTGAAGGGTAATTGAAACAGTGTCACCATTAATTTTCTCTAGTCAAAATGCCTTTGCAGATGGAGCTGTTATAGTGATGAATTGTAAAGAAGAAGAAACGTGTGAGGAAAGTCTAAATAGGCTATATTTGAAATTACGGAAGGAGAAGAAGTCTTTTCAGAGAGGACCCATGCCTTAATGATGACATCCACTGTGAATTGACATTATAACACTAACCTGCTACACCTTTGGAGAGAAACACTGAAGGTTCACACAGGAGGACGGTGACACAGGATAGTTTTACCGACAGGACTAGCCAATGAAAGAGACTGGGTATGGAAACTGCACCTGCAATGCATCAGTTTGGTTGTTTTCCCTCAACTAACAGGCCTGATGTCCAAATGCTCAGAAGCTATACACTAATGAGACCCAGACCTGCTGTGCTTCAGACCACTTCAGGGTAAAACACTCTGGTCATATGGCCAGGGATTTAACGTCCTGCTTCAATTAACACTGACAAACGCTGGGATGTCAGCTGTCTCTGAAAGGGCACATATGGTATCTGTAGAGAGGGCATGTACATCAGATGGAGCAGGGAATTATGGGTGCATTTGTGAGAATGAGGAAGTGTGTGTTTGTTATGTTTCAGTATGTGGATATGATGCAATGTGTGACAGATTTAAGTGTGCTTTTGTTTGTTATTTTGTTATCAGTTTATATGAGAGGAGTGTGTAAGATGTGGAGATACATTTGTGTTGCACTTAAATGGCTGCCTCCTAGCATCAGCTTCAAAGATGAGACATTAGACATGCACATCATCATCACCCTAACAGCTGGTGTCCGATGGAGCTCTGCTGGAATGAAAAACCCACAGGGAACTGAGATGATACCCGGGAGAAAGAAAGAGAGAGAGAGAGAGGTGGAAATAGACAGATAGCAACAAAGATGGAGAATGAGACATGAACAACACGACACAGGATGGAGTGCAATAATTAGTGAAACAGAAATAGAGAGAAGGGAGAAAGAGACAGAGAGAAGGCAGAACAAGACAGACAGACAGGGACGTGACTGTAGGGAGAGCAATGGATACAACGGAGGGCCTAAAAATAGAAAGATATCATAAGAGTCATGACCCTAGGCAAGTTGGTTAAGGCTGCACAGTTTGCCACTAGACATTTTACAATGCCCCCATGTCTATCAGTTCTGAGATAATATGGGTTTAGAATTTGATAAGAGTATGTACAAAACCAAACCACATTGTGAAAACCGGTAAGAACACAAACTGGAGGAATATTCGCTGCACCCTCTGTTTCATCATTTGATGGTCATCATGGCAACAGCATTAACCCAAACAGTGTCCAAAGTGCTGCCATGTTTTAACACAGTAGTGTGAAAGGATGAGAGGCTCTGCAGACAGACTGAAGGGCCTGAGTGTGCCTGTTCTACTGCATATCTCCTTCCTAGCGTGACTCACTGCTGGCTTAGTCACCGGGCTGGGAGTGAGACCTCCACAGTAGCCTAATGTAGGAAACAGACGGCTAATTC
This sequence comes from Alosa pseudoharengus, assembly GCF_046254945.1. Lineage (NCBI taxonomy): Eukaryota > Metazoa > Chordata > Actinopteri > Clupeiformes > Clupeidae > Alosa > Alosa pseudoharengus. Next base: position 30,635,575 of record NW_027468685.1, read on the forward strand.
AATGGAGCAATTTCCCTGCCGGCACTTCTTTTGTCTGCCCACACGCCACATGCAGCCGCCACTAACCGCAGCAGCGGTCATCAATCTGCGTTTTAATTGCTTAATGGGTTTCTTGCATTTCCATAATGTCATACTCTGTAGTCATAGCGACAGACACTTCAATCCATCTATTAGTGTGCAGGAAAAAAAAATATTCATATTCACTCGAGACCATCTTTGTTAGCCATCAATTGATGGATCATTAAGCAACAATGAGTGTTAGCCATCATTAATGAAATGGATGTTGAACCAGGTTAAATGTGTCGACAATGACAACAGATTTACAATGAAGATAAAATATGAGTTAAAAACCAAGAACAGTGTATAATATCATTGGTCACTTCTTGATGTTTCTTCCTGATTCAAATGAGACCCTTGTGTTGTTTGACATGTCACGTTATCTTATCCTTCGCCCTGCCCTCTTCTCAGTCTGTCTTTCTCTCTCCCTCTTTTATCCTCAGAGATGTTCCTGTCTGGTGTCCTGGGGACAGTCACCTTGGCCCAGAATGACCCTGCTCTTAAAGCTAGCCAACTATACCCTCTGTGTTCACATCACCACTGATCCTACTCCAGGTGGGTTGGGGCGTTCTCCTGAGAACTGAGGGTTCTCAGCCCAGTGTTTATACATGATGGGACAAGGGGTTTGGAAAGGACAGCAGGATCAGGAGGCTTGAAGCAGCCAGCCCAACCATGTTCCTCTATTTCTGGGCCTCAAAGATCGCTCTCCAATTAACCCTAATGCTCTTAGCACCAAAGTGAGCGTGGCAGCCTGGCTGATGATGTCAGCATTACATAAGCTGTGCTGCCTGGCCAGAGCCCGTGCCCATGCTGAGGACAACACCTGAGGGCCAAGAACAGGCCAGGGAGGTGGGAAGATGGTGACATAAGCAAAATGTCCCACAGTGCCTCACATCTGCATGTGCAGTACTACTGAGCTATATAAGACATAGATCTACTTTGACGCTGTGTGGTAGTTGAGCATGAGAAATGAGAAATGTGTGACTAGTTTGGGTGTTTTGCATACCAAGAACATGACAGTGGGTATGTTAAGGGGTTTTAATGCAAGTCAATGCCTGCATCTAAAAAACAAACAAATCAGGATTGCTATACTCTGAGCAAACTGACATTAATGGAGAAGACACCCTCATTCTAGACATCTGCCATAGCCCATACAGATCCATCTGGAGTCCATTGTCTCTGTAATGAAGTATCTTCAGCCATTCCATGTACACTCACTCAGCTAACGCACAACATTACACAGCCATTAATTCAGCCATTTCCTCTCTGGACAGCCTCTCCCCAGCCTTGCTCACACAAGCCCCTGAGCTCCAGCACGGCAGCAGATGAGGCAGCATGGCCGAGTGCGCTGCTGTTCACATGCACGCCCAGAGACAGAGGCAGAGGCACAGCACACAAATGGAGTGTGGGAATGTGCATCTGTGAACGTGCACGGAACACAATCCTCAAGCTCACTGTTTACATATGAATCACACGAGTCACAGGAAACAGACACACACATATACACACATAGAGAGAGAGAAAGGGAGCGATAGAGAGATAGAGACTGAAACACACACACACACACACAGATGAAGCACATTGACAGGCTGACCAAGATGATATCATTTCAAGTTGATCAAAGACTTTCGAGCTAAATTTGGTGAGCTGTGCTTCTTTAGGAATGGATTGATCCTGTGTTAAATTTTGCAGTGAGAACGTCACCATCATTCACAGCACTATCACGTGAGTCAATTGGAAACAATCCAAACTTTCCAAAAGCCAAGGTCATCCAAGTAAGGCTCTGGTATGACTGGTGCTCTGTCTTTCTTCTGTGCTCACGTACACACGTATAGCCTTGTGTTTGTGTACCCACAAACAGTTCCATACCACATCCACCTTAGACCTGCTATACTGCTGAAAGTTTAATCTTCCTTCCTCTGCATTGCAGGCTGTTTTAAACATGCAGCCCACATCCCACACTCTTGTACATGATTGGAGCAACTGGGGTGGGGAAACACACTCACCGCTGCTAATGTGTGCACATTCACACGTGAATGCTAATGCGCAGCAGCACAATTGATATCTAATTCACCCCCTGAGCCGACGCATTACCACAAGATGGCAGGTGCCAACCCCACTGATGCTTGGGGGGGGGGGGGTGCAGTACCATGCTGCACACATGTAATATTAGACCTGAGTCAACATGGGGATCTGTGACTAAGCAGAGGAATATTCGCTGCAGCCTTATGAGTTAACCTTGGTGTTTTGTGTACGTAGCGAATCCCAAAGCATTTCTGTCGTCCTGTGTAAACATGAATCTGTCTTGACGTTAATCATCTCTGCAGCACTGTGGAGTTTGTGGCATAGCTTCTGTGGGTATTGAGAGAAACAGCCAGGCATTCAGTAAACAAAGAGCAGATTTGCATCCTTATTAATCCACAGCTAATCCTCCATGTTTCTTTTTGGCCATGGCAGATGTCAAAATGCTTTGCAATTATTGAAAAGACAAAATTGAGAAACTAAAAATGTGTCTCTATTTTCTTTTGTGAAGATTAAGGTGCTTAGCTCCTGCCACACTTGTACCAATACACCTCTTTGTGCTTTAAAATCATTTAGCTTGGGCTCCTGCACTTCATTCAGACTGTAGGCCTGACATGGGTCTAAGGCCTAGTCCACACGTACGAAACCGATCTTTCTTTCCTCCGTCTTCTCTGAAACCGCATCAAGAATATTTGCGTCCAAACGGATCCATCTCAACACGACTCAACACGTTACTTCATACCCCAGGCCTATAGGTGGCACTGTTTCTTTACAGAAATTGACCAAAATTTGCGCTTTACAAACAGACAGAATAGGCTACGACCAAATGGCTAGTGCAAGGAAACCAGAATTGTTTGTGTGGACTGATGGTGAACTGTCAACTGTAGTCAACTGTAAAACTAATAAACTTTATTTTACGGTTTGTGAAGGGTGCAGTCCCGTCCTTTATTTGGCTAATGCAGGTAGGCCTACTAATCACCTTTACTTTCTTTGGTTGTAGGATAGTCCGTGATTCACATTAGTTTTGGCTATCACCGCAATTAGGCTACTAAACGCAAGGCTTACGCAAGTTCTAGGCTATTCTGTCCCCACATTTATACTATTGCTATAAAATCTTGGTTAGTAACAGTCAATAGCCTACTTTTGCCTGCATCAAATCGCGCATTCGCATTCAGTGTGCTACCATCGGCTTAACGTGAGTTCTAAGCGTCTTTCTTTGTTCACTCGACTGTGAATGCATGTTGTAAGACATGTAAAATAAATGAATGACACTGGCACTACGCACAAATTAATGTAGCCTAAATGTACACCGCACTTTCCTAATAACTTAAGTTCTCTCGCGTCACTGACAGTAGAATGCATAAAAAAACACCGGGAAAAACAGTGTTCAGTCTACCAAGTCATAAGCTATCGGCGCTGCGCAGCACCAGTTGTGATATTTATCTTACGGAGTGTAATCGTAGGTAATGTCATGTATGAAAACTAGTATTGTTAGGCAATACTATAAGTGCAAGTCCAGGGCAGCTGAGGTGTGGCAATGACATCATCGATACGCAAGCAGGATGTGCAGTTTCGCTGTCTAAACAAATTCAAACGGGCTACGGTTTCAGATTTCTCCACTCTGGGACCAGGTTTCAGAAAGGTGCGGTTTCGGGCAGTGCGTTTACAGGATTCGTTTGGACGCTCGGCCAAGACGAAGCAAAACCTCTGCGTTTAACCTAAAAAGCGTCTCCGTGTGGACGGGCCCTAAGAGACGATGCACTTTGGGGGAGGATGTCCAAGGCTGCCATTCATTAATAGCATATTAATTTAAAACAATGAGTTGGCCTTGGAGCATTCCCTCAATCAGTCTGCATTCACTGAATGATGCAGCAATCACATTTCTCCTTCTCCTTAACCTTCTTAGCAATTAGCTTTAACTTGAGAACAAGATAAGCTACAGTTCCTCAAAACATATGGTGGAGCACAAATGCATCTTATGGTAAAGTCAACAAAACGAGGACCAAAAGGCCTTTAAAAAAATCCCTGGAGCTTGTGTCCGAAGGCCCTTATTTGTGGCTGTGGGTACAAGACATCTTGTGCACATCTTACATAACACACACAAGCCCTTATTTATATCCTATCACCCCGGCTTAGCCCAAGTGTCCAGTGTTAATCCAGGAGCAGGAGAGATGAGACAGCCAGTGGGAGAGAGAGGAGGAGATAAAGAGCAAGGTGAAGGCATTGATAAAGGAGAGATAAAGATACAGAAAGAGACACACTATGGGGTAAAAAAGCATTTGTGCGACTCTGTGGGGGGCATTCCATTACCATACACTTCTCCACTCATCTCACCCCCTAATGAGCCTTTCTGACATCATCCTGCAGCTGAATGAAACCAGCGTCTCCATCACCTCCACTGCCTTTCTGCCCAGACCCATTACAGGCAGCGTCCAGCCCTGTGGTCATGTGCTCTGCAGCCGGAACATTAGAGCCACTCAAACAGCAGCCTGCTGTGGCAACAACAACTAATTACTTAATAAGGGAACGGACTGTTGTTAAATGTTCCATTATGCTTTGTAAGGCTTCCATATCTGAGGGTAAAAAAAAAAACAGCGAGATTCCCCCCCCCCCAGAGAAACACAACTCTGGACATAAAACGACATGTGAGTGTTCTTCTCTTGGTCTTGACAGATGACAGGTAGCTCAGTGTAAGATCTAAAGTGGGCAAAGCTCCCGGCATTCTCTGAGCCCTTTCAGGGAAGCTGGTAAGAGGCTGGCACTGGCCTGCCTGATGAGTCAAGAGAGGCAGCAGTGAGGTGTATTTTTAGTCCATCAGTACGTAAAGGTGAAGGATTTGTTGCATTTATACTGGTGTCATCTCAGGATTCAGATCTCTTCCCTGTCCTTCACATAACCTCTACAAGACATAACCTCTACAATGCCTCAGACATTCACTCTTTGCTACGTACCTTAAAATAACCACTAATGATGAAATAAAATGTTTTAAGATGTTTTATGTTTCCCAAAAATAAAAAATAAAAAGTTTTTTAAACATCTGTCAGTGTTCCACAAAAAAAACTGGCAGCAATGTTGCTGATCCGGCATGGCTTATGCGCTATTTGAAGCATATGGGATAAAAGTTGCTGATATCTTGCGACTTATCACCACAAAGTACAAAGTTTCCATTTTTATACATTTGGAGTCTGCTGTGAAAATACATTTGACTAAGAGGATGAAGATAATTCATTCTTTTCCATGTTTTAAATCCAAGACACATTTCCAACTATCAATCTCACTGTAAGATCATCCTGAACTCTGTATCAACTATCGTGACATCGCCCTGTGCTTCATCTGCTGTCATTTTCACAGTGAGTCTGTGACTTGTCGCACTATTAAAGACCAAAAGCAAACCACTTTAAATCCATCCTGTCTCATAAACTCTACAAAACTCTGAGCCTTAGGCCACAACATACTATATGACAGGAATATTTGCTGGCTGCCTATTGTATTATCAGCCACAGGCTTAAGATGGGAGATTTACTATGTTGAGCATGTTCTCTTAAAACAATCCACAATAACCTCATCCCTTAACCATGACATAGAAAGCAACACTGCACCATCTGAAAACCATAGATTACATCTATGCTAAGCCAACCAAATTAATAGCCTGATGCCTGATGATCTTTTTCCTCTTTACAGACTGCCAAACACCAGCTTCCACAGTCGTTACAGTAAATTACAATGGTCAAGACCGGAGAGAGAATAAAGCTCTCTATCTTACCTTCATTAAAAATACATTACTTAAAAGACAGAACCTCATAATGCAAAACACATTATACTACCAAAGCACCTGAAACATTACAGCACATGGCTGAGTGAGGGACAGAGAGAGAGAGAGAGAGAGAAATTTAGAAGACAAAGACAGAGTGCACCCATCAGACAGACATATTGGGACATTGTTTTCATTGTCTTGCTACTATTATCTACCAGTAAAAGAGAGTGATCCCTGTACAAAAGAACCCAAACCAACAGTGATTTGGTAATGCTGCCCGGGTGGTAGCGACCCCCACGCCTCAGTCCTTAGAGTAACTGACTGCTGTAGCTGTTGTCTGTGGTATAGGTGTGATAAAAGGCTATAAAAAGTGTTGACACATTCACAAAACAAACAAAAGCGTGCAGTGATCTGATCTTTTTGCAGTATATGGAGTCAGTTCTCTTACACGCTGTCATGCTCTCTCTCTCTCTCTTTCTGTCTCTCTCTCTCTCTCTCTCTCTCTCTCTCTCTCTCTCTGCCTGTCTGTCTCTCTTCAGCCATTCTCTCTTCCTGAAACTAGTGCTCTCTGTTTCCTTTTGAAAAAAAAAGATGCCTTTTAGCAGACTGTACTTGAAACAAACTGAAAGACAAAGCAAAGCAGACTCGTCGCACCTTATCAGAGTTTCCTCCTCACTCCAAAGTGAGGTCCTCTTCCTCTGTTCCTCTCTCTCTCTCTCCCTTTCTCCTGCCTGGCACTTTGCTCTCTCCACAGACCCACACAGTTTCCAAAGACTCTGTCACAACAGGAAGACCCGTGGCTGAGCAGTCTCTAAGTCCCGCCCCTCTCTCGCTCTATCTCTCACCCACTCACTGACTATGACACTCTTACATCTCTCTCTCTCCCCCCCCCCCTCTCTCTCAGTATGTCTAACATGAGTGCTTAACTCTCCCACATACTCTCTGTCCCAGGGGGCCGCCACTCTCCTCTGCTCTCTCAGCTTCCTGATCCCTGAGAGATGCTTGAAATGTTCCGATTTTTTCCCACTCCGTGTCCCTGCCCTCTCTTCCTGTGCCTCTAAACTCTCGGACACGGCGCGAGCTTGGCCAGATCGGTCTGGCCGTTCAGCACACAGGGCGCCTGTCTCAAAGGTATAGTGCGTGCTCAGTGCTGCAATGACAAGCATTTGTTTATGCAGCACAGATGAGCAGGAGCAGTCCACAACAAGGAAGAGAGAGAGAGAAAAGAACACACACACATGTGTGCACACACACACACTTACACGAGAGAGAGAGAGAGAGAGAGAGAGAGAGAGAGAAACAAACAAACACACATGCACACACACAGAGAGAGAGAGAGAGAGAGAAACAAACACACATGCACACACACACACAATCACACAAGAGAGAGAGAGAAAAAGGCCACTTCCTGCAACCTGAGCTGTGCGCCTGTGCTTGTCTGTCAACACTGGATTTAAACACAGGACGTGCCTGGAGCATACAGGTGTATCTGTGTGAGCACTGTGAGAGGCCCCTATAGATAGTCACACACTGCGCCTGTAACACACTGAAGTCCTGGGTCACTCTCACACTTTGGCCTCAGCTTTTCTCCTTCTCTCACATCCCCGCAGCAAAACCAACGCACACAAAGGCTGTCTCTTGGATTGGGCAAATAGTACAGATGGGTGTTCCAGCTAACAGTTGGCCTGGGCGAGCGTGCTCAGAAAGAACCTGAGAAATGGCAGCTCAAGGAGGACTCACTCCGGGCTGCCTGAGTTCAGCAGCTCAGTTGTCAATGAATGTCGTTGCTCTCATTTCCTGCCTACACCCTCAAAAGGGAGAAGAGAGGTCTGCAGGCAAAGAGAAACGGAGACGGCAAGATGTGTCCCAACTTTCTGTTAGCATCCATTCAGTGTGTGGCCCAAGCCAAGGCCATCCACAGCAAGCGACCCCCCGGGTGGAGCATTTGTACACAGAGTTGACTTTTCGACATTCCTAAATGTCCGATTCAAAACACTCCAGATCTTCATCCATTCCTTTACGCAGTACAGTTTAATTTCTCTCTCTTTTTCTGTCTGTCTCTTTCTCTCTGGTCCTTCTGCTTTCCCACTATGTGAAGTCATGCTGCAGTAGCTTTGCAGTGCTTGCAATATCAGAGGGACTCTGACAAGACCTGGAAACATAACCAAAAACCAAAACACACATGCACAGAAAACTGTTCCAATGCAAAAGGCTTACCTGAGATAAAAAGCAGTAACTGTAGATTGTGTAGATTGTGGTTGTGAATGGCTTATTCACAACAGTCCATAACCCAGTAAGTTCCCAGGTAGAGAGCGGGTGGCGGACACAGGCGCTTGGGTGCTGAGGAGGAGGAGTGGAGCAGAGGAAGGTGAAGAGCAACAGGTAGCAGGAGGAAGTCTCTCTCTCAGGCACTCTCAGCTCCAACTCAAAACTCTGCAAGACTCCCCTCAAGCCTTAAGCACTCAGCTTAGCTCCCAGCACCAAACTGCCTCCCCCAATGACGTCAAAGTCTCAGGTCACATGGTCTCCTGGAAAGCCTATGTGAGCTGGCGTTGCCCTGGCAACAGGAACTCAGCGGCTGCAGAGCAGTTTCGGTGGGTGGTCTTTGCTCACTTTTCAACAAATGCCAACAAACAAATAAACAAACAAATTCATAAACTCAAACTTAAATGATTGCATATAGTAATAGCTCAGGTGTGTTTAACACTCTATGCAAGTTCCATTTAAAATAATGTTTTTCTTTTTTGCAGTTTTGATTTGTTTTCTGCACAGTGTGAAAATGTGCAATTTCATCCTTGCAGTCTGGATTATGATGTGCATGACAGATGAAAGTTTGAATAGTGGCATGTTACATTCTTTCAAGTCCCCTTTGCATGGCATAGGAACACCACCATGATGACCTGAGCCAGGTTGCTTGGGCACAGCAGATGTCAAGGCTCACATTGAAGACCATGCTTTACTTAAAGAGATTAGGACAATCAAAGCCACCTCTCATTAACCTTCGACGACAGGTTCATAATGACTTACCTCACCCAGGTCTTGCTGAGTCAGTCTGTCTCTGCTTTGAAATATCATATTCTGCAAAACAAATGAGTTGGAGATTGAATAACTTATTATGCAGCATCATCCTTCTTAAGTTCTTCTTAAATTCTGATATGAAAATGATCTATGAGTTCCATAGCGTGTGTATAATATGAGCAAAGTAGCTGCTGCATTTCCTCCACAACTTGAATTGAACAAATAGCATACATCAGACACTCAGGGCTCTTATTTCTATAATGGCAAAGAAAAGAGTTTAACTAATTACATTACTTGAAGCAGGCATATTGACTGCACTGCTGGTAATATTGAGAACAAGCATGCATTTATCGATCTGTTCTTAAGCATACTGTATCAGTCATACCTGTCAATAAAGCATTTCCTAAATGTGCAATTACAAAGGTGAATGCACATTTGCCTGTGTCATCTGGCTTCTTCTTATGTGCAAGTAATGCGCAAATAATGTTTATGTTTGTGCTTGGGTCCACCCCATTCAAGACTGCAACAGCAAAAGTGTGTTCTGTTCAGAGGACAGCATTAGCATTAGCATTAGCATCATGACACTGGAACTGCTGTTTTCTGACCACACAAGGCCCATAGTGGCAGCTCAGCTTGCAGATGGCCCCTGGACGTGTAAATCTCTCAGTGCTGGCAGCTGCCAGCCACAGACACCCTCCGCAGTGCCACGGCCGTCTAACAGCCCAGCATGTGCTTCCCAAACCCTCAACACAGGCGCCTCCCTCCAACCCATCTGCTTTCATTGAAAAGACAACGGCACACACACACTCACTCACACACACATGCAGAGGGCTGAGCCTGGGTGGCGGGCGACGGCAGCTCACCCGTCTGGACAGGAGCAGGCCTGCTGCCTCCCAGGGCCCAAGAGGCTTTGAGTGACGCGTGCTTGGCCCCGCCTAATCCCGCCGCACACCTCTGCACAGGTGCCATCATTACAGAGCCAGGACTTTGGAGCGGCTAATTAGAGCTGCGCTGCAGGCCTCGCCGTGTGCTGTGTGCGGAGCTAGGACAGCTAATAGGGCTCGCTCCTATGCTGCTTATGTGTTACCTAAGCCACTAATGGGGTAAGGCTGTGCTGGGCCTGCGTGGAGGTGTTGGGGCTATTTCTGTCCCCTCAAGTAGCTCCTTCTATAGAGTCACCACAGAACACACACACACACACACACACACACACACACACACACACACACACACACACACACACACACACAGTTCAGGGGCTTCCAAAGGCATGTGTGAGCTATGGTGTTTTAAGGAAGGTTGCGTGTTGGCAATGCAGCAGTGTGTGGACTGGAAAGGGCTGGAAAGGGATGCCCTGTTAATCACAGCAGCAGGAGCCCCTCGGTGCTGCCCCAGCCCCATGCTGAGGATCTCACACGCACTTCACAGGTGGCGCATGCTGCTTTCCTCATGAATAAAATAAGTGCAATGTGATTCCATCATTTTTACAGTGTTCTTCAAACTAGCATGCCAGACAGCAGAAAACCTTGAGTCACTAAAAGACCAACCATGTTTTATCGCATTCACAACAGACAAAATGTATTGAGACATTACACTGCATTTACAAACTGAAGCCACACTGAATCATTCAGTAACTTCCATTAGATATGTTTCAGAGGGTGTACATTTAAAGCTTACACATTCAAAAGTTCCATGTGGCAGTGAAAAAGACCCTTTGTCATGCATGAAATATGAATTAGAAAGCTACATGCAAACAAAATGACAGGGTTCTGACAACATTAGTAAAACACTAGAGTAAATATGTACAGAGGTGTTGACATCTTGATTTCCAATGCATGTTTTAACCCAATCAATCACTGAGGAAATATACTGCTCATGCATCATGCTTATGTTCTCAACTATGACAAGCATCGTTATATCTTAGAAATAAATAATATATAAGTTCTTTCATGCATTGCATGTGGAAAAAATCTGCAGACTTGCAGTTAATAATTTTTGAGTGTGCCTCTTGAAAATATGTGCAGAGCCCATAGAACACCTCACTGGCACAATGTTTACAGGCATGCTTTTGGGGTCAAACCATGGGGTCATCACAGAACGCTCTAGAAAGGCTTGCAGTAAGACAGCAGTAAGATGAAGACAGACCAAAGCCTCCCTGTGTGTGTGTGTGTGTGTGTGTGTGTGTGTGTGTGTGTGTGTGTGTGTGAGAACAGCTTGGAGTTGTCCTGTGGGGAATGCGTCACTGACAGAAGAGTCTCTGTTCTGCTTACTGGATTAAGTGGTATGATCTGAGTGTGAATGTACAGTGTGTGTGTGTGTGTGTGTGTGTGTGTTTGTGTGTGTGCGTGCAGAAAGGTGGGGCTATTCAGAATCAGACCACAACATTCAGGAAAGTACTGCAGGACTCAGCTGGCCGGTTAATGCTGCAGGCTATTCAGCCTTGATTGCACTTAGAGTGTGTGTGTGTGTGTGGACATTCATGCGTAAATTTAATATGTATGGACTAGTTTTGTGTACATACGTTAAAGAGTGTATCTGTGTTGTGCACGTTTGAGTTTAAGTGCCAGTGGGCGTGTGTCTGTGTGTGTGTGTGTGTGTGTGTGTGTGTGTGTGTGTGTGTGTGTTGATCCATGTTAGTGTTTGTGTATGCCTCGTCACCTGCTTCCCTCAGTGAAAGCCCTTGTTAACAGCTCTCTCCACAGCTGTGGCCTAGAGTGGACCTCTACATACCTGCCGTCAGCAAGCTGCATTTCTACACATTAGATAGAAGTTGTCTGTGTTTTCTTTTCTTCTGTGCAGCTATTTTCACACTGCACACACATTCACTATAGCAGTGTAAGTCATATCATCAGCAAGACAAGAAGGGAAGTGCTAGGTGTACGTAATGGAGTAGACAATTGAACCTTTGCCGTCAGAACTTAAATATTCGTTGAAATATTCATGGTTGTATAACTGCAATCAATGTGCTAGGAAAGCTTTGCATTGCATTAAAATGCTATATGCATTAAAAGGTATCTTGACTAAAGTGCATCCCTAAAGCTGGATCAGGCAGCTGGTCCTTCAGCGTCAGCGCTAAAGATCTCTAATGATGTCATCCCATGTTTTGACTCTAGGCTGTAAGGGTTGTAGGGCTGGTGTGACGTGTCATATCATTCTTCTGGGTGGTATGGATCTGCTTTGCAGATTTTCTTGCACAGAATCCATTTCCCCCTCTTATCTTGAACCTACTATTTCAAAATGGATCTATGAAAGATCCAATCCAACCCCAACAGACAACAACAAATGGTATGAAATATATGCGCTATACTCCAGATATCTCATGTCAAATCAAAGCCCAACAGCTGCACCCTCATTCCTGGAGAATCAGAATGATGCATCTATTTCAGTCACACTTTTGCCCCTGACAATGTCCCAGTGTTTCTGTGCTTGAAAAGTATAGTTTGTAAAGACATGGACATGCATTAAATGTCTACTATGGCCTACATGGTCAATAGCTGATGGCATAATAAGTGAACATAATGCCCTTAATAGTAATGCATCACTAAAGAACATCAGATTATAAATGATCATTACCCCTTTTCTTGACCTAATGCGCTAATGTGTTCGACATTCATCTACTAATCCCCTGCAAACCACCAAGCGAGACTTATAGCAGAAAGATGTATCATTAATTCACTGTGGTTAATGGATATCCTATGACATTGGCTTGCCATTTAAGGCACAGTATCATGCCTGCTATGACATAATTCTTTTTCACAGTAATTCAAAATGGGTTTGGGGGGAGTAAGTAAATGTTTACTTAAAATCTGTTTGAATAGTTCCAGCCGAATAGCAAAGGCCAAGAAAGTGATGTGGAACCAAGAAAAAAATTAAATAGCTCCGGAATGAAAAGGCCAAGGAAGTAATGTGGCACAAAGAGAAAGAAAAAAGCTCCAGAATGCAAAAGTGCAAGGAGTGGCGAACACAACACAAAAGCAATTCCCTACCTACCCCTATCTCCATTACCCTCTGTGTCCCTTTTGTTATCTCACTAACCCCCCTGCGGTGAACTACCAGTGGAGGTGTCACTCACACCACTCACATGCTCTCAAACAATCTGCCAGGTTCAAGGTGTTTGCCATGTTTGATAAAAAGATTGATAATCTATTTGCTAAGCAATTAACAGTAGAAAAATAACAAATGACTTTTTTCTGTCTGTCTCTCTCTCTCTCTCTCTCTCATCCTGTCTCTCTCGCTCTCTCTCTCTCTCTCTCTCTCTCTCTCTCTCTCTATACCCCCAAGAATATAGATTCTCACTCTTCCACCCAAAGGATATAGCCCGCTCAGCTAAGCTGTCTGTGGTGCCATGGTCACTGGCATGTGAGTCAGCTCTCTGCCAAAGAGATCCTGCTGATTCACAGGTGGCTCCATGTGAACTGGGCAGCAAACAGTTAGCCAGCCATATTGGGCGCTGGACTCAGGCCTCGCCTCGCCTCTGTCCAAACACCAGAGGAGGATGGGAAGGGACGGCACTTTTTGGTTCTGTGCCCAGAGGTCATCAGCTAAGGTGCTCAGAGTAACCATGGTGATGCAACAGTGAGAAAGCCTCCAACAAAGTGCTAATTACTGACAGGCTAATCTCTCTTGTACAGAACACAACACACACCTGCCTGCCCTAACACACACACACACACACACACACACACACACACACACACACACACACACACACACACACACACACACACACACACACACACTTCTTGATATACACACATTTCTATCTCATCTTCATTTTCTAAAACAAATGCACATTTGTAGCTTATGCATACACTACATGCATGCATACACATATTTTCACATGATACGGGCATTCGTTCTCTGTCACAAACACATTCTTACATGGATATAATGTACATCTCTCTCTCTCTCTCTCTCTCTCTCTCTCTCTGACATATACACTCTCACACACATTGCATCGTTGCTGTCATCTAGTCGTACAGTCTGTGAGTTGTGAGTTGGTGTGAGTAATGCTTTGACAAATGTTTAAAAGAGGGAGAAAACAGAGATGGAGATGGAGAGAGAGAGAGAGAGAGAGAGGGAGGAAAAGAGACACCACATCCCCATATCAGCAAACAATATGACTCATGAGCATTTCAAACACCATTAACATCTAAAACTGACAAACAGTTCTTTAGCTTAGCAGCTCTACTTACTGGAGCTGACAAAAATATCTTTATTTAGCACCTAAATAGGTAGCAACCTGTTGATATTTCATCTCAGTACCTAGATGGCATTGGGGAACATTGCATGTGTGCATGTGCATGCATCTCAAGTCTTTAGTCAAAACTGAAAACGCTTGATGATGCAACAGGCAGCACTCTTAAGGCAAACCTAGAAATGCTGAAAACGTTTTATGGTTATGTTTTATGTTTTATGATAACATATTCCATACACTACTTTTTAGATGAAATGAGTCTTGTGAAATGCTGCACAAACAAAACATGCTGTTGAGTAAATAATAAAAAAAACAACAACAACATGCGTATCATGTTGAGTGTTATATTTTTTATTGTCTCTTATTTATTTCCATTTCAATTTTTTCTTCATAATATAAGTCCTTCATGTTTCGTTGTTCAGTTTATTAAAGAAGAAGGCCTATATTATTATTAATACAGTTCAAACAGCATTGTAAAACTGTATCAGCATACACAATGATCAATATAAAACTGCTCTCTGCTCTGATCGCTGCTGATCTTTACCTTCTCATAAACAAAGCAAATCACTTCTACTGTAGGATCATTGCTGCCCCCAAGTGGTGGAGTGATTCTACACTAAGGCTACTTAGTTTTATCCTAAGATGAACCAGCCATTAACATCATAAATAAGAAAGAAGTTCATCAGGGCCAGTTCTAACCTACTACATTTGGGTGGGCTGGTAGATATTTTGGGTGGACAACATAGCAAAGCGGTCAAACTGGATCAAAATTGACCACAAAACACAAAATTGATACTATAGTTTAAGTTACTGCAGTCAGCAGCCAGAGTTTTGTTGAAGAAAGTGGCTTTGTATTATTTTATCAAAATACTTTATAGGTGTATTTTTGTGGCATAATACTGACAAATATTTTTGGTAAAACCAATAGCCTACTTTTGGTGATGTGATGACATCATAAAAGTGCAAAACAATGAATGTAGTCTCTGACTGGTGCTGACTTTTTTACTCCCTCTCATACCAACCTCAAGTTTCTTGAGAACTTTAATCATTCATTCGGAAATTCGGTTGTGGTTGCCCTGCAACATTGCTCAATCTGGGCATGCATTGACAATGTCAGAGACTTGTTTCCACTTTGTACTGCTTGACAAGTTCAGTTGTAACTTTTTTAGTGAATCTCTGATACATTGATGACAACTGATGCGATGTAACAGGCAGGTCATAGTTGTCCTGTTGACTGTTTGCTGATTATGGCATGTCTCATAGGCAGAGAAAATCTGTCGCTTTCAAACACTGTCCACTTAATATGACAGAGTGAGTGTACTGATGAAGGAATAGATTAAATAGACAGATATGGAAGGTTTGCAAAGTGATATCACGCTCACTTTATTATAGTATTTTAGTACTTTCAAAAATACAGTATTTTATTTTGATATATGGTGTGGCTAATGCATTTTGTAGTTTATTTTGATACATTTAAAATGTGATATTTTATTTTAAAATACGTTTTGATGTATTTTTGTCCATCTCTACCGACAGCTAGCAGCCAGGCAGCTAAAGTGCTTCACTCTGTAGTACAGTATGCTGTGTTTGGAAAATAGGCTCCTGCTAGATTTTCATGTAAAAATTTATTTTTTTGCATGTTTTGCTAATATAGAGTCTAAGGAACAAGATTTGTTTGTCTTCAAATTTTCACAATCCATCTTTAGTGTTTTTATCTGTATGTTTTAAAATAAGCGATTATATCTAGTCCGAACAATTAATTTACAATTAATTCCACTTTTTGCACACAAAACCTGCATATAATGTAGAAAGGTTGTTGGTTCTAAAACAATATAACACATAGTGTGTGAAAAGTGTAAAAACACCTCCTCCCTTGTTGCCTATGTCAAAATCAATTTCTTAATCTTTGCTTTTCTTGATGTTTTCCTTGACCTGCCATGTCACTCTATTGTCTACCTTAAGATAAATTTGTCTTGGAAATAATCTATAATAGTTCAGGTGTGATGAGTACATGGCATCCTCATCAGCTTGGCCTGCTCATCTGCACCTTTAATTGATTAATTGTTAGGACACCTGGTGTCCAGGGTGTCTTTAAAAGGCACCCTGATGCATTGTGGGTTAGAGAGCAGGCGTAGGGTTGTTGGTGGCAGCAGCAGACCTGAGGTCTTGGTTTTGTTAGGTTTTGGTATTTCTTTTCTTTCATTTATTTAGCACCACTACATTTACTCAGTGCATCCATACATTTGCCTACACCACTGACTCTACTGACATATTCAGGGTTTTTCTAATTATTTTGGGTCGGTGATGTTAAACGCTCTCAATAAATTATTGTTAATCTTCTCAGCGGTGTGGCGTATGCCCTTGTTTTTGTCTTTTAAAGACACCCTGGACACCAGGTGTCCTAACATTAATCAATTAAATGTGCAGATGAGCAGGCCAAGCTGATGAGGAGGCCATGTACTCGTCACACAGGCAACACAGTACACCACTAAGTGTCATAGGCATGGGTAGTTAAGTAGCAGTGGGCAAAATTAACAAACAAAAGAATATAAGGTACAAACAGACAAACCAACGATATAAGTTACAAACAAACAGACAGACAAACCACGGATGGCTCTCTTACAGCCTGAACTAATACAAAAAACAAATAACTCAAGGGAAAACATTGGTCAAACACTAAACCATGTGCATTTGCTATCTTTAATCTGGTACGCCCTCCAAATGAGCCTGGGACAGTTGGTCGAGGCTAAAGTTAACACCATCTTGATCACTGTGATGCTAAGCACTAGTCCTGGTGTGGACTATGGCTACCCTCAACGGGTCTCCAACTGCAGGGTTATTGAGGTCTGGCTCCCTCCCGATACCCCCATGAGGCTGTGGAGCAGCCAGTGCTGATGGGATGGATGATTCTTGACTGGTGGGAACAGGTTTAAGCTTGGAGCGATGCATGGTCTTAAGGGGGCCCTCTTCCCCATACGGCCTGATCTTATAGTGTGTGCCAATTCCATCCAGACACTCCACAATTTCATACTTGGTAGACACCCATGTATCCTGGATTTTGTGTCGACCGTGAAAATGGTTCTTGCAAAAGAGTGTACATGTACATTACATTTAGCAGACACTTCTTGACCAAAGTCACTTACATACTGTATTTCAGCTATATTACAAGGGATCACATTGTCCCCGGAGCAACTTGGGGTTAAGTGCCTTGCTCAAGGGCATAACAGTGGAAGCCAGGAATTGAACCAACAACTTTCAGGCTACTGCACGCTAGCCCAGCTCCTTAACCACTACACTACCACCGCCCACTAGAAAAAGACTAGAGTGCCAGGTGTAAGGGTACGGTGTCAGGACCACCATGCCTACGATATGCCGCAGCCTCTTCTAAGTGTCTCCTAGCACTAGAAGTCAGGTACTCTTGATGTTGCACCACCCAATGAGTCGGTGGATTGTCCCTGTTATCACCTCCAATATTTCTAAGTAGGTGGTCGACTGGTAACTGGCTTCTGAGCGAACATCAGCTCGTATGGGGAGTGCTGTGTGGACTGGTACATGGTGATATTATAGGTGAACAGGACCTGAGGGAGCAACTGGGGCCATTTGCGCTTCTTTTCAGGGGGTAAGGTCCTGAGCAAGTCATGAAGTGTCCTGTTGAAATGTTCACATTGACCGTTCCCCTCTGGATGATAAGTGGTGGTTCTACTCTTTGTTATGCTGTAGATGTCACACAGGTGCTTCAAGCTCCCCCTCAAAGCTGCGCCCCTGATCAGAGTGGATTCTCCTGGGCAAGCCATACTGTACATAAAATCATCTCTCAGTTAGAATCTTAGCTATGGTGGAAGCTCTCTGATCAGGGGTGGGAAAGGCCTGGGTCAACTTTGAGAAAACATTTGTGACTACCAGAACATTCTCTTGTCCTGTGCTATCCCAATCCAAGAGAGTAAAGTCAATAGAGATTATCTACAGTACAAAGGCTTAGTGGCTAACAGATTTTCCAAGAAGGTTCTGGCTTGGGTTGTCTTGCTTTAGCAACCACACAGTGCTCACACTCAGAACACCACTTTTGCACCTCATGCCACATCTGGGGCCAGTAGCACCTCTGGCATATCATATCTGTGGTCCTGTCCACCCCCAGATGGCCATGGTTGTTGTGTAGGCTAGTGAGCACTTCGACTCGCAACACCTTGGGCAGTAAAAGCTGCAGCACTGGATCTCTGGAAGGAGCAGCCTGGATCGCTCGGGACAAGGTCCCATCCACTTCCTGTATCTGGGACCACTGCTTTATCAGCTGCTGGACTTCCCTTGGTTCACTCCACTTGTCTTAACAGGTAGGTGGTCGTTCCTGTCGCCAAAACCACAGGTATCTGGAAATACAGGGATCAGTCCCTTGCAGGACTTTCAGGTCTCTTTTGGTTCGACCAGAGATGGTGTCCACCATACAAGATTCTGTCATCCAAGAGTCTTGGATAGGTGCACTCGAGGCTTACATGTTGGCTATGGCAATCGGCAGGGGGACGTCCAGACCGCATGACACAGATAGCAAAGTGTTAGTGGGGCTTGTGGGAAGCCTAGAAAGGGCATTGCGGTTAGCTGTCCCAGGACGATATTTGATGTTGTAATCAAAGAGGGCAAGCTGAGAAACCCAGTACTGTTCCAGAGCGCCCAGTTTCGCTGACTGCAGGTATTGGAGGGGATTGTTGTCAGTGTACACGGTGAACTTTTTGCCCAGGTCGATACTTGCATTTTTTTTCCGTGATTGCCCACTTGACTGCAAGGAGTTTGAGTTTCATGGCACTATCATTTGACATGTTCCTCTCACTTGGCCGCAAGCCCCGGCTAGCAAAGGCTATTGGTCGCCGTAACCCATCCTCCTCCTGTCACAGAACTGCCCCCAATCCTGCATGGCTTGCATCCGTCTCTAAGATAAAGGGACGACTGAACCTAGGACTGGAGCTTGAACAAGCCGTTCTTTTAAGGCTCTGAATCCAGAAAGTTCTGAAGGCAAACCTGAACCTGACTACATTCAATGTTAACTATCTAATATTCAGATGTCTCTTTTTTTGTGATTGAAATGTATGCAAATTAGTGCATGATTAATGAGATATTGTTAAATTACATCCATAAACATATATTTTCAGAAAACTTGTAATGCAAAAAAATATTGTCTCTACATAAATAATCAACTAGTGTTACTTGGAGTTGGAGTTACATTTTTGACCTTATTCACCCGTTCTATGTTGCCTACGGAGGCCAGTTTTAGGCCGCAAATGCTGATTAGCAGTAGCCTGACGAGCCAGACCCACATTAAAATGTAGGGTCTGGGCACTCACCGTTCTCAGTGCTCAGTCCGAGGGGCGGGATAATCAGTTGTCTTTCAAATTCTCTCTGCACGCAATAGGACAGCGCTATGAGTCCCATGCGTTTCCCACCAGCGGAGCTAGTTGGCTAGTTCAAACTTTTGCCAACTTAATAATAAAAGCTTAACTCGTGTCACACTGTTCGCCAACAGCAACATTATCTTATTTGTTTTCAAGTAGCAGGGAATTCAAACCAAACCGTTTCAACATCAATCATTATGTTAAGCCCGCCTAACGACTCTACACGATTTGATTGGCCAGATAGAAGTTTAATTTTTCGAGCTCACAAGCCAACGGAGAGTTGCTAGACTAGCCCTGGCAGCAAATTTAATTTGCTGCCGCTAGGGTGCATCTAGATTTCTAGGCTAGATTAGCAGGTTTAAAACTAAAAAATCAGCTAAGTAAATATGATATTCAGAATCAGCACCCAAAATTAGGCAAAATACCCTCTTTACCAGTGTTTTCTCGCATTTGACCCCCAAGTGATAGTAGTCCCAGTCTTAATTATGCATTATATATATGATGATGTCATCTAAGTGTGAAAATGGATTGTGAAAATGTGAAGACAAAAAAATCTTGTTCTTTAGACTCTATACTAGTAAAATATGCAAAACCCAAAAGCCCACCCTAGCCCCTTCCTAGAGCCGGCCCTGCCTTTCATTGAGTTGACAAAGATTAGGGGGCAGTGGGGCCTGCCGGTAGGCTCAAATAGATGTGTGCAGAGACCACAGATCAAGTCAGACACCTCTCTGCGGCATTTTGAGGCCAAAATCAATCAATCGACCACTCAACTTAGAAAACAGGGCAATAGTATGGAGTCAAAATAGGGTAATTTGTGAGCTTGTGAAAAGATTTTTACATGTGGTTTTGCAACTGTGTAAAACGATTTATGGGCGACAATAGGCCTACTCAAGGCAGATGAAATAAAGACACAGGTATGCTGTGTGTCTGCAAGGTCTAAGAGTGGTTTCACTTGAGAAACATTTTAAAGTTAGTAAAAGAAAAAGAAAAAAGTAAAAGCAGGACTGAGTGTGACTAACTGTTTGAGTGTGAGCTTCCGGTAGGCTAATACTGTCCTATTCACCCAGGCTCCAGGCCTATATCTCACCCAAACAAAAGCTGCAAGAAAGCTGTGAGTGACTCATGCTTGATGGTAAGACAACATTCACTGAGCCAGCATCATCTATTTGTAGTTTGTGAAGTTTAAGCCCATGCGAGGTCGGGCCCTATAGAGACAATGCAGTCATTTAATTGCAATATCACTTCTTTCATTGAATGACTGGCAAATTCCAGTTGATTAGGAGAACACCTTCACTCTATAGATAATAAAAACCCAAAGGAGATGTTTTTTTGTCAAGGTGGGCGATAAATAATTTCTAAACCTGCTAAATCTTTTAAACCATGTGTGCGGCTAGATATTAGAGCCGATACTGTTGCTGTTGACAGTTACTTATCTCTTACACATATATAATCTTTGCAGCGCTACACAACCAGGTCGGCCGAGAACTGCACAGTGTTCAAATAAATAAATAATTTAGTTAACCAAATCAGGAGGGGATGTAACGTTATGCAATAAATCACTTTCCTTTTAATAAAAATGTGTCGTATTATTTAACTATACACTTCTACACGCTTAGAATTTGTGTCGATATTTTCTTTCAGGCATATCCAAAGCAATACACATTACGAAGGACCTAAGGACCTCAAGTTTTGAACGGTTTTGAAGTGAAAGCAAAAATCACGCTTTAACCACCTTACTTTTACATATTGGTTAGCTAATAGCTATCACAAGTGTTTATTCTCAAAAAAGTTAGTCGCTTATAGAGGACTAGCTGAAAATGTTTGTGCCGATTGACGAAACACGGCCTGCCTTTAAAAGCTACACTTTGATACTGGTTTGTATATTTTATTTTGCTTTATCATTGCCACTTCCAGGTTGTCATGAGCAAAACTGACATCCAAGGCTATGTGTCATGCATTGTTTTAAAATTGTTTTTGTTTGTTTGTTTTAACAGCCAGCGATATCAGTTGGAAATGTTGGGCAGCTTGCGGCAGACCTCATCATATCGACGCTACAGTTGCAAAAGATCGGTTATTTTCACACCGACGGCCTTATCCCGATGGTAGGGAACAACCCATACGCGACTTCGGCAGAAAACGCTAACGATTTGAGCACCAATGCAGAAGGTAGCATTTTCTTGAAAAAAAATAATAATTGTAATTGCATTTGAAAGTGAGTGGAGAGTCTGGTGCTGTAATTTCTTTAGTCTTTTCATATCACTTTTCTCTTCCTCCAGTATATTGTTCTAAAGATTTGAAACTCACCGTGCTCCAGATAAGGGCGCCTATCCTTCAGGTTCGCATGTCTACATTATTTTATATCAGTGTAGTTTAGCTAATTTGTCTCAGTTCGGCCATTACACATTCTCTGGTTGTTATTTATCTTGTAGACAAAGATCAAGCAGTTTCGGAAAAGCATTGTTTCTTGGATAAAATCAAGTGGATTCAGCAAAACCGTTCTGCTGTCAAGTAGCCATGCATACCAAAGGGATGACCAACAGCTTGAGGGGTAAGTACATCTATCACAATTTAGTTATTAAATATCTAAAGACAGTTGCATCCCTTGCTTTTCATATTACTGAAACTGCATATCTAGATTCTACCCTTTGAAATTGGATTTGTGTGTTTGTCCTGTTAACATCATTTAAATCATTAATATTGGCATCTCAGCATCTAATATTATGAGGTCTGAATTGGTGTTAGAGTGCTTTTAAGAAGCTAGCCACAATTTGTTTTTCAGTCAGTGCAACTTGACCCATATTCTTATTTGGTTTGCCCAAGCTGGATAGATTGTGGCTAATGATAACTGTGGAAACTCTTTGGATAGGTGATGTGCACAGGACCAGATAACAACTGAAATTTCAACTTCAACTGGAGCTTGTGTGACCTATAGAGTACACAGCTGGTCACTGGTTTGCATAATATGATGTATTTATAATGTATTAATGTTGTTAATGTGGTTCGGTTTGCATTTCCCTGCTTCTTCAGCACCCCTCTGCGATACCTGCTCAGTCCAGCACTACAGCAAGAGGCAGGGCCGAGGATTAAAGAGCTGGAGTGGAGGGAGATGGAGAAGGTGTGTGCCTTCCCAGGCATCAGTGACTCTGAACAGAGACTCTTCATCCCTGGAGGGGGCATCACCAAGGGTCTCTACACTGACTGGTAGGATCTGATTGCAGATCAGTTACTGTAGCAGAAACAAGTTCAACAAGTACTGAGAATCATTGTAGATGCAGATATCTAACGTGACAAAATATCCTTTGTAGAACTGAACTTTTGTTGGTTATTTTACTTTAGTGTATCTAGAATGCCATTTAGCAAATTTTAGTTTTTACAACATACTTAAATTCAAACCTAAATGGTCATGCGAAGGAGCAATACTCCAAATGTTTGTCTGAAATCTACTGTAAGCCCTTCATTCTTTTTTGAATCAGTATTATCTATATGGAGGAGCTATTTAATGATGGGAAAAGGCTAATACCATTATTACTGAATAATGAAATGCTCTACACTGGTTGTGAATAGGAAGTTTTGACATTGATGGACTTGAAATGTGAATGCTGTGCTACTGTCTCTCTGTATTTAGCTGCAATGAAGACATCCCCATGGCAGTGGTGTTGATGTTCTGCTCGGAGGGAGACAACATCCCTGATGCCTTTGCCTTGGGAAATTATCTAAACGACTGGCTCCACCTGCTCAGCAAACCTGTAAGTATTTCTGAACCAGATGCATTCAGTTAGTTCAGAGAGCAGAAGCGCTGGGAAACATATCACACAGTGTCCCCCATTACTGCGCTGCATAGACTGAAGCACTAAACATAACAGGACAATGTCATATACTAAATCAGCTTGTGGGAAAACACATTGTCAATTGGAACATTAACTGGGGTGTTAAATCTTCCAATGTCTCATTACTGCATGGTAGAATAAAGCGCTTCTTGACACTACATGAAAATATCATGAACATCATCAACTTGTCGACACATTGTCCACTGTTTAACCTTCTAATGCCAAAGTTACTTTAGGTGTTTGAATAAATTTGATAGAAAACATTATAAGAACGTGACATATTACCAACCGTCACGTATGTCCAACCTCTTACGTGTGTGTGTCACTTAATATTCATTTCTATACAAACCAAGATGGCGGATTCCTAAAAAAAAAGCGAGCACCCACACCATACGTTTATCTCAATTAGCTATGTACCAAAAATTACATTTTATCATGACTCGAAGAGCTGTAAACAGTGTTGTAAGGCTGCGTGTACAAATCCGCTTGGAGCTCCAGTGGAATTTTGAATTGCTGACGAGAATTCTTGGGCTTACCGTTGATGTGCTGTGAGAAAGGTTTGGAATAAGCACCCACCAGCCCAGCACTAAACTCCGAGCGTGGTAAACAAAATCGGATATTTCAGGCAGTAAGAACCAAACTAGATTTTGTTCAAATCTACACACCTGGCTACTGAAAATGTAAGGTTAATTTAGCAAATGTTATTTTGAAGTATTAAACGTTGTTTTATATTTTTTCGAACGAAATGGTTGGTAATTAGCACGTTTACGATACTTTCCTTAAACCAAATGTATGTATTGTGTAGTGTTGCTTCCCAACTCTAGGCATTACTCTAGTATTTCTAATATATTAGGAGAAAAGTGTCTTGTGTAATAATAACCAACAACAGAATTGGTGCTGGTGGATTGGAAGGGTAAATAGTATGATCTGTCTCTTCCAGGCCCAGGGCTCACCTCAGTGGAACATTCCCCCATCCTGGAAACTGCTGTTCGGCGGCGGCATTCCTCCTGCAATATTCTAAGACTGAACTGGAAAAAGGACACCTCTGTACCTGATATGCAAAGATAGATATGCCCATCCCTCCCTTAGGTCTTGATCACTTCACCAGACCCTCATCCGGTCCTCTGGAAAAGCTGGAGGACCACAATGTTTAGACATGAAGACATTCACATTGAATTCCCTTTTTAATTTACCCAAGTCGTGGAACTGAGAAAGCCCTCAGAGTAACAGAGAGAGAGGGGGGGGGGGGGGGGGAGGGGGGGGTTTGGAGCCTGGTGTTCTGTGTGGCTTTTTATTATTCTGGGAAACGTATCAGTCTCTTGAGCATTTCCCAGGTTTCTGGAAGACTGCCTATGCTAATCTGCAGACAGAGACCCTGCGGGCTGGATGCCCCATGGCTTTCCATCAGGGCTTGTTGTATTGTGTTGTAATATAAACCCATTCCTCACCTGTTGTAGCAAGCCCTCTGTAGAAAGAGTGGAGACAAATCACTGCTATGAATTTAATTGAGGTGAAGCTGGACATCTTATTGCATTGTCACTTTGCAGTGTGGCAGGAAGGTGTTCAGGAATATCAGTTTTGGAGAAAGGCACTAGTTATAGGGCACTGCAAATTGTCAGAAGTCAAAGTTGTGTAAAGAAACAAGAACGCTTTGTGTTTCAAAACTAAAGGATGTCCGTTTTATTTGTTGGTTATAGTCTCAAATAATGAAATGTTAAACTTCATTCAAATTTCATTCAAAGGGCAACTGATCATGGACACAATGTGTTTTTCAAGCAAATAACAATGTTTCCCCATTATTTTTATATAATTTAAAATACTTAGTGTACTTTTAAAAGTGTAAAAACACAATGTACACAAATGAAAGCATTCCTGATGCAAGACTGGGTAATGTCTCATATGGGCTGAGTTTACAGACCCTGGACATGATAGGAAATTTCAAGTAATTTCTTATAAAAAATAGAACATTTCATCTTGCCTTTGAAAAGGCCGTCTAAAAATACAAGTACATATGTATATATATATTTATATATCAAAAGCATAAGGAGCTGTCAATACATTGGCCTAGTTCAGTTGTTTTGCTGTTTTTCTCTCCAATGTAACAAAAAAAGCAAGTTAAGAGAAAAAAAAAAACTCAACTGAATGACATTGTAAAAACAACCCAAAGCAGTCCAACTGTGATGACCGTGCTGGTGTGTTCATGTCCCAACGCTGCTGCTCCAAAGGTACGTCCACATTTCTGCTGTAAACAGTTCTTGTGGGGAGGCATGTGGATGGAGTTTGAGGTGCTGGAGAGGAGGAAGATGAAGACAAGGACTACAGATCCCTGCTGGTGTTGCCATGGAGTCAGGCATCACTGGTTCTTGCCCTGTCAGAAGCACACATACAGCTCTAAATTCAAACTGACTGAGTCATGGCATTTCTAAACAGTGATAAAGAAATAGGCCAAGAGGGTCCAAAGGATGTTAGTCACAGAATGAGAATGGCCGTGACATTGGATGCAGCTCATTGAATGTATACAATTCCTAACTGCATGTTTTAGGTGTCTGCTCTGGATACATCACAAAAATCTAAATTTGCACCATAAAATCCTTGATGTGCTGAATCAGATGCACTTAGCTGATCTGGAGCACTGAGCAACCTAAATGCATGCAGGGAAGGGCCCAAGAGCTGAACTGAAACATGGCCCTCTACATCATTAGCTGAATACCAGATACACACACACACAAGCATTAATGTGCTGCGTCTCAATCACAATCCTGGAAAGAGTCCCCTCAGCTGAGGGGCGGCTCCGCATAGTTAGCAGCAACCCCGGACATCGACCAGTTCTACACACAGTTGTGGTGAAACGACCATCACGCCAACAACTAATGTAAATTGCACCATCATCATAGTCCAGTGAGGACATGAAGAGCGCTCTCATTTCTTCAGTGTGCACCATAAGGGCAAGAGACAAATGCATCAGAGCAGGAAGGCCCCAATGACCAGTGCTAAACCTACAGCTATGACTTACACCAGTGACAGACCATCTCTAAATCCCTATTCTCCAGCAGAGGGGACGACCAAACATCTGAAGACAGAAAACACACACCATGCTGCCAACTAGGGGTGGAATGATTTTGGAACAGCTCTGAATTAAAATAATAAGGAAATATTCTATGAGCAAAAATGGATGTCGAAACTAATTCAAACATGCTCTCACAGTGTTGTAAGGTGTGAAGCTTATACAGGAAAGGCTGCAGGAAAAAAATAAATAAAAATTATAAAACACTCCTGCTTGAAATTGGTGAGTTGGAAATACATGTAGGCTCAGTGAATGAGAAATGTACATTTAGAATCAATCTCACTCTTACATGATCGGCAACAAGGTAGAGGACATCCCTTGGCTAGACTAGAACGTGGGGCCAAATAATGATGGAGATTACAGCAACAGTTTTTTTATTAAGTTATTTTAAGAATTTTACACATTGTTCTAATTTAACTTTGCATCCAAATTAGACATCTAAATTAAACGTTGAATTTGATTTGATAGGTTTATCTAAATTTTCCAAAGGCTTTTTAATGGCAGGATGACCATTAATTGCATCTTCAAAATGTTCATTAGTTGAGTCCATCCAAAATTAAAATTCCATTCACGGTGTTACTGCAAACTAAAAATAGGCACTGTCCACATAAAAAGAGTTGTGGGTTTCAAAACTTGAGGTTCTCAGGGAATTTCTAACAGAAACATATAATCAGATATCAATGAATGCAAAAAAACTTGTTTTCGTTAACCATATTGTCATTTGTAGAATAATAGGTATATGAAAATGTTTGGTACACATTTTAAGACTATTTTATAAAAATAAATTGGAATCAGGACCAAAGAGAGGTGAAAAGAATAGCTTCCGTATCATTACACCCCTACTGTCAACGCAACATACAACAGCCCAAGGCCTAACACACACAGAAGCAACACATAGCCACGGCACGAGGAGAACACACAAACCACACGCAAACAACCTTTCGCTCACGTACAGCTCTGGGTGGCCCGGGCAAAAACTAGGGCCGATTACTTCTCATAAATAATCTTCAAGACGCTACCGTTAAATGGCACCCAACAGGACCTCCCCCTGTCTCTTTGTGTCATGTACAGCAAATGCAGGCCAAACTGTTTGGAGGAACAACAAGGCAGAGGTTTGCAAGAGCCAGAATCTCAAGATCAAAGGCACATTGACGAAAGGAGCCTTGCCCTCAAAAATATCATCCACTTTCATAATACAGGATGCTGTTGAAAAATCTGCAATCTTAAAATTGATCTTGACATAAGACTTCTTGATCTGACAGCTGGTACTGCAGTTAAATGTGTCGTATGATGCTTTTCTTGAAAATAATTGAAATGCTCTAGATTCACAGTGATGTAATTTTGAAGGCACAATGCATTTCCTCAATTTCTTGTCCATTCAGGGTCTTGTTTCTTTTTCAGGCATCATATTTCCTTGCATAATGCAGACAACACAAATGTACATGAAAAGAAAACACACATAGATGTAAGATCCACAGATATATGGGAAATGCTATATTGCCATCAGAATTGCATCATTGTAGATGTTAAAGCATTTTTATTTTTTGGACAGGAAAAAAAAAAGACAATGAAAATGGAGTTTGTGAGTCACATTTAAGGATAGTCTTCACATAGAATAAAACTAAAACAAGATCAAAACAAACTCAAAATAAGATACCCCCCAAGACAACAGCAGCATCACCTTTTCCTCTTCTTCTCTGAATCTCCTAGTCTGGGCTTTGTCTGCTTCTGCGGCGTCTTCTGCGTGGAGTTGGACAGCCTCTCGTCCCGGTGTCGCTTTCGCCCACTGGAACACAGCAAGCAAACCGGCTCTTCAGATGAGTCTACACATGCGGCCTATCAGCTACAGTACCCAGGGCACCACGGTGCTTTTTGTCTTGCGCTCAGAGGTCTATTCTAATCTGCTTCTTATAACATGTCCCTGTTTGCCTTCACACCATAGAACCAAATTACATAAACATGATTGTTGTGGTTTAATTTATTTGGTAGCTAAATGGCAAATCAAACTGAATCTCTGAAACACGTCTCTCTCATTCCGGCCTCGTCTTTCATCTCCCCGAAGTGGTTAGTGGTTATACTTCAATAAGAGGTGACTACTTATTTCTGGAAGTCACAAGCCTATTCAGTCCATCCTATTCTCAAGGTGTCCCTGCTCCTCACTCCCTCCTGTCTCATAAAGCTCACTCACTTTCCCAAGGCTCCATCGGATTCCTGCTCCTTGCTGGGAGAGTCCGTCCCCGACCGCTTGCCCGTCTCCCCATCGGCCCGCTCCTCCAGACGGGACAGCTGACAGCCGTTGGATTTGTCTGAAGGGGTCTTGGAGGCTTGTCCCGGAGGTGGGGAGTCAGATGTAGGCTCATGGTCCTCTCTGGAGAGCTCTTTCCACCGTTTCTACAAAGACATGAATGTGAATGCCATGATCACTTCTATCATTTGACCACAAGTGAAAACTGACCATACATGACCATGATCATTTCTATCATTTGACCACATGTGAGTACTGACCATACATGACCACGATCACTTCTATCATATGACCACATGGGAGTACTGAAGCTGAACTGAGCTGGAACTGCTGCTTGTGATGTTGGTGTACCTGCACTGACGAGTCTCCCATGATGCATTTGGCTCCCTCCTTTACAGCCATGTAGGAGAAGCGAAGCTGGTCGGCCGTCTGAATCAGGCCCATACGGTACCGTCTCATGTCCAGGAGAATTTTCTTGATGTCCACTGATGAGTCCTTCCGCCTCTCCATCTGTGAGCAACAGAGAGTCTCAGGTCAAAACAACATTAACAAAACTTTGTAGACTAAAGGAATGGCATTCCATCATGCAGTGCCACATAAAACCTTCCAGGAGGATCTACAGCATTACAAAAAACAAATGGTATTTTTGGCATGACTTACTCGTTGTGTGCTATTCATTCTTTATTTACCAATGACTATACTGTAATGTGTAATGGATTTCAATCACGGATTGTGCCTTTAATTATTATTGGATATGCATCCAAACTTAATCAACCTTTAGTTTTACAATATAATGCTGATGTGGAATAATGGCATCATAAATGTGTGAGTGCTGACTACAAACAAAAAAAACGAATAATAATAATAATAAAAATATATAGTTTGCCCAGTGCCCCAGCTAATGGTTTCCCAGACATGGATTTAGCCGAGAAAAGTGAAGAAAGAAAAGAAATTTCCCACTGAAAATAAAGCTTTTAGTCTGGACTAGGTGTAATCCATATCTGTGTTAAACAAATGCTGCGTAATTAAACTAATACTAAAACAATGGGAAAGAAAAACATGCTAAAATGAATGAGGTTCATGTGCACATGTGTTCATATGGCTGACAGATGTGGAGTTTCAGAAGAGTCACTTACAAGAACCAAGCAGGTGTCTACCAGGGAGAAGGTTCCAGATCGACCAATACCCGCACTACAGTGAACCACCGCAGGCCCATGGTCTGGCCCCAGAGAGCCTGACTCGCGCACCTTGAACAGGAAATTGAGGAAGGAAGCGGGAGAATCTGGGACACCAAAGTCTGGCCAGGTGGTGTAATGAAAGTGATAAAGCTGCCTCATCTCCCCCGTCTGCAGAAACACACAGGGCACAACACAAACGGTGCAAAGTACTTGAATGAGGGAGTGAACAAAATGGTTACTGGAAAGTCTCAGAAAAGTGATTTTGCTCAAAGTTTGTCTACATAATGTTAAGGTCCAAATGTTCCAATGTTTTCATATTTTTCCCACCCTCGATTCTTTTAGTTGTTACACTCTCAAAAATGTCACACGGACTGACCTTTGTGCAGACATGATCAGACTTAAGAAATATTTGCTGTGACCTAAATCAGACACTGTTTGCTTCTACATATCTGTTAGTGCTGTTAGGGCTGTAGAGCAGGGGTCGGCAATTACGTTTGGACCCGGGCCAATTTTTTTTCAGACAATGGCATCGCGGGCCATAGCTTTTGTAATGGGGGGGGGGGGGGTTATAGGCCTACTATTTAAATTATTAATTATTATATTATATTAAAATAAACATCATCTAACTTTTAAAATGCATTTAATTTAATTCCATTAAAAACGTTTATTTGCTTATGTGCGCTGTTTTTATGCCGCCTGCTGCATCTCCTGTCGTCTCTCATGAAACAGGCGACTTGCCTAGCAACTTGCCGTAACTAATGTGTAGGCTACAAATATTATTCTTTTGGATGACGTGTAAATGATTAGCTGAACATTGCTATATGCTAGTTATCGATGCAAAATGTCGTTGTCAAAAGCCTTGAAAAGAAAAATTGATTCAGAATGCAGGACCTACAAAGAAGAATGGAAGCAGAGGTATGTGTTGAGCCTGCCTGCATTTCTTAATGCCAAGCCTATTAATTTAACGAAACATAGGCTATTTTTGACCTTGCCCACTGGAAGAGGGAGACAGGACACTGTTGTTTTTTTTTTGCACAAGATTACGCGCACTCGCGTGCCAATACCGTTCCGACCTGTGCGTCATGGATAACTGCAAGGATGTTCCACCTGTTTTGTCACTTTAGTAGGACTATCATCTATACCTCAATAAATGTTTTGAAATTGATGGGATTGCTGTAGGCCTTTTTTTCTTTTTAAAAACATGGGGTTAAAAAAAAAATTCATTCAACAGCAAATTAACGTCATCTCGCGGGCCAGATAGAATCAATGGCGGGCCAAAATTGGCCCGCGGGCCACTATTTGCCGACCCCTGCTGTAGAGTGTTTGTATGCTTGTTCTGCATTCCTTGTGATCATCTTTTGAGGGCATTTGTATAAATGGAGGTTTAGCAGAAACAACAATGACTCAAGTAAAAGCAAAACGCTTCTCTTTTGATGGTGTTGATGTGCTCTTTGCCAAGTGCATACTGCACACCTGCCATCACTCAAGGATTTCAAGGTCATCTCCCAGGCCACTCCCGTTTTGTTTTTGCTCCCGGAAATCTCCCGTAATTTGCATGACCAAACGTTATTTTAAAATCACGGATCCCTTCATTTTTACTGTTAGTCTGACATTCCCATGGTTGCCAGATTGTGTATGAAATACACCCTATACATACACGATTACTTACTTTCAATTTAAACTCTTTTGTCATAAAACCTGGCAACCCAAAACCCAAATAAGGAAGCGGGTGCACACTGCGCAACCACTGAGTCTCGCAAGCAAGCGGACTAGTTGAATAGCCTACTCCAGAACTAGCTGTTGTCAAACTGTTAGAGAAGAAATTTTGTGATTAACACATCGCATAAACTGTTATTGAGTATTGTTGATACACAGTAGGTAACTTGTGTTCTCTGAACATAATCTGACAGCAGCTTTAAAGTTTTGGAGGTAGGCTGCAGGCAGCAGGGGGATATGTGTGTCTCTTTCGGTAAGGTAAAAGCAAAGACCGAAATCAGCGTTGCAAGGAGTGTATAAAACATGGAAAATAGGCAAACACTAATACTGTGCAAACACTGAGGCAACAGACAAAAATTCTTACAGTGATATTTTGCAACTCCAAAACTCTGGTGGTGTAGTAGGACTTGACATCTTCGGACACAAGCGTCACCTTGAAGAGTGTATCCCTAAAGGTCATGTCGTGCTTCTCCGGAGTGGGCCAGTACTGAGCACATTTCTCCTGTGAGGGTCGAGTGGAGAGAAGACAGGATAGGGAAGTCAAGACACACAGAGCCCATACAGTCTGGAGCTGCTGACATCCCACATGCTCTTACAAAACAGCTCACAAAGCCAACACAGCTCATTCATTCATTCACTCACTCTATCTGCCTCCTCAGCCAGCCACTACTATGAGAAGCTCTTCAGTAGAGTTATAGGAATTCAATTTCTTATGACTGCTACCCTACAGAAAACCTCATCCGTCCCGTACAGTCAAAGACTTGCATTGTTATATTGAGTCAGCTGAAAAGCTGTGGTTGTGCTTATGAGAATGGGAGTGTTTACTTTCAAATAACTTCCTTATAAGCCAAAAAAATCCTTATAAGCCAAAAAAGGGGAAAATAGATGATTAAGCTCAATACTGTCTGCTATGGTAAGGGATGCATACACATGCATGTATCCAGGAATCCAACGTTCTAAGAACTAACAATGATGATTTGGAAAAGATAACTGCTTAATTCCACAAAGGTTTCTACTGCAACATATGTGTTAAGCTCATCTAGTTGAAAACTAAACATAGGTTTATGATTATAATTCATGTTCATAGAGGTAACATTCGTTTCACTTTCATAATAACCCAACGGTAACATGAAGAATAAACAAGAAATGGCAACATGAAACCTGACTGGGCTGGGAAGAGATTTAAGTGTCATTTCTAACACACTTCCATCATCTATCCACGTGTAGTTAGTTCACCATAGGAACATCATACAGGAGCTGCATCACAATTAGATCTGAGGAAGGATGTGTTCTAAAGTAGCAACAGAGTGGGCTAAAGCGGAGAAGAAGTCGAGGATCTTTGGTAGCAATGGGCTGACTCTTAAATGTTGTCAGGGTTAACAACAAAACATTCCAGTCAGGAATGCCTACAAGTGACCAACAAACTGTTGTATCACTGCAGTAAAAAAGCAATACATAACTGCTGTTTAGCGGTTTATTGGATGAAACCAACAGCTTTGATTCAGCAGGACGACTTCTTAGTTCTAACCAAAGATTCTGGGAAAATAATATTTAGTTTCAGATGTGCTGACGATGCAAAAGTGAAACCAATGCAACTTTACTGATCGGCTCTTTGCTGTTAATAGTGTGAAACTAGCCTACAAACTGGTGTTGTGTAAAAGTATAGAATGCCCTTAACACACATTTAGAGATCTATACAATTGAAGAACTGGCATACAAGGCAACAGCAACACCACAAGGAACATACTGCACGTAATTACTTTTGCCACATCCAAGCTGTGGTTATCAACCTAATGTCCAAAGCAACCTGTTAATCAAAGACTGGGAAGCCATACGGTGGACTATTTCAGTAAGTGACCGCTTCAATGAATTAATATGGTGGTGAATTGAACGTGACCTTATACTATAGGTGGGGGAATTCCCACTGTAGGCGATAAACAAACAAGCTTATTTCACATGCCACGAAAATTAGCAACAATGCATAACTGGCTTCTAGCAGTCGAAAACGTGCGGCATGTTGTACCTTCACTCATTTGTGGTACAATATGCACTGCCAAAGAGGCCAATCAACAACCAAGCCAATCTAAAATGACAGCTTCTCAGTGCTACAAGTAGCCTGAATGCCTAACCAAAGAACCAAAACAGCGGGAGGGAGGGGGGGCATAATAATATACCAATCATTTCACTGGGGTCATCAAGCAGGCACCTTCCTTCAGCAGTGTTTCATTGAATTAGGCCCACAACAACCCAGAGGGCTCAACAGTGGTTGAGAATGGGTCGGGCCACGTTACAAATAGAGACATCAACAATGAATAGTAATTAGACGCACACAAAATAAAACCCCTGTATATTTAATTGATGGTCACTCCCTTTTGCATGTGAAGATACAACAACCGGCAACTGAAATGTTTTCTTCTCCTGAAGCACTTGAGCATATGATGGACAATCAAAGATGATAACTAAACAATACTAAATAATGTAATTGTGCACATTAATATCATAGTGTTATACAGAATTAGTATTCACCCATTTCAAACTCACTGTAAAGTGTACATACTAGACTATGATAGCCACCTGGATTGCACAGGAGAATATAGTGTGCCTTTCTAGTGTTTACTTGTCTTTCTCTGTTAGCCTACCCTGCCGTGATAGACTTCTCATCATGAAGTACAGCATAATAGAAAGAGTGTACACACCGATCCCTTCTCAATGACACGGTTTAGCATGACGATGGCTTTGGTCTTCTGCTCCCAGATCATCAGCCAGAAGTGGCCACACGTGTCCCGCAGTGGACCCTGAGTGGTGAGTACATGGATACAAACACATACGCACAATCAAAATGATGTTGTATGTTTCCAAGACATTTTCGAGAGTCATATAGTGTTATATTCAGATTGTGTAAATATGGTGGTGTTTGGTTAATCTGTGTCGTTAATCAGTCACCCAAATACATTAAAAGGCACATATTTTGGCCTTGCCATGACAACTGCCATTTTTTCTCCAACCCTGGCAGACACATGAATGCACTCACAAAAACAGACAGGCAGGAAAACAGACCAACACATTGACACCAAAGGAAATGATAACTGTGTCTGAGCTGATGCCCTAGGTACACCTTACACAGTGCAATGTGCGCTACAGTACATTACAATGAACAGCACTGTCCTATATTAATTCTCTGTACAAAAGCAGTGGTAAGGAGCACACATGCACTATAAATGGCCAAACATGCACAGTGCAGAATTCAACATCAGAAAAACATGTCTGTCTACCATGTACATGCATACCATACAGCTATTCTAATGCTGAGCCATTGCAGTGGTCAGTGTGGGAATGTCCCTGGCTACATAAAGGCCTCGTCACGGTCCTCCCACACTAGCCAACATCTGACTTTCCAGTAGCATTTGACCCCAGGAACTGTGGGCCTTTTCTCAAAAGCAGAATCAAGACTTAAAGGGTATTTATTTGATAAGGTTAATCAACAACAACTCAAACAACTATTAATTTTACACGGGCCAAAACAAAAAAAAAAGCTCAATATGACGAGCTCTTTAAGCACAGAGGTCAGTCAGCTCAAATGGTCATGCAGATGATCTCCAAATTAGACATGATAATAGTCTCAACTCACCTGAGTTAAGATGTAACTTCGTTGGGCTTCCTCCATCATCACTAAACTGGCATTAATGTAATCATTTTCTGTGTTTTCTAGTTTGACTCGACTGTGATCAACTAAAACAGTGAAGAATGAAAAGAAACAAGAAAACTATATTCAATCAGTGGTGGTTGTGACAGGATACAATACTTAAATAGTTCAAATAGACAAGGTGGGTCATTGAAAAACCTCCCATCAAGTGACAATCAAATATTCTGTGTTTCAGAGTTTAAAAGGAGAAACGGCTAATTTCAAACTTACATGGGCTGACATCTCTGTATCGATTGCGATTCCTGTTTTCTGGATATTTTGCCACTTTGTAAGGACATTCGTCGGACTGGTTGCGTATTTCCTAGAAATCATACAGCACACAAAAGCATACACGCGCGTTAAGATAACCAAAAGTCTAAGGTTAACTGTTATTTCTGGCAGGCATGGTTAAGCATTGACAGACCCGCAGTAGCATGTCTAAATAAACAACAAGCATGCGAGTTAATAACTCGCTAGCTACAACTTCCTGAAGATAGATCGACAAAAGTCTACAAGAAAGTACAGCTTATATAGCCACATATAGCCCTAAATATTACGTTACAGCAATCCACTGACCATGCTGCGCGAGCAGACAAATTATCGCCACTACCAGAAACGTTAACGTTAGCGTGATCAACATACATGATCAGAAGGGCGAGAAAACCTTAACGCTAGTAGTTTCTTAAAATAGAAACTGACTGGAAGCATGACCAGCAAGATATACCTTACTCTGAGGCTAATTGTTTAACTGTAACAAATAGCCAGCTAACGTTAACTCGAATGTCGTGATCAAAAAATGGTTAGGATTTGTTATTTCAGTTCATACGAGGCGCAAGTTTTTCAGTGAGTTAACTTTAAAAGGAAACTGAAGTTGATTTTTAGTTAGCTAGCGTGCTAACGTCAACTTAACATTAGCTGTCGCTAGGATAGTGCTAGTTCAGTTAAGGGAACCTCAAGTTCCCTTCTGTCACTAGCCTAGGCTCTTTTTGGAAGCCTTTGTAAACACCTGTGCAGGTTAATTGTTTATTAGCAACAGCAAGGTTTTACTGATTATTAGCTGCCCATCTTTATTTATTTACTAGCAAAAAAGACAACAAAGCCAACGTCGGTTAATGTTAATTCAATTATCCCCGGCTAGCAAGTCAAGAGTTGTTTAGCTAGGTAAGGATAGCTAACGTTGTTGATGGGGACATTTGCCGATTGCAAACTGCTTCATGTAAGGTGTTGGCATTCAACGCGTTTTTGATGTCATTTATTCACAGACATCATATATCAATAAACCGCAAATAACATAACGTTAGCCCTTCATTAATTATTACATTGATTTGTCTAAACATAGCGTGTCACGTAACCTACGCATTTCAATGAATAGTGTACCAAGTTAGCTAGCATTGATACTAGCTAGCTATGATGCTATCGATAGGAAGGTTTGTGACTAATATAAGCGTTTTCGATAACATATGGTTGCAAATTAGTGCGCAAAGTTAAATAAGGGGACATTCGGAATGATATGTGTAAAGGGTCACAGTCAACGCCTTTCTGTTCTGCAGTCAAACGAACACAGAAGCTGCGAAAACACTGCTAGCCAGAGAGCTAACGTTAACTTGGATGGCCAGCTGGCTCCTATAATGCACAAAATGACATGAGCTTGCAGACTAGCTAGCAGCTAGCTGCTAGCATGTTAGTATATGGCATAAACTTAACTTACAAGATATAGGTTCTGCCACCGTCCCTCAGAATCTATGTCCGCACAATTGTGGTCCATTATACTATGGGTTATTCCAATATGTAAGAAGTAAAATCCAGCTAAACAGCTAATATAATTATCTGTTTTCTGTCATTAGTCATCCCCAGACATCCTCGAACTGTTGGTGAATTTAGCTACCTGGGACTACTCGCCCTGCCTGCAGTTGACAGACATCTACTACTTTGCTAGCTTAGGAGGACTAGTAAACGCATGCGCATAAGAACAGTCCGTGATTTAAAAAACATGAGAGCAAAGATATTCAAAGTTGTACGAGATAATATATTACGTGTAGGCCCACAGATAAGGGAAAGCATTTCACAGGCAGCCAGGCCTAGTCTATTAGAATATTTTATTGTGTCCGTTTATGTGGTGATTCAAGTAGCCTATGCTTAAATCATTATTCAGTAGCCTAGTTTAAGCTGTGAATCTGACACTTGGACATAAACATTAACACACCATTATACATTATTTTAAGACAGTGAAGTGTGTGTGTGTGTGTGTGTGTGTGTGTGTGTGTGTGTGTGTGTGTGTGTGTGTGTGTGTGCTGACATACATTACTCACAAAAACTTAGGGATATCTGGCTTTTGGGTGACATTTTAAGTTTTCAGTACAGAAAGTACTGAAACATTGAACTGTTGGACATGCACATTCAAAAGTTTAAAAAAGGTCACATTAAGTTCATCTGTAAAGGTTATAGTGGATTTTAGGTTCATCCTGAAATTTCACCCGGAAGCCAAATATCCCTGGGTTTTTGTGAGTAGTGTAGCCTATGTTTGTGTGGATGTGTGTGAGGTAGAGATACAGCAAATAGAGAGACTAATAAAATGAAAGAGCCCAGAGGTGAGAAATCCTCTTGTCTTATTTCACCAAGGAGGCCACTGAGAAAGGAATCTCACAGAGCAGGTTCATGGAAATGTATTGACTGCATATCTCTGTATGTCTGCATTTTCAGTGCTTTTCAGAAACAAAACCAAAATCATTGGTCTTGTGCTGATGAAGTAGGATTTCATCTGGCTGCTTTCTATGTAGGCCTATCTCTATGTATCTAGATGTATCTCTATCTCTATGTAGGCCTATCTCTATGTCCTCACGCGGGGCGTAGCATTCATTTCAAGTCATGATATGAACTAATGAAACTTGATAGATTTCCTGTGAGAACAAGACCTCCATTGGTGTGAGTGACCACATGCACACTCCCCATGAGGCTGAGAAATACTATGGGAATTCTTTTAGTCATGGGGCCCAGCTGATCCAAGTCACATGCTTGCTCACAGACAGAGTGAGACAGAGAAAGGGATACTGAGAAAATAGAATGAGGAAAGGAACTAAAAGAGAGTAGAGAGAACAGGAACTAAAGCATGGGGAGGAAACTTAAGAGTGCTCAAGTGAGGTAGTTCTCAACAGGAAGTAAACTGCCAAGAGAGAATGCAGTCTGTGTGTGCCTGAATAAATAGAACGGTAGAAAGAAAGTATCAAATGAATAGATATTTTTTAAGGATTACCAAGTTATTTAATCTCTATAATTCAAGAAGTTGAAGTCATTTTAGAGGGCGGAGGAAGAAAAAAAAACTGTCAGACAAGTGGAAGGGAGGAGACTAAGCCGTCATCACAGTGACATACTGCTTTTTCACCTCGCCAATAAAATGTCCTCAGCTCATTTGCAGGCAAGCAGTAAGTGTGTTTGTGTCTCTGTGTGTGTGTGCACTTGCCTAAGTGTGTAAGTTTGACAGAACACAGGGACAGACTGGAAACAAAAGGTATATACTGTTTTCTCTCAGATGGGATATGTAATTGCAGCATCTCTTCATTATTTTCTTCAGAATGTCAAGCTTTTGGACCAGAATATCGTTGTGAATACTGCACATGTGATGGCTTCTGCTGTGGAACTATTGGCTCATCTGCATAAGTATGTGTTCTATTTATGTTCATTTCTATCCATCTGAGTTTAATTATGTGTAGGGTAGAATCTAAAACACAGGAGTCTTTGGGGAAAGATAACCTTTTTTAGAAACGTATTTCCTGTTTACATTTCTTTTGATATAGAAATTAGAAACTCAAATACAGGGTTGTGCAAGACTATAACCAAAAAATAGCTAAGCCTACACTATAATAGCATTGCCACTTGTGCCCGACGCTAGTCTTTAATAAGCACTTCATTAACACTGACGGTGGAAGTGAAAAAGCTCACTTAAGAAAGGGAAGTACTGTGAGCCGTGATGTTTTTCTTTTCATGAATGTCAACTACGTTGGTGCTTGGAATTAAACTGCATTCGGATCCTATCAAGCACTGCTTAATTTGTTTCACATGACATCCTACTTCTTCTTCCAGGTAGATGATTTCTAGATGTTACTGTTATACACTTTTATGATTTTACAGTTTCTAATCTTTCCCATTCAGTGATTTTTGTTGCTCTCACGTGAAGCACACCTATGGAAAAAGTCCATGTGCTTTTTCGTTCTTCTCCAGGGACCATAACATGCAGTAAATATGGAAGACAGACTCAAACTGACACAAGATCATTCAGCTGGTGCTGCCAATGATACAGAATCGCACCTTCAGGCCTCCAGATCACCAGCAGGGAACAGTACAGCACCTAAATGGACTAATGGTATGAAGTTGGTATCTTACACTTCACATCTGGCTGGCTCACTGCTTTGATGTGTAAAACTTGTGCCTCGCCTTATCAGGACATGTCATATGTTGAACATTAACTGTCTGATTATCACGCCACAAAATGTGTGAGATTTCTTGTAGATGCTACTGACCACAACTTTTTTTAATCTTTCATTTGGCTTTGGCATCTTATTCAATTTCTCTCCTGTCATTTTCTTATTTTTCATGCTTCTCTCTCTTATATAGCACTTCAGAGGTCCAGTTAAATAAATATGAATGATAGAAATTATGTATTTCTTTATTCATTTATATGTTTATAGGCCAGCGTGTGTTGGCTGTTCCCAGTTCCTCTGTGTTCAGCCCAAGGTTTGACCTTCCACTCTGTCGAGGTGTACTGGAGCAAGAGGGCTTTAAGGTTATTGTAAATCCCATTCAAGTCAACTCTCTCTATCTCTTTCTCTCTCATTTATTTCCCTCCCCTATTTGCTTAAAGATGAAAAATCTGATACAAAACAAGTTGATAAAAACAAACAGTTCCTTTGTCAGTTGTGTAGAAATACCACTTCCTTGAATGAAATCTTTGTTTCAAAATCTTCCGAGTTCATGCTGTGTCATGAGTCATGTATCCTTATCATGAAAAACAGTCAAAATACTTGAAGATATTGCATTAATGCAATTCTGAGTGTATGCAGATAATGTTCACTGTATACTAATAGATTATTAAGTTGCTTTTATGCCTTGTTTGTGCTTGCCCATGGGACACTGTTTGACTAAACAAATCCTCTTTTGATTTCTTTACAGATCCCTACACAAGACTTTGAGGCACCTCTTCAGATAGCTCTGGGCAGTCCATTTGTTCGCAGATTCCTCTTTTTCAACTCCAACCTCTTTAACTTCATCCTAGGCCCAGTAATAACACACACGCATATATTAATTCTTTATTTAAATCCACAAATCATATTACAATAGACAGGATTCAAATATTTCAAGAGGTAAGATAGGGCTTTGTCACTCAATGATATTCAGGGGTACAAAAAACATCTCCTGCGCCATACTGCAAGGCTGCCTATAACTGCAGATATGGAGCAAAACTTTGCTAGCTGTTTTATTTTTCTGCTGGAGAGCCCTGCCAGCCTTAACCCACTGAAAACAAGTTTGTGGACATGCCCCAAGCTGCCAAAGATCAACACCACTAGCTTGCACTGATAGCCTAGGTCACATACACACACACACACACACATACACACACACATATATATATATATATCTCACTTAAAATGTATTATTCCAGATTTTGCACAGGTCCACCTCTTCCAATTTTCATATCTTTGTCTTTCTTTTGTTACTGAACAACTGCGGGCCGGATCCTAATTGCTGACAGAAAAGCAAAAGTGGCAGGTGATTCCTGTAAAGCTCTCCTTTGTGTCTCCCTGCCAGGTGCTGTATGTAGTGCTGTGGTGTGCTTTCTACTCTACTGTGCATCTTTACCTGGTGGAGGCCACCACAGATTTTTGGGTTCTTTGCCTCTGTGTCAGCCTGGCGTCCATCATCTTCACCACAGCCATTCTCCTTATTCTCCACCACAGCAGCAAAGAGGTACATCAGTGTAAATACATGACCATAGACTAGATTTCTGCTGTTGAGCTGAACAGTTCAAGTGAGGGTATTTATTTAATTGCCATTGATATATATTTTGGATATGTATATATGTATATGCTTTTATTTGTAAATGCTATTAGTTGATATCACCAATAAGCTGCAGTGGGTCTAATGAGTCCCGCATACCTAACAAAGCCCAAATGTCCACACAAACAGTACACATTCAACTCTTGACTCTTGACCCAAAATGGCTCTCGACAACAGATCAACATCAACACAGACATCCGGCTAATCCAGGTGAATGAGAGGCTGATTAGACACTCTCTGCTGATAGGGGTGGCAGACTGGGTACATCACTGTACAGGAACACTGCAGGTAATGGTCTTTCTGCACTATGTTGATTTATTTAATAGCCCCCTGGAAAAGACAGTTGCTAACACTGCCTGCAGGCATACCTGTGCTAGATTGTCAACCATGTACAGGATTGGAATGGGAAAACTATCAGGGAAATCTGTCTTGATCCACCTAGACGCTGCATTTCCTATTGTATGATCTTCAAAGCTCCAGCCCTGTTGTTTAAAAAGAATTCAAGTGAACACCAGTGACCTCTTTTTCAGCTATTTTCACTTCTAAGAGCTTGCATACGTTAGCGTTTTTAACCACCACTGAATGTTTTCACTTCAAATTATTAATTTTCTTTTTTGTACATTCATAATTGTTTTTTCATATTACAGTTCCATTGCAGTACATTTTGCACATACAAATAGTGTTAATGTGTTAACTAGGCCTACAAGAAAAAAAAAAAACGAATAGGAAATGCGTCCACTGCTAAGGCAGAAAAGCTTTTCTAAACAAACCCTTTTTCTGTTCTCAGTCTGACATGAAGGTTTATGCTATTTTGTGTCATTTGCAGGAACTTTAACAAGATCTCAGTCTATGGTGGTTTACAAGGGATTTGTGTTGCAAATGTTACCTGTCCCTATACTCCCTTCACTGCATTTCTATCCTGTCGGTCTGTCTCAGCTCTTCTGTGTCTACTGGGATTTGACACCGTGCTTGGCCGGCCTCACTCAAGCCCTTGAGGACACGAGTTTTGTCAGGAATGAGCTGCAGGTACGTGTATTGATTTGTGTTGTATACTACAGTAGTATTGATCTGTATAAACTTCCACATCCTTTGGCAGCCTTACTCTTTGTTGAAAAGGCATCAATGCAAAGATGATCAAACCCCCAAAATAGACATTATGAATTATGAGGAATCTATTCCTCAGCCTTGTTAACAAACTAAGCTTTATTAAAGTTGAGGAATACAGTTTCAGTCAACTAGTATTCCCAGTAAATTATTGTATGATATTTTAATCAATCAAACTAATAAATAGCAGAATTAAATTAACAAATTTGCTGGGGTACAAGCTCATGGTAACACTAACAGCCCTTTCCAAAATGTATGCATTTCAACCACTTTCAGAAAAAGCTAAAGAAAAGAATGTCTAAGCTGACGTTGGTGATAGAGGTCATGCACTATGACCCTGATGCAATATCACTGGACCGTGATGTTCCTGAAGAGGAGCGTCCATTGTTGGAAGAGAATGAAGACGGAAATGCCAGTACCCTCTCTAATCAGCGGGAGGAGACAAAACTCACAAAAAACCTCAGTCTTGTGCCAGACCCTATCTTAACGGCACAGGTATGTAAAATAGGCTGTTGACAAGCTATTGGAAAATTAGTAAAATACAGTTTAAGTCATAAAGTCTAGTATGCCATTGAAACATAATGCTAGCACAGCTTACACTAAACATTTGAATACTTTTAAATGGAAATGTGAATTGAAATGGTTGCCAAATGTAACTGTGTGTTGAAAAGTTATTTGCAGATGCAATGTCCAGAATGTCCTAACACAAGTTATTATCATGTGTAGTATTTTACTATTGACTCATTCACCTCTTGGAAAAAACTCATTGTTCTTTTTCTACAGGCTATAGCCCGGCAGCTCTTACTGACCTATAGTTCCGTGTACATCAGACTGTTGGTATCTCACAGACTCCCCAGTGCCCCACAAGGACTAATTAATGGGAGAAGATCTCACTGTACGACTGCTGCTCTGTGTCTTTGCCAGTACGTCAATCTGAAAGTCTTACATTAGAAAGGCATTTCAGTCTCATTCATGCACACATTCTATATGTTCCAATAGTGCTTTATTGACTGATAGATAAATAGAGTTCATATTTATTTGTAGCAGGCCAGCATCAGTTGCGGTCAGTGATCCACTATGTAGTGTTAGACTAGGCATGAATGTCTCATAAAGTATTAGAAATTATTTTACTTGACAATGTCAAGGTACTGATGAGTATAATGTGATTAATGTGATTTAATGTCATGATTAAAGTTCAACCTTTCTTTAAAAATATATACTGTTAGTTGCTTGTATGCCAAAGATGCATGGATTTATGTGAATGAGAAAAAATGTCAGTTTTTAGCTGACAGAAATAAATGTGAGATGACTTCTTGTGTGCTGTATTACTAGTCATCAGAGGTAAGCAAACAATTAAGGCTGCTGAATGACTTTGGCATGCTTTGCATGATTGGTTTGGCATTAAGGATGTTAATCATCCTACATTGAGTAATGGAGGTGGTTGGCGCGTAGATACACAGTGCCTGCATGGCAACACAAATGCGCACAGCCGGACTGATGGCATAGGTCAGCCAGGGCATCAGCGCTGTGACATTCTGATGCAGCAGGACTGCAGTGGGAGACCAAGGTAAACGATCACAGAGATGCTGGGTCTCTTTGGGTGGTTAAATGACCATCTGTGATCCCACAGACAGTCTGGCCTATACTCCTGCCACAGTATACACACAAACGCGTGCACACACACACACACACACACACACATTGCCATTTCTCTCCCTCTCTCTCTCTTTCCATGTGTTATGGCACCAGAATAGTATCCGTGTGAATCCATTACCTGCTTGAAATTACACATGACAAAATGAAAATGAATTCATTCAAACATAAGAGAGAGATAGAGAGAGTGTTCCTTGCTCATTCTACTTGTAATGACAGAGAAAGAGACAGATACAAAAATGGAGAGAGAAAAAGAAAAAACAGGGCACCTAAAAATAGCACCTTAGAGACAGAGCAATGGAAAAGCCAGACACACGCGCGCGCGCACACACACACACACACACACGCGCACGCACACACACACACTATATATATCAACATATACAAACACACACACACACACTCAGGTCAGGAAGAAGGTGGTGAAAGGAGGAAACAAAAAATAACTGTCGCCGTCAAAATGTTCACAACCAAACATTTGTCTTTAATTCTTCAACTTAACTTATA
Organism: Alosa pseudoharengus; assembly: GCF_046254945.1. NCBI lineage: Eukaryota > Metazoa > Chordata > Actinopteri > Clupeiformes > Clupeidae > Alosa > Alosa pseudoharengus. Next base: position 30,680,025 of record NW_027468685.1, read on the forward strand.
CAGCAAATGCATGTGTTACAATAAAGCTCAAAGCACTTTAACACAGGTGAGCTGGCAGCCTCGTCAAATGGGCCACAAGCACGTGTGGCATGATTGCAAGCTTAAAGATCTTTCACTCCAAAGCAGTCATAAGTAACCAGGCAGAATTTGTTTTGTTTTCTCATCTCTCACATATATCAAACACTGGAGGAGGTAAAGCATTTTTAGAGAGTTATCTAAGCCCAGCAATATTCGCTAGGAATAAACTGCATTTACTGTGTATACACATCCTGAAATTTCAAGCTGTTTCTGTCTACACATGAATAGAAAAATGTTTCAAATAATATCAGCCAGCTATGAAATCTGACCGTGTGTGGAATCATGAGAATGAAAGTAAGAAAGGCAAGCTGAGCTCTATCACACCCCTTGGCACAATCATTGCAAATTACTTTCTCATCTGTTTCCAGTCACACTTAATAAAAAGCTAAGATTTAGCCAATTAACAGCAATGGGAGAAGAAGAAGATATGGCAACATTTCTGTCCAGAATGTTAAATAAAAACAACTCAAAAGGGAATGTATACTGTATATGTCTATATTTGTTAAAAAAATCGATGGGGATAGCTGATTTCAAACAACAGCCTTTGATTCAAAGGGTCGGCATGTCTGTTTCTATATAAATAAAGTTTCATCATTATTCCTACTAAACAGCATTATCGCCCATTTGCCTCTGAGGCAGAGATACTATCAGGTATAAAGCACAGGCCAACACCGAGTCCAATAGGAGGCTGAGTGCAGAAAGATGTCAATAATGGAACCAGAGGTAGGTTGCCATGGTGTGAGCAGTCAATGAGAATTTATGCTCATGAGCAGTTTCCAATCCACATGTTACATCAGAACCAGCTACAGAATAACACGAGAGCAGGAGTAACCACTGCACTGTAAACAGATTATCAGCTGTGCATTCCTGTGTCCGATGAAAGATACTGCTTTAGGGTTGTACATTGTAAAAAAAAAATACAATACAGAATTATCTGTGCAACCTATCACACCTAAGACATAAAATGACAACTGGTAGCAACTTTAATCCAGCACATCATTAGATTGATAGTATGGAGTCAACATTAAACAAATATATGGAAAAGTTCTTGAAATCAATACCACTATGCATTTTTTGACAGTGAAATGTAAAAACGATCCAATCCTACATTGCAAACACAAAGTCAGTTATTCTAAACTTCAGAGCCAAAATCGAGCATGAGATCTGACATGGTGTAGACTGTAAACTGTCCTATTGCCCTACACTGAGAGATTGTTACCTCTATGATGACATAGCAAACTGGTCTCCCATGTGTCCACTGAGTCTATGAACAATGTCAAAAACTGGTGCTATTTTTATCACTGTACTCTTGACGAGACACTTCATCTCCAGTCAGACACCCTGTTCCTTTGGGCCTGGTCCCACTGGCCCAAAATTCCAGGTCATTGGAAGTGTTCTGTCCATGTATATGGACCAATGTATTACTTGGCAGGACACAGTTCCTGTAGTCCCACATATGCACTGTTTAGACTGACAATTAAATAATACAAGGAAGCCAGATGTAATATTCATAAAGATAAAGAAAAAGAGCTTCTGCACTCTCAAATGCAGCTTGAAGGTGCATACTCACATGCGTCAAAATAGGCCTGATTGAAAGAATGAGCATTCTACTAATGATGAGCTGATATCTATGGATTTGAAAATACACGAAATAATGCAACTTTGAAGAAATTCATCTATAACTATGCATATAAATAATTGAATAAAATCACAAATAAATAAATAACCAAAGTTATCTGGAGACATTAGAAACTAGAAAAAAAAAAACAAGCAAAACAAAACAAATAAATAAATAAAACAGCAAACTGATGTCCTATGAGGCTCTTCTCTAGGTCCTGAGGGTAAAACTAGAGATGATATCCCTCCTCAATACATTCTTATAGCTAACTACAGCATTCTACAGCAACACTGTAGGGGCAACATGATTAGTTCTGGCTCTCTTTAGGTCTCCTCTCAACACACAAGAGGAAAACACTGGCTATCATTTGTATACACTGTTAACGTATTGGCATGATCTGTTTAACAGATGACTATGGGAAGCAGATCTTTGTATTGACACATGTATTTGGCAAAATCATAGTCAAATCCCTCACCCAGATTGTATTTGACTGTTGTCATTCTGAAATTACTGTTGAATCACTTCATCAATTCCCTCTTTTTGGCAGTTTCATTTGTTTTGTTACTACTCTACCACTGGTGACCTACAATAATGAATGACAAAAAAGATTCAATCAAGTTACTGAATACCAACAAGCACAACAATAAAATATACAGCATTTATGATTAATGCATAACCATCAATGCTATTTAATACTAATGGAGCATTTCTGTATATAATAACTCTAGTGATGGAAGTGTGTAGGTGTATGCTTGTTCTATAATAATGGATGAGCCTTCTTCAAATGATTTGAGTGTATGTGTGTGTGTGTGTGTGTGTGTGTGTGTACATCAGATATGAAAAGTGTTTGTAGTGCCTATGTACTGGCCCATGTTTGGAAAGTGAATTATGGTAAATTTTGCATTTAAGCCTTTGTGACAACACTGCTGTCGCTTAAACGCTTGCCATGTTTGCTGTGAAGCATGAATGCCAATGTTTGAAAGTTCACCAGGACATTGTCAGTGCAGTGTTGTCAGTCAGTCAGAACCGTTAAACCACTTGCGCCCTTCGACATTTAGCAGCAGGAAAAGGAGTCTGTTCTTAGTGCCCACATTCTCCACCAACCTTTGCCAACACCACCTCCACCTCCACCCCACTCTCTCCATCCTAGGGCTCCCAATCGTCCTCGTGATGCTGGGAAGCGATGATGACCACCACTGTTAGGATGGTGCAAAGCACGATGGAGGCAATGCCCACCGCCAGACTGATGAAGGAGAAGTTCCGCGCCTCTCGGGAGGCAATCTCCGCAGTAACCATATCTCCCCTAGCAACCGCTGTGCGCACCTGGGACAAGGGAGGGGGAGACGGAGAGGGAGAGAGGGAGAGAGAGGGAGAGAGAGAGAGAGAGAGTGAGAAGAGGAAGAGGAGTACTGGCAGTAAGGATGATGAAAGCCTAATCATTTTTACTCCAAGCACACAAACACACATAAGTACAAATACACAACCTTCATTATGCTTGCATTTCAAAGAGGGGAAACTTGCTAAAAAGGTTTTTGAGAAGTTTTTTTCATTTTTGTATTCATAGAAAGACTTTTTTGATAATAAATTCAAATTCAAAACAATATTAATGTAAACTGCTAAGTGCAATTTGTGTATTTTTAACATTAACAGTATACTGACACACAATATTGGAAAGCTATTTTTTACAGATTTAAACAACATATTGCATTGTTATAATGTGTCTGTTCCCTTTTCCGCCCATGATTGTATGCAGAGTCCTTGAAACATAAAACATACCATCTGAATGTTTCTTCCTTATAATGTCTAGTATTTCCCACTATCTTGTATTATTGGAGTGCACTTCTGATTTGAGTGTATGGACATGATTGTGTGTGTGTGTGTGTTTGTGTGTGTGTGTGTGTGTGTGTGGTCCCACCTGCATGGCTTTGATGATGGCTATGATTCCTGTAGGCCAGAAGCAACAGACGGTGGTGAGGACAGCGATGGGCAGGTAATCATGAGGCGGGCGCCGAGTCTCCATCAAAGCGATGCCAGGGGGCATCTGCATGGCCATCTGCCCAGGAGCCACGCCAGGGTGGGGCCCTCCGTTAGGCATGTAGGGCTGCCCCTGCGACGGAAGACACAACAGATGGAAGTTTGATTTAAGTTATTTACAGTCTGAACTTGTAGTTTGCATACCACAATACTGTGTATGCTGTTTTGTAATTGCAAAGTGGCTGACAGGTTGAAGGTTAAAAACAGACTTCATTATGGGTCATGGGTTCAGCAAAACACAGCAATACTCAGCTTTAAGGGTGTTGCGTAATATCTTTTAAGGCATGGCCAAGTATCAACTAATTTCATGGCCAATTATCAATTAACAAGTTGACAAGCTTTTATCAGTACCCACAGTTCTGTTGATGGTGTTTGAAAGGCAGATCTGTTGGCTGTTTGCTAATTAGATAGCTAGTTTTATACATTAATTCAATATCTATTTAAAACGAAGCAGAGAGAAATAAACACACGCATGACAAAATGTAATGTATGACTAAAACAATAACACAGGAGTGTAATGAATGAGGTACTTCACCGATGTCCCGATGGGGTAGACCGGTACATAGGCTGTGCATGGCTGCAGCTGGAGAGGGTATCCAGGGTGCAGGTAGCCCACTGGGGGGTGTGGGACGGTTCCTCCTGGGCCATGTGTCTGCACGGGGTAGCCGTTAGGAGCCCGAGAGTGGCCCAGAGTCCCACAGTGGAACTGGGTCTCCTGGAGGTAGCCCTCGGAGCCCGGTGGAGGTGGAGGAGGGGGGTAGTTGGGCTGGGGGCCACAGCCGGGGTTCTGGGGTGCCTGTGGGGGCATGTTAGGGTCCTGGGCAGGGATGTAGGGAGGGGGCAGCATCTGGTTCATTTGCTGGGGCATTTGCTGCCTCCCTGACTCATCCAGACCTGAATTCAGGAGAGAGAGAATCACTGAGGGAGTGTGTGTGTGAGTGACACAGAGAGCAATGACAAAAAGCAGTTTCACACCATTTTGACCTCATTATATGGCTTCAGTATCACAAACGCCCATCTGAATTTCTAAATGGATTCTTGAGAAGGAGAAAAGCGGCAACTTCAACAAGAGAAAAACACTGCCTGCTTGTCTCTTCTCTCTTTTACAAAAAACCCACCCACCATGTCTGTCCAGCTAATATGTGCACCTAATGAGACTGACATTTAAAACCTTGCAGGCATTTTGAATAGATCAGTACTGCAGAATAAGTACAAACTGTTACAGATGTCTTCAGCTTCCAAATATGAAGTTGACCTTCACAAGCAGAAATAAACGGATGTTAATGGTTAACTCACTGCAACAGCTGTAGAGCTGATGCAGGTGAGATTCTTGTAGCCCATCGTGACAGAGAGTGTGACAGCCTGTAGCATGCATGTTGACATCAGAGTATAATGTATTCATTCAAAGTGACTGGTTTGGGCCTGCACATGGGCTGCAACAGGGAAGAGGCAAAGCTAGAGAAAGACACACTGAGATGCGGAGAGATAGAGAGAGGAGGAGGAGAGAAATGAACGAGTGCAGAGAGACAGGTTATGCTCAGGGACAAATGTGCATTATATAACCCCTGACTGTCACCACACATACACTGGTTGGAATCAGAGCATGGGGTGGCTGCAGGCCGCTGGAGAGAGCAAGAGCGTGAGAAAGAGAGAGAGAGAGAGAGAGAGATGGATAGAAGGACTCTGATGGATAGGGTAATAAAGACATTTTGAGTCACACAGAGAGAGAAGGGGAGAGAGTGACTGCAGAAACAAACAACTATGTGGTTATTTAAATGGATAAAAGCTGCTGGATATTTCATTTCATGCATTATTATTATCATGGATATAAGCATCTCATGGATGCTATGGTTGCTATGGTTTCTACTTCCAAGAAAAGGTATAACACAAAAGACCAGGGAAACGGAAACATGGACACATAGGCAGTCCTCCAGATAGAGACATTTAATGATCAAATATTAAGAGAACAAAAAGAAAGTGATCCAGTGGAGCAGACAGTGACCAGTTCCTTTATTTACATGGTTCGATTTGGCACGTCAAATCACCAGCTATACAACCTAGGCTATGCGCAGGCTGAAACCTGTGATTTGCGCTTGTGTGCAATGCGTTTTTCTGCTCCGCTCTTATCGCGTTCCTGTTGTGCAGTAAGCTAGCCACGCAGACTTGCGGGGACAGGACAAAACGTTATCTCAAACCATTCCGGTACACCATAACCTCTTATGCATACGATGAATCGGTGGGAGGGAAATCACAAACATAACCCAAATTATTCCACGGTATTGTCCATGTTGTCCAAGCGGTCAGGCACATTTTCGCTCTCCGACTCTTGAGAGATTAATTAAGCGCATCCAAAGCAAAGTTGAAAAGCCACAATAAGCGGTCGCCCAACCTTTGTGTTCACGTCAAGAGATAGAATACAGATGTTGATGATACATGGAAATGGTGTTCAGGAGAATGACAGGATGGATAGATGGATATTGTGCGTCATGGTGCAATAACGATTTAACGCTAAAACGCCACCCACCATATACTCATTACATTTAGATTAAATATCAAAATGTATAACGTAGCCTAAGCTTGCATAATGCGGAGGAACATCTGAATAAGCTTAATTAGCAGTTACATTACATCATAACAACGGAATAACGTTAGGCTATATGCAAGAAAACAAGGCAAAATCCTACCGTGCTTCTCCGACATGTCGTTAGAGATGATGACAATGACTCCAAAAACACTCCTCTACAATAAGTAGAAATACACGTCTTCTGCCCGCACCTATAAATCTTAGCACTTCATCCAGCTAATTAGAATACATACTAAATAGTTTGTATATATCTTTGTTTGAATGACGTTAAAGCTGGTGTTCATTTAGATGAAAATCCCGAAAGTCTTTTTTTTACCCTTCTTGATCAACCCTTGTCTACTAGGCTACATCAACCGCAACAGCAGAAAATAGGTTTCTCCCTCTAACGCATCGCGTTACATTGAATTAATCAGACACACAGTATCGCTGCCTTAAAGAGACAGTAAAACCAAGGCAAATCCCATTTAGTTCTGTGATCCCCACACAGTAGAAACGGAAATCACAATACATTCTACCCAGTTTGTCGAACTTCATTTAAAATTTTATGTAGTACCAAATATTTATTCTATCATCGTTTTATACTGATAACATTCTGCGCACAATACTGAAAACTATGACATTAAATAAACCATACATTAAATGACCCTTTCTAGACATTCACTTCCATTTAAGAATAAAGGTGCAAAACAGATGTTGCATTACATGCAGCCCATTTAATAACTGTACATTAAATTACAATCTGCACATAGTGTTTCACTGCAGTTCATAGACTGAGCCATTTGGTCAGACACAGCTGTGCTTTCATTCTCTCTCTCTCAGCAATGAAGGTAAGGTCCCCTTCAGATGGCAAGACAGCCTCTTGTCATCTCTCAAGTCTTTCAAATACACCACACACACCCAGACTCAGTGAGTGTACAGAGAGGCTGTAAAAACAATGTCCCTGCGTATAGCAAGTGAAGCCCTCTCCATCTTGCTGCCCAGGACGGAGTCTCCCACAATCCTGGCGGCCTGCCGCACCTCCTTCAGCACCTCGTCCAGCCGCTGGATGCAGCGCACCACGGTGCCCTCCTGCACATCGGTCAGCTGGGCAATCTCCGCAAATGGCTGCAGGGGTTACACACAGACATTCAGGCATGCAGAGCAGTACATGGCCCTCTGGCTTTGTGCTAGGCACTGAGATAAATACTAATATTAAACAATCACAGGGCATTCCACTAGTAGTAAATTTATGGTGTGGTGCTATATCAAACACACAGCTAAAGTCTCTCATTCAAGTCTCTCCTCAAAACCCATTTGTATAGGAAAGCTTTTAACCTATAACCCTACTTTGACCCTCTTTTATTTTTATTTTAAATTGCCCTTTTTATTTGAACTGGCATATGTCTGTTACTTTCCACTCTTGCAACAGCCTGTACACTTTATGTATGCCTCCTAATTTTTTATTTAATTCTACTTTCTTACCTTTTACTTTTAATCCTGCCTGTCTCCCTTTTTTACCCTACAATGTTCAGTGCTTTGAGTACATGATAAAGCCTCTACAAATAAAATGTACTATTATTATTATTATTACAAACACTAAAGCTGTTGGATCAAACACTGCGAGGAACACTATAAGAAGACACACAGTATGGTGGCCTGACAGGGAAAAAAGTCACGGGTGAATGAGCATCATGACTCACCATGCCTCTGGCCCAGCAGTACACCACCTCAGTCAGGCCAAATTTGAACTGAGACACGAAATCCTCAACAGTCTGAGCTATCCCACAATCCCTCTGCAGCTCACCAATTCTTTGAGCTACACACAGCACTCGGTCAATGCCCTAGTGAGGGAGAGGAGAGGAGAGGAGAGGAGAGGGGCGAGAGACAGAGAGAATAGGTGAGAGGAGATCCAACGGGTATATTAGTCATCACTAAACAGATGTGTACACACACACACACACATACAAACACACACACACACACACACACATACAAACACACACACATACACCTCTGTTCAGTCAGCTCTGTTTCATATGCCCTTTCCATACACCACACTGACACACACACACACACACACACACACACACACACACACACACACACACACACACACACACACACACACACAAAGAGAATCAAAGTCAAAGTCAAATTACTGTTGGACTACCTGTGAACAGCCAGCCTCCAGTGTTCAAACTCTAAAAGACTTCCAAGCACCATGTTCCCTAGCGCTTTCTCTCTGTCTCTGTCACACACACCCACCCCCACACACAGATAACCCTGGAGTTCATCACTAATTCAGGGCATCTATAGAGCAGTTCCCTGTTTGAGGGCTGCTCAGTAACACACTTAGCAGCACGCTAGTAGGCAACACACCCCGACATGGTGCAGTCTGTTGCTCAAGCAGCAGGTGAAGTGTCCTTGCCAGCGGGTGGATGATGGTGAGTGTGTGTGTGTGTGTGTGTGTGTGTGGCCAACCTCCAGTCATACAGTTCAGACAGAAGTGATTCAGAGCCTACCGGACACACAGTAAACACACACACGGTGGCCATTTGCCCAACTGCTCTACCCTAACTGGGGCATGTCATCATGTGATCATCGAATAAATATAGAACCACTGCACAGGCCAGGATGAGCACTGCAATTCCCTTTAAATAATTTCAGTGAATCTTAGGTAATCATATAAATGATGGAAGCAGCGTTTCAACATAAACATTAGTCATGCATGGGAACCTGGCAGCAGACATACAGCAGGGACTGAGAGGACCACAACAGGGTCATCACACACCTGCCCATCACTAGGGTCATCACACACCTGCCCATCACTAAACACATACACCAGGAAACCACATGGCCACTCAGAACTTAAATGTATCCCATCTGTGCAGACACAGACACATATACAGACACAGACACAGAGAGAGACACAGACACAGACACAGAGAGAGACACAGACACAGACACAGACACAGACACGGACACGGACACGGACACGGACACAGACCCAGACCCATACTGATTGCATGCTCTAATCCAGGTCCTCTAAGGCCTTAAGTAAATAAGTAAAGCCACAGACAACACATTCTCACACACAAACACACAACTAACCAATAGCCACTGGCGCCTTAATGCAGGGGCTTACCTGGGCTTCAGCCCAGGGGCCTCGACCAATGAGGGGCCTCCTAATAATAATAATGATAATCAATAATAATAAACGGCGTCATTAGCCTACTCTGGAGCTAGCCTAAATAATTAAGCACATCGTACTGCTCTACAATTACATCCATGCAGAGGCCCCCTTTGTCTTCTCCAATTCTAAAATGTAACAAAACGTAATAAATCCCAACGGGTGTAGAGGAGCTAGAGGAGAGGCTGAAACTGACTGACAAACTTATCATACAAACTCTGGAGATAACGTGGATAGGATTGAAGCAAGATAAACGAATGACCTGGATTCCTGTAACTGTCCATGAAAACAGAAGGCATAGCAGGTAAATATCGTAACAAATAGCCTGGAAATGAAACGGCTTTAAAAACATGTATTTCACTTGTCTCATTGGAGTGAACGCTGTGGCGCGAATAAATGAATTATGATCTGCATCTCCGTTCACCAACAGCTAAGTTTGTGCTAACCCATTCGCACATATAATAGTCTATGTTATGTTTTCTCCATTGTTAACGGGAGATATGTCTCCATGTAGTGTAGTGATACAATGCATAAGGTAGCCATGTTCACGTCACATGAGCCAGCTTGTTCTGTAGGCTAAAAGTATTTCTGTCCCTCCCAAACTGCGTTAAACTGGTGTGTTAAGTAGACAGAATTTCAAAAAAACTCCTGGGGAACCCCCCGACACGACAAACACATGCACCTTTGAAAAGCTTTTAAACGTCCATGTGTACCCATCTTTTAACTTAGCCTACAGCCAGTGTTGTAAAAGTTCAACGCTTGTTTTCGTGCAGTAGGCTAGCCTTTTTGATAAGCGATGTCATGGGTAGGCTGACGTGATTCGAGGGCTTTCTGTTCCTGTTTATGTAAAGGTTTTACATGCTGAATAATGATAGGCTACACTGCATCTTATTAACCAAAAGCGCACGCTATGTGTCGGGTCAGATCGCGGGCCGGGTTAACCTGGCCCTAGCCAGATGAATGTCGTTCCGCTATATATTCCGTTTCATAGATGTGACATAGCGTAGAAGCGACTGTGAGACTGTTATCAGCGTCACGGGTTGGCTTCGATGAGAGTGGTTGAAGTAGCACGTCAATAGATGACGGACAAGTGGCTTATTCAATCATATGCAAGCATTTTTTGATTAGGTCCAGCCTTCTGAAACGACATTTCAATGGATCGGTTCCAGATGGATGAGTGGAGCTAGCGGAACGACATTCATCTGGCTAGGGCCAGGTTAGGGCCGGGTATCATTTAACCATAATTAATATTTGCGGTTGGGGGGGGGGGGGGGGGGGGTCCTTAAAAAACATATAGCCCAGGGGCCTCGGGTGGTATTAAGGCGCCCCTGCCAATAGCACTAACTTTTTATAATAGTAATACTGTATCACACACACACACACAGAGAGAAAGAGAGAAAGAGAGAGAGAGAGAGAGAGAGAGAGAGGGAGGATGTCCTACCTCCTGCAGTGTGTTGGTGAGGTGGGGCTCCACCTGTGTGTTCTGGGAGAAGATGAGGCAGGACAGCAGGGCGGCGCTCTCTTCGGGTGCAAGGGGGCTGAGGGTGTTCTCAAACAGCAGCTCGGTGAGCAGCAGCTCGTGGCTGGAGATCTGACAGGCCACGCGGCCCTTCAGCTGCACCGCCCCACTCGTATCGATGTACTGCAGCGCCTCAAGAACCTGCCATCACAAGGCCAATCATCATCTACCATCACAGTCATCAGCATGATGACATACCATCATCATCTACCATCACAGTCATCATTATGATCACATACCATCATCATCTACCATCACAGTCATCATTATGAAAATCAATGTTAAAAAAAACTGAATGCATGTATTTCCACTCACCCAGAAAGCATCTATCCATCACTAGTCCTGTAATCTTTTCAAATCAAACTCTTGTCATCACCAAATCATATAAGTATTTGGGAGTACTACTTGACTCACACCTTACATACCGTTAACACGCTTCCAAGCTAGCCAAAAAATTAAATCAGAAACTATATCTTTACAACAAGATCAGATACCTATCCTCTACTGTCTCCAAAACCTATCTGCAAGCAATCATATTCTCAACCATCTCATACTGTCTACCAATATGGCCCCTCACCACAAAGGAAGTTACTGAACCCATCGCACGGTTATATTACCGAGCTTTGAAAATCCACAGTAAATCTTCCCAAATGGACACACCACTGCACTGTGCTCACTCAATCACATGCTCTGTCTTTTCAAAATTGTATCTACAGTCATGCTATTTCTTTTTATTTTCAACTCCCAACACAGCACTTCACAAACACTCATCTCTCTCTTATCAACACATAACATGCCTCAAGTGTGTGTCACTAGGTCAGTCTCCACGGCCCTCCACCCAGTGCCCTCATACAACAATGGCTTTGGCCAGAGGTCCTTCATACATACGACTAGCAGAGTTTGGAATGGCATTCCTCAACACATCAGAGAATTACAATCCAGCACACAATTTAAAAAAAACTATAAACTGCTACTCCTCAATACATACACTTGCAAACACTGACCTCTATCTATCACTGTCTGTGCTAAGTCTGATGTCTATATGTTTGCTTTGTGTTGTATGTAAATATGATGTGTGATGTGCCCTGTCCCTGTTACTTGTTATATGTGCTGCAGAACAGGAACCTGCTGGAAATCATTTTTTTTACTGAGTCAGGCCAGTTTTAAACTGTAACTTTGTTACTTTTAATACTTTCCTGTATAATAAATATGAAATAAAATAAAATAAATAAATAAATGATCACATACCATCATCATCTACCATCACAGTCATCATTATGATCACATACAATCATAATCTACCATCACAGTCATCATTATGATCACATACCATCATCTACCATCACAGTCATCATTATGATCAAATACCATCATCATCTACCATCACAGTCATCATAATGATCATATACCATCATCATCTACCATCACATTCATCATTATGATCATATACCATCACAGTCATCATAATGATCACATACCATCATCATCATCTACCATCACAGTCATCATTATGATCACATACCATCATCATCATCTACCATCACAGTCATCATTATGATCACATACCATCATCATCTACCATCACAGTCATCATTATGACCATATACCATCTTCTACCATATCAATTGTCATCCATCCATCTATCCATCTATCTATCTATCTACGCTGGCATGAATCTTTGGTCTAGTGTTATGGCATCAAACAAACCTTAATTCTCTGGTAGTACTCTGGCAGAAGGGAGAGAGACTGATCAGACACAAGGAACAGTAGTTTATCCATCTCCTCCTGCACCTGCATCCTCTCCTGGACACGTGTAAACTAAGAGAGGAAGAGACAGACGGAATGAAAGAAACAAAAAATAAATCATGAAAAAAAAGGTCATGAGATGGTATTTTGGCTGACAGGGAAGTGGTGTGGCTTGATGTGAAAAAAAAAAAACAGACGTAACAGTTAAGAGAAGAAAGAGAGAGACGAGCCAATTGCAATGCCAATCTAACTCTCAGTTCTGTTTGCACCATGCATTCCAACACTGTGGCCATACAAACAGTCTTGACAGGCATAATCTTGCCACTTAGTTGGCATGGCAATGGTAACGGAGAGGCAGGATATGTGTGGCGTGTGTGTGTGTGTGGTGATTAATGAGCTCTAATGAGATGGCTCTTTCGTATCTCCTGCTTCCTGTGCTGAAGCCGCTGTGCCCGTTGTGCCAGCTGTGCCAGTTGCCAGGGGAATATCTCTCTGGCTGAAGGCCTGCCAGTCTGTCCTCTATTATGGAGTAGCCATCAACACATGTTTAATGCAGTGCCACACAAACACATGCATAATCATACATTGATACAAATAATCTAGACTATCACAATTACTTCAGACAATTCATCTGAGATCCTTAACATACTACTCAGACACACATTTCCATTCCATTGCAAAATTACATAAATCAATGATTCAGAAGGTTGAAGGTATTTGATAGTGTTTGTATATTAAGTAAGTGATTCTGTAAGCCATTTTCCAAAGGCATATTATAATCAAATGAATTGAACTAGACAGCCACAAATTAGATAACTGTTTACTGTTATACCGTTTAGAAACACCTTTATCCTTTGCACTGGGTTTCAATGGTATGAGACGTAGATGAGAGATATATAGAGATATAGATATATATATATGGAGATATATATAGAGATATAGAGAGAGCTGAAGATGGAGAGGGGAAGACACAGAGCACAGCAGTCATGAGAGGAACAGCAGGAGGGAGGGATGGAGAGAGGAGGTGGAGGGAAGGAGAGAAGAGGTGGAGGCATGAGGAGAAGGAGGCAGGATGTGGGGACCATGGAAATGAGAGAGGAGGAAAAGGATGGGAGGGTGTTGGACAGGAAGCAGGGGGCTGATGATGTATAAAGAGGAGCGCTGACTGGTTTGAAAACGAGGAGATAAGACAAGTAAGAGAGCAGAGGGGAGAAGAGGAGGTGCTGTACAGGAGAGGGCGTGGGGAGCAGAGGGGAGAAGAGGAGGTGCTGTACAGGAGAGGGCGTGGGGAGCAGAGGGGAGAAGAGGAGGTGCTGTACAGGAGAGGGCGTGGGGAGCAGAGGGGAGAAGAGGAGGTGCTGTACAGGAGAGGGCGTGGGGAGCAGAGGGGAGAAGAGGAGGTGCTGTACAGGAGAGGGCGTGGGGAGCAGACCTGCTCGGAGAAGGTGGGTGAGTGGATGCACTTGAAGTCTTTGAGGCAGTCCACTAACACGCGCTGCCTCATCACCCCCTCTACCACCTCCACGCCTTTCAGGTGCAGGTCATTCACAGGGTCAAGGGTCGTAATGCCGTTGGGGTTGGACTCGGCCAATCGCAGTAGCTCTTGTGTTGCTGTCGATATAGCCTGACCTGGAGGGTCCATTCTGCAGATAAAGGGGACAGATACAGTAACGTTCACACATGGTAGTGAACACACACTCATGGACATCACAACATCAACACAACACTTACAACTGCATCACACACGGTAGTGAACACACACTCATGGACATCACAACATCAACACAACACTTACAACTGCATCACACATGGTAGTGAACACACACTCATGGACATCACAACATCAACACAACACTTACAACTGCATCACACATGGTAGTGAACACACACTCATGGACATCACAACATCAACACAACACTTACAACTGCATCACACCATGTCAAACTTCAGTATATTCAAATATGCTTGAGAACTAAATAGAACACAGCGTTCACACCACAGCTGGAACACACATGCTCTTCTGACACTGTACTCTTGTTTCGGATGCATAATAGATTAGATTAGATTAGATTCAACTTTATTGTCATTGTGCAGAGTACAAGCACAGAGACAATGAAATGCAGTTAGTGCAAGAAGTGCAACACTACTCCACCACTGCATTCCCACACACGAGCACATGTTATTGCATGTGCTGTGACTAATATGTGCACTCTATCCATACTGTTTGCTTTTATTGGTGAGTCATATTTCCTATATATTCTCTGTAAATAACCTGTAAATTGCTTCAGAGCCACCTACAACTGGAACCAAAATCCATGTTTGTGTTGACCTTAAAGCTGATTCTGATTCTAAAGCTGATTTTATAACAATGCTAACAAAGCTATAACAATGTTTGCAATGCACAATGTTTGCATTCTCAGCTCTTGTACTTACGACAAGTAATGAGGATGTTTTGAGGGCAAAAGCAACTCACTAGCTGTTATTGCTATTTGATTATGATTGACTGTAACATTCGATAATCTATGCTATAGATTGACCTACGTATTTAATGTGTTTCTATACCGCTAATAACATACACACAAGCACAAGCGCACATACCTGAAGCGCGGCTGCTGTCTCTTGTAGTAGTTGTCAATGATCCGCTCAGGAATCACCTTGAGGGTCTTGACTGTGATGGCTGAGATGTCCTGCGACTTCAGCTTCTGCACCGTGTGACTGCAGGGGCCTGCAGACAACAAACCCACAAGCAGGTGTGAGGGGTGAGGGGTGAGGTGTGAGGTGAGGTCAGACAGAGGGCTGCACTTTTGGACAGCTGCACAATTCATACGTGCTTTTTATACTCATCTGATGCTTCATTGCTCTGTGTGTGTAAAGGTGTGTGTGTGTGTGTGTGTGTGTGCATGTGTGTGTGTGTGTGTGTGTGTGTGTGTGCGTGTGTGTGTGTGTGTGTGTGTGTGTGTGTGTGACTGACCCTCTGGTGTGAAGAGTGTTGTACTGTAGAGGTGAGTCAGGCTGCTGTTGTTCTGGGTGTCTCCTCCAGGCTCCTCGTTGCCTTTCTCACAGATGATGAGGGTGGTGAAGGTGCGATTGACTGCATCATTAGACACCTTACAGACACACACACACACACACAATAGCATGAGGGGAGGGATGAGGGAGAGGGATGATCCACAGGTCAGGCCATATGCCATATGTACTGTATGTTTTCTGTCTTCTCACTTGTAGGATGACACCAAGGGCGTTGTGGTGCTGGGAGTTGCTGATGATGACAACCCGTCCTACAGAGAGAGCTTTGAGGCCGGACACTGAATCCATCACTGCTTGCTGAAGAAGAGAGAGGAAATCCAGTGTGATGTTTCATGGTCTACAAAGGGCATGATTACAGGGATACACATGTATGCTCCTAGGGTTAGGGGACAATTGAAGTAAAGCACACAAACGTGTGTGTGTGTGTGTGTGTGTGTGTGTGCGTGTGTGCGTGCGTGTGTACCTGCAGAGCCTGACTGGTGATGCGTAGCTCAGTGATGGTGTGGTAGTAGGAGAGCAGGTCAGACAGCTGACCCTCTGTGTCCATAGGAGGGAGAGTGGAGAGAGTCTTTTTCAGCTGAGAGATCCTCTTCTCCTGAGCCTGAGGAGGACACAGTGACATACCAAAAGGGTAAGGGAGGGAGAGAGAGAGAGAGAGAGAGAGAGAGATTAGATAGATAGATAGATAGATAGATAGATAGATAGATAGATAGATAGATAGATAGATAGATAGATAGAAGATAGCGTAACCAGAAAAAAAACGCAGGGGAGTGGACAAGCCATATCCAGAAGGAGTAACATGTCGGTGTAAAGGGGCTCATGGGAATAGTACCTGAGTGTCCCGGTGGCTCTCGGAGAAGCTGCGTCTCATCATGTCAGTGACCCGCAGGGCCTCCACGCGCAGCAGGTTGAGGATCATGGTGTAGGTGAGGCGGAACTGGGACTGCAGGACGGTGGGCTTGCCCTGAGGAAGCAGGACACCTCAGACACACGAGCCTCATGCTCAACCCAGCCAGCCGCTCTTTTGCTACTGACATGGCTGCTCCTCGTGTTGTCATGGTAACTGTACTCTTTTTAACCAACCCTCTATGTAACTTTGTTATGGAGTCAAGAATGTGTGTGCCAAGATACAATATTGAATATACAAGGGAGGTGAGCAAGTGTAAATAAATGTAACTACACAAAACACTTATATAATGCTTTCTAGACACCCAAAGCGCTGTATAGTGAGGGCTGGGGTGGGGTGGGGGCTCATGTCAACAACTATCAATGTGCAGCACCCACCTGAGCATCCATGTAAGAATATTACATAATTGTGACACTAACAAGAGATAAGACAGCAAGATCCAGGCAGACTAAAAGTAAAGGGCTTCAGAATTTGATTCGGCTTCTATTGACGCCTACACTGGAATCATTAATAATGAGAACTGTGTTCAGAGCTAACATCAGATTCAGCATGATTCATGGTGACAGTAGCATACACAAGCTTATTTTATACTGAAGATCTGAACTAATGTTTGCCAACAGTGCAGTCAGTCAGCGTGTAGCCTGCACAGGTTGCCCGTGTCTTCATATGGGATGTATTTATAGCAGCGCTCTCTCAGACGAAATGGAGTGTCAAATGAAGCCCATTGAAAAGCCAAGCACTCACACTGTTGGGCAGACTAATGCGAAAGTGAGCTGGTTAATGAAGCTAGTGGCACAGCAAGCTGGTCATGGGTGTGAATGAGTGACGCAGAGTGCTGTGTGCTGAGAGCTACAGCTACAGGTACCTAGAGCACTCACAGATGGGCGAGTTTTAAGATAGGCTGATCATACTAGCAAAACATTAGGGCCATACATAATTACATCAAAACAAAATGGGATGTATGAATCGATCTAGTTTTGGATGAAAACACAAAAACTGTGTGATGTAGTGGAACGGTGCCTGTGATTGTGATCAGGACAGAAAGACTGTGCAGCTGTGGACTAACCAGCATCATGACGTGGAGATCGCCCATGTCGTGAACACCAGTCTTACACAGGATGATGACCGTGCCTGTGGCGTCCAGACCCCTCCTACCTGCACGGCCAGCCATCTGAATATACTCACCTGCAGTCAGACAGACCAGGGTAAACACACACGCACGCACGCACACACGCACAGGCACACATAGAAAACACCTTTATCACTCCATAATTGAACACACACTCATACACAAATGCAGACAAACTCCATTGTTCAGAGAAATAAAAGCAGACACAAACAAACACATAACTCACAAGCACACAGTGACACACAGCAAACCTAATTACATGGATCTGTGATTGCATCAGAAAGCCATCAAAGGCCTCTTCTGTGTGACACATTGAGCTGAAAGCAGACAGCACCATGGCAGATAGGACCCATCCCACATCATTCATCATGAGCCAAACACCTGGCCCTTCAGCACACACCTCACTGTTCCCATCACAAACGCATCTCCCAGCTAGCTCCCAAAAACTGCTTTTAGCATCTCAAAGGGTGACTAATACTTGTTTATGAATCATTTCATTTCAAGTGTTCCATTTCATAATCAAGCAAAACATGAAATCATCATGTAGACTCTCTGCTAAAGTGGGGCCACAACAGTTATGAGCTGAACAGACACATAGACTCAAGCAGCCAACCCATTCACCATTGTCTATTCAACATGTAGGTCTATATTATATATACAGGCCATAAAGATGGTTTGCAAACCATCTTTTATCCATATCTGCAAATATAATTTCCATGCATTTACATAGATTTACTCATCACAGAGATCCAAACCAAAAACAAGACAGTCATTGTGTGTGTCTAGATCTCTTACCGGGCAGCAGATTCCTAAATCCGGTGCCATCATGTTTGCGGATGGAGTCAAAAACCACTGTCCTGGCCGGCATATTCACCCCCATGGCAAAGGTCTCTGTAGCAAACAGAACCTATGTGTGTGTGTGTGTGTGTGTGTGTTTGTGTGTGTGTGTGTGTGTGTGTGTGTGTTGAGTGTGTGTTGTATGTGTGTGTGTGTGTGTGTGTGTGTGTGTGTGTGTGTGTGTGTGTGTGTGTGTGCAGATTAGATCCAACAACAGATCGCCATTACTAGTCAGTAAACTTTAGGAAGAGTTT
Organism: Alosa pseudoharengus; assembly: GCF_046254945.1. Classification (NCBI taxonomy): domain Eukaryota; kingdom Metazoa; phylum Chordata; class Actinopteri; order Clupeiformes; family Clupeidae; genus Alosa; species Alosa pseudoharengus. The sequence goes on from NW_027468685.1 coordinate 30,698,928, forward strand.
GATCAAATGGCTCACCTTTACAAGCCCACGTGAGAAGAGCATCTCAATGACCTCCTTCAGGATTGGCAGGATGCCACTGTGATGAACACCAATGCCCCTTTTCAGCAAGTCCCTCATCGACAGGATCTAAAAAGCAACCATCAACAGCCATCAGCCATCTTCAAAAGCCTCCACAGAGTCCAGAAACAAGCAAACAAACCAAAGCAGGTCCTTAACCTTCATACTGCAAAAGTTCCTCATCCATCATCTTCCATCATCAGTTGTCAATCAATAAATAAATATCAATAAATGTTACTGTACTTTCACTTCAATACTCAATTGCAGAAGACTTCTGAAAGAAGAAGCTTTGGGTCGTAGAAAAACAGATCACAACAGAGGCCTGGAACCTCCTGCACCTCTCACCCTCCACCCCCACCCACCCTACCCCACCCCCACCCCACCCCAGCTCAACCCCAGCCCAGCTCAACCCCAGCCCAACCTGAGGCAGCTGCCGGTCGCCTCCTCTCAGACGACTCATGCTCTTCTGGAAGAACGAGTGGACCTCGCTCTTCTCTGTGGCGCTGGTCAGGTCCAGTGTGCCCAGTGAGCGGGCATTATCATCGCAGCGCGTCCGCGAGAACGTAAACGCTACCACCGGAGTCTGCTGCCGCTGAGACAGGAAGTTCAGCAGCGTCAGCCACACAGCCTTATCCTGCGTGGAGCAGAGCAGAGAAGAGTACAACGTTATTTACAACATAACAATAACGTGATGTCCCACACACAGCCTTATCCTGCATGGAGCAGAGCAGAGAAGAGTACAACGTTATTTACAACGTTACAATAAGGTGATGTCCCAGAGTCACACAAAGGAGTCTTTCAACTGTGAGTATTCTACTCTAACTCAAACCAGCACACAACCCCACAGACACATGCAGACACAGAGACAGAGACTTCAAATGAAATCAAGAGCCACAGGGACTCAAACCAGGTCTGAGACAGATTATTGTGTAAAGAGGCAGTGAATGGAGGGAGACCTGGTTGGGCGTGGTGTTCTGAGATGTGTTCTTGGTGCCAAACGACTGGGCGTGTTTGCTTGTGCGCTCCTTTTTGGCATCCACAGCTGCGTAATACCTTTAACAGAAATCCAGCAGTCAGGAGAACAGCAGGCTCACGAGGTCTATCCAGGGAGGATTAAATGACAAAGACACTCCACATGTCTCCAACTACCCATCAAACTGTCAATCTGCCCTGGCCACTGTCTCTGTTCTATGTAATGCCAGCTCAGTGTGGTCTGGTGCGCAGACTGTACCCTTTAGTGAGGAAGTTTCCGGCAGCATCAATCAACAGGAAGAGCTCTTTCTGAGTCTTGGTGCTGTTTCCTGTGTAGAGGTAGTGCTCCAGGGGTACAGGGCGCTTCAGGGTGCTGATGACATAGATGTGCCTCTTCTTTAGGCGCCTGGGGGAGGAGAATCACAGGAGAGTGTACTTAAGAGCCATTCGTAGACGTAAACATGCTAATTACCAACCATTTCGTTCGAAAATTCTAAAACAACAATGTTTTTTAATACTTCAAAATAACATTTGCTAAATTAACCTTACATTTTTCAGTAGCCATAGGTGTGTAGTGTAGATTTGAACAAAATCTAGTTTGGTTCTTACCGGGGCTTTTACTGCCTGAAATATCCGATTTTGCTTACCACGCTCAGAGTTTAGTGCTGGGCTGGTGGGTGCTTATTCACAACCTTTTACAACCGCTCCAAGCGGATTTGTACACGCAGCCTTACAACACTGTTTACAGCTCTTCGAGTCACGATAAAATGTAATTTTTGGTACATAGCTAATTTAGATAAACGTATGGTGTGGGTGCTTGTGTTTCTTTAGGAATCCGCCGTCTTGGTTTGTATAGAAATGAATATTAAGTGACACATACACGTAAGAGGTTGGACATACGTGACGGTTGGTAATATGTCACGTTCCTATAATTAACTCGGAGTAAATAAATTCATCTTAATTGCCTATGCAAACATTCTGTCAAATTTCATCTGAAAAGTGTGTAGTGGGGTAGAGAGAAGGACATTGCAATGACTTACCCGATCCACTCACTGAACTCCAATGCATTGGGAACTGTGGCACTAAGCAGGATAATGCTTACATGCTCTGGCAACATGATCAGGACTTCCTCCCACACCACACCTCTCTGAGGGAGAGAGAGAGGCAGGGGAATGCCCAGAGGAGAAGAACAAAGAGGAACAAAGATTTTTCAGAAATGAATCACATTTGTCATCCTGCAGCAGAATTCAGATGCTTAGATAAAAGCAGTATTTGTTAAGATTGTTTGGGTTTCTATTACTCCTTTAGATGAGAGCCTTACCTCAGCATCATTAATGTAATGAACTTCATCAAAGATCACCCACTCCAAATCCCGAATAACTTCAGAGCCATTGTAAAGCATTGATCTGAGGGAGGAAACAACATATACACCATACAACTTATCTGTAAGTTATCGCAGCTGAGCCCATGACAGAGCACACAGCTCTGTCACTCACTCTCTTCTTAAGGTTCATTTCAATATGTAGCCCGTAGGGGATAAACCCCTTGGTTGCCAGATAAGTGCTCAACCCGATCGGCGGATGCCTACTGTGGCATGCTGTGATGTGACACTGAGGCTGGCTAGATTAGACCTGGGACTCAGAGCTGCGGCACTGACCTGAGGATCTCGGTGGTCATGATAAGGCAGGAGGCCTCAGGGTTGAGCTGCACGTCTCCTGTCAGCAAGCCCACATCCCCAAACGTTGTCTTAAAGTCCCGGAACTTCTGATTGGAAAGGGCCTTAATGGGGGAGGTGTAGATTGTCCTATGAAAAAGAAAGAAAAGGAAATATGATTCAAATAAGCTCAGTGTACACACACACACACACACACACACACATAAACACGTTCCCATACCCATGTGGATATACACACTCTGTGTACACACATATACACACACACACACACACACACACACACACACACACACACACACACACACACACACACACATGTGGATATACACACTCTGCGTACACACATATACATACATCTACACAGACCTGTAAACACAGCCATGCATGTCCACCTGCTTACCTCGTCATGTGTTTCTGGGAGAGTGCAATAGCGTACTCTGCCACCACAGTCTTGCCAGCTGAAGTGTGCGCTGCAACAAACACAGAGTCATGGGCCTCCAGTCTGAGCACGGCCTGCTTCTGAAACACGTCCAGCTCAAATGACCACTGCAGGACCACGAGCGGGAGGAGGAAGAGAGAGAAGGCAGTGAAAATTCTGCTGATTGGCATGCCTTACAGTAGAGAGAGTCTGCTCTGACAGGAATCATTAGTATACTGAATGCATCTGAACTTGCAATGCATACCACTATAGATGAACTTGCAATGCATACCACTATAGATGCAACAGGGTTCTAGGTTTTATGGGGCATCAAAGCTATTGTGTTGACAGCATAGGCAAAATGATACATGTGTTTAGCTGAATAGGGCAGATGGTCAGAACATGCGCATGCGCAGAACATGAGCATGGTGTCAGTTGTCTGCTCAGCTGATTTTACGGGTAACATTGTGAAAGGGTTGTCCAGAATTGTACTTAAACATAATTTATAAATATAAGACAAATAACAAAAACATCTTGATCTATGATCTTGATCATATTTTTCCATAGAGTGCCTTTGGGACCATGTTTCAAGTTTCAGGATGGATACCTTAAAAGCTGGATCAGGGACACGTTTGTAGAAGTCCTCGCATGGTGAGGTGATGTCCACAGGTATGGCCCACTTCTTTGCGTCTCCCTCTTCACTTGTTCCTTCCTTCTTCCCAGCAGCGGTGGCAGGAGGATGAGAAGAGGACACAGGACCCTGAGAAGAAAAACAAAATCAAACACTGCCATGAGGATTCAGCCTGACTAGCTGATGGTTAATCTAGAGCTATGCTACGTGTGTTCCCCCTACGATACCTCCTTAATTCCGAGGTCTTCCAGGCTGTTCGTTCTGGGAAGTCTTGGCGTCTCGGCACTTGCTGGTTTTCCCTCCTTCTCCTCTGCATCAGGAGCGGCATCAATGATGTCATCAAAAGTGGCCAAGAGGGACATCAAGTTCACTTCCGTTTTCGTCGTTGTTTTGGCCTCTGCAGATACAGCAGTAACATCAAAGTGTCAATGTGTACAACTCAGTTTCAGGGGTGTGAGGGAGCTGTGTGGATAAAGTAGAAATGGACCCATACCTTTAACACTGAAGTCCATTCCTGTTTTCAACCCAGGAGGCACTGTTAGCAAATCTGAAGAGGAGACAATGTTTTTAGAATCAGGCAGGAGAGAAGGCAGCTATTTACTAAACACCGTCGTTCAGGTGACCCCTGGGGGTACGTGAAGGCACTCCAGGGGGTACGTGAGATTTTAAAATAAACATATTTAAAAAGTAGAATCCATGCAAAAATACTTTAAAAACAATTATTTAATATATTTAATATATGAATTTTATATTTCAGTAGGCTATTCAATTTTATTATCCTAAAAACCCAACCTGTCACATGCCACCCGCCATCACCTGTCAATCACTGTCAAAACTCAAACAATGGAGTCGTGGTTGAAGCGTAGCGGTTAGGGGGTACTTGGCTGAAAAAATATTTCACAGGGGGTACATCTCTGAAAAAAGGTTGAGAACCACTGTGCTAGAGGACCTTCTGTCTAATACTACAATTCACTGAGATGAATTCCCCCCCTAACAGTCCTAATACAAATAAGCATTTCAAAGAACATATAGGAGATACTCAAAAATAAAACTTTGAGGAAGAAGCAGATTATATCAGATAAAGGGAGCAGTAGCCCACCATTCTCAAAGTCAATGTCCTCTTCCAGCTCTGACTTCTTCTTTATCTGTTCCAAAGTCAGTTCCTCCATGGCAGCTATTGGAGGGAAGGTTTTTGGATGAAAGAACAATAAAAAAAAAGAGAAAGGCCCAGAAATGTTTAAAAATAGCAAGCAGTCTCGATGACAAAGGGAAGACAGACAAATGTGTGTAGGTGCTCTAGTCCTACCCGGCAGAAAGGGGTAGTTGGTGTTGCTCCCTCTCAGGCTCTCTGAGGGCGGCCCTGGGGCCCTTTGCAGGGACAGTGAGTTCTTGGCAGACAGGCCTGTGTTCTCCAAAGGCACCTGCAGGAGCGACAAATTTCCCTCTGGATAAAGTATTTATCTATCAGCTATCTATCTCAGATAAACATGTGTGAATGTACTGACTGCAAACACAGAACTTACATTTTCTTTTTTAATCTAATAGTGAGAAATTGGAGGTAGGGCAATAGAAAATATCTTTAAGTAATTCCTTGCTGACATTACATCTGTGCAAATGTGAGATTTGGTTTTAAAGATCATATTTTCTAGTCACTACCTCTGTGAAGTCCAGCAGCATTCCTGTGGTTGGATCTCTCACCACGGATAGACCAGAGTGCAGAGGGGTGGGGGGACAGTGGAGAAGAGAATCCAAATGCTTCTCTCTCTTGGTCAATCTAATATTAAACAGGAAAATGCAACACGCGGCAGAGAGAACAGAGTTTTGACAAGGGCATTATTACACAAGTATACAATCATAAGACCCATATTTACTGTGTGCAAAAAACTTTTCACGCACTTGATAAACTTCTCGAAAGCAGCATCAGTGTCATGGATGGGCAACCATGCCGGGTCACTCAGAAAACGCTTTTCCACCTCCGCCTGTAAGTCCACGCTGAATGGAGGCAGTCCATGTGGCAGCTGGGGGTTGGCACACAGCAAAAGTGTCACTCTCATCAATACAAATGTTATCTTTTAACAAATCAGAAGTACACTTAAGATTGAGAAATACAAAAATGAGAACAAAGTACTTTGAAGTATAGTTAGAAGTAAATGACCAGCTTACTGTGGTCAGTGGATGGAGAGGCTGGTGAGAGGGGAGAGGATGAGTCAGGAGTTCAAATTTCCCGGAGCATCCAACCTCTAGCAAAGACAGAGGCAGGTCTGCAGGCCCCAGAGGAGGCAACTCTGCAGAACAACATCAGTAAGCAGACCATAAGACCATAGTTTAAATGGTGCAGAAAAGCTACAGATAGATTAGACATTTCCCGTGATCCATAACACCATCTTGCTCCAAGCTATTAAAAAAACTACCACTTTATACTACAAGCCGTCCCACTGGTTGCCACACACAGGGATGTTTACAGCTAGGATAACTGATGTTACATTCATTATGTGTTGCATTTCTGTTAGCCACTGGCTAGCTGGCAAGCTAGTAAAAATTCAGAAAATGCTTTCAGACATTACACACCTGCAATGGTCATTTTCACAACATCTGTAGATTTAATGACTGCACATTAATAAAATCGCTTACCTATTCTGTCCATATCTTTCTATGGGGCACCGGACTGTTTCCAATCAACTTAGTCAGCGAAGTTGCAGTGTTCATACCAGATATGTTCTTCTTCTTCTTCTTCTTTGAATTTTAACGGCAGTTTGCATCCAACTAGTTGCATTACTGCCATCTACAGGACTTTTAATGCATTACACTATATTCTGTTAAATAAACCAGTATCCATTAAAAACTTAAAGAAAATTATTTTTCCCCTCCCACTTGACCCTATTTCTAAAATACCTTTCAGAGATAGATCTTCTACTCCAATCCCTCTCAAATCTCTGAACAACTCTTGTCTGTAGGAATCATATTTTTTACAGGACATTACAACATGATGCACTGTCTCCAGCTCCTGACAAGAACATAATCCATTCTGATGTTTACCTAAAACAAAGAGAGTACTGTTCAGAAATGTATGTCCTATTCTCAATCTTGCAAAAATAACTTCCTCCTTACGTCTCATCTCCTTTTTAGAAACATTAACTGAGTCAATTACCCTACTAGATATAGAAAAAAGGTGCCTCCCTTTGATTTCCTGTTCCCAAAGCTGTTGCCATTTTAAAATAATTTCCTGCCACACAATACTTTTGCCTTCTGACTTAGACAGATTTAGGTGGACATCTATAGCTTCCTTTTCCACAGCTTTCTTGGCTAACTTATCAGCCTTTTCATTTGACCTAATGCCCACATGAGCTGGAACCCATAAAAAAGAAATGTCTACCCCCCTCCTTTTTACATCTCTTATTACCAGTAGAATCTCATATATAAGGTCTTGACGACTCTTTGATAAGCCTTTTCCCAAACTATTGATAGCTGATACAGAATCACTACATATCAACACTTTACGGGTTTGAATCTGTTCAGTCCATTGTACTGCCATCAAGATTGCATATAACTCTACTGTAAATACACTAAGAAAATTTGAAGTTCTTTTAAAGGTTTGCATATTCCAACCCTGAACAACAAAAGCTGCCCCTGAAGCACCAGATTCTTGATCCTTTGATCCATCTGTAAAAATTAATAAATGCTCTTGATAATTTTCTTGTACATGACACTGAAATACATGCACCAAATCCATCTCAGGATTTTCAGACTTAAACTTAAGCAGCTGTAAATCTTTCTTTGGGAGCTCTAGTTGCCATAATGGAATTGAAGGCCACATTACTCCTGAACAGAAGCTCTTATCCAGAATAGACAGTTCTTGAGCCACAGTCTCCCCCGTCCATCCAAAACATGACAGATTTGTCACTTCCCTCTCCCAGCTTGGTTGAATAGCAACTTTAACTGGGTGATCACACCCTTGACCCATCAAATTTACCCAGTAGTTTGCCTGCAGCTGTTTTCTTCGCAAGTATAATGGTATCTCTCCTGTTACTATCTGTAAAGAACACACTGGTGAAGAGCGCACGGCTCCTGTACAAATTCTTAGGGCTTTCGCTTGGACTACATCTAGTCCAGCCAAAACTGACTTGGCTGCAGATCCATATGCCAGACACCCATATTCAATTCTAGCTCTAATCAAATAAATATAAATCTGTTTCAGAGAAGCCATGTCTGCCCCCCAGTCCATTCCACTAAGACACCTCATTAGATTCATAACTCTTTTACACTTGTCAATAATCGTAGATACATGCTCCCTCCATGTAAGTCTAGAGTCAAAAATGACACCAAGAAATTTAAAACTTTTAACCCTTTTCAAGTCCCTGCCATACATCTTTAGTTTAAGACTTTCATCAATTTTCTTTCTAGTAAAAAACATCATTCTAGTCTTCTCAATAGAGAATCTAAAACCCCACCTCTTTCCCCAGTTCTCCACTAGGGTTAAAGTTTCCTGTATTTTCTTCAGAGTGTACTGCACATTTTTCCCCCTTCTCCATAAGCTACCATCATCTGCAAATAATGACCTTCCAATACCTGGATCAACTTTAGAAAAAATATCATTAATCATTATATTAAATAATAATGGACTTATGACGCTTCCTTGAGGAGTTCCATTTTCAACTACCCACCTTCTGGACATATCTTTTCCTATTTTTACCTGAATACTTCTATTACTCAAAAAATCCAAAACCCAGTTAAACATGTTTCCACCAATACCTAACATATGCAATTTAATTAAAAGACCCTCTACCCATAACATATCGTACGCTTTTTCCACATCTAAAAACACTGCCACCACTGTCTCTTTTTTAACTTGAGCTTTTCTTATTTCATCTTCAAGGCATAAGATTGAGTCAATTGTACTTCTCCCCTTCCTAAAGCCACTTTGGCAACTGGCCATCAGTCCCTTTTCCTCTACAAAGTGCATTAGCCTACCATTAACAAGCCTCTCCATTAATTTGCCTAAATGAGAGGTAAGAGCTATTGGTCTATAATTAGTTGGACTGCTAGCATCTTTTCCTGGCTTTCTTATAGGAACAATAATTGCTTCCTTCCACCCTAAAGGAATTTTCCCCTCCTCCCATACTTTATTAAATAAATGTAAAACTTCTTTCAAACCCTCTTCACTAAGATGTCTCAACATGTTATAGCAAATCTCATCTTTACCAGGAGCAGAATCATTGCACCTACTCAATGCACTTCTTAATTCACTCAGAGTAAAAGGAACATTATACTTATCTTCTAATTTATCTTTCTGTTGAATAACCTCAATATACCTACTCCTTGTTTCTTCTCTACTCCTTTTTTCTTCATCTGTTAAATTATTAGAACTATGTACCTTACTAAAAGTATTAACCATCATTTCTGCTTTCTCCAAGTTTGAAATAGCCAACTGGTCTCCACTAGAAAGAATTGGATAGGACCATTCTCTCCTATTACCTTCCATCTTTTTAATCATTCCCCATATATCATTTATATTAGTAGTGCTTCCAATTGAGCTACAAAACTCCCTCCAATATGATCTTTTCCTCTGCCTTATTGTCCGTCTTACTACTGCTTGTGCTTGTTTATACTCAATTAAATGTTGAAAATTATGGGTTCTTTTTAATCTTCTAAAGGCCCTGTTCCTTTCTTTAACAACCTCTTCACAATTAATATCCCACCATGGTACCACTTTTTTAACAAACTTTCCAGAACTCTTTGGAATAGAAATCATTGCTGCCATATAAATACTCTGCCTCAACTCAATTTCATTTCTCTCAACATCCTCAAAGTCTTGGATTAAATTAATGTACAAATCACTTGTTTCCTTAAAACTCTCCCAATCTGCCTTTTTAAAAATCCACCTTCCATGACTCTCTTCCACATTCAAACCTACATCAATATCCAGTTTAAGTAGAATTGGGTAGTGATCACTTCCAACAGTACTCCCTTTATGCACTTCCCATTCACACCTTGGAACCAATCTACTAGATAAAAAAGTAAGATCTAATATTGACTCTTTACCAGTTCTGACATCAATCCTAGTCCCACTACCATCATTTAAACAAACTAAAGATCTACTATCCATTAACTCTTCAATGACTTGCCCATTATTGTCTATCCTTTCTCCTCCCCACAGAGTATTATGCGCATTAAAATCCCCACACCATATAACATTATTCCTGTCCTGTCCTTCTATCTCTTCTAGTTTATTTAATTCCAATGGTTTACAAGGGTTGTAATAGTTAATTATTACTACTTTCTTTTTATCTGCCCATACCTCCACTACCACATACTCTTGTTCCTTACCTACACCCAATACTCTATAAGGTACACCCTGTCTCACAAATGTAACACAGCCCCCACCATTTCCTTGCTCCCGGTCTCGTCTAATGGCAACATAGTTAGGCAAAACAAAATCAAACCTAGGCCTTAGCCATGTTTCCTGGATGCATAATACATCAGGCTTTACTGACCTACTAACTATAAATTGTTTAAAATCTTGACCATTAGCTAACAAACTCCTTGCATTCCATTGAAGAATTAACATAAATAATATCATCCTATAGCTCCCTCTTGATTTGGTAGCATCCCACTAAGGCCATCTCTCACCTCTTCCCACTTTAAACCGGTCATACCCAAGTGATGGACTGCTGCTTTTGTAATAATTTGTATCCTTTCTGTTTTTGACTTCACCTCAGATGTAGCATTAATCACCCCTGCAATGAAGATCACTAGATTCTTCTTTTCCTCCCATTCTTTTTCCTCCCTTTCTTTAAGAGACTCTTGCCTCGGAGTCCACACTTTTCCTGTAGCTTCCCTTCTCACACCGCTTCCACTAGCTCTTGTATGCGCCACCCTTTTAACTGCTTCTACATAAGTAACTTTGTTCTTTATTTTCATATTATGAATTTCAGTCTCTCTTTTCATTACTTCACATCCCCAGTAAGCTGCACTATGAGGCCCTCCACAATTACAACACTTAGGTATAGCTTGTTCCCCACACACCCCATACGCATGAGCTCCACCACATTTTGCACATCTTTTCTCCCCTTTACACATTTTAGCTACATGGCCAAATTTTTGACAATTAAAGCATCTCATTGGTTTATGAGTAAACTCTCTCACATTATATCTCATATACCCAAAGTAAAGAACTAGGGGCAACTCTTTAGTACTAAACTGAACCACAACTGACTCAGTTTCCGTTTTCTCAAACCCCCTTGTCAAACGCTTGGCACTTTGAACAGCATCACACTTTTCTTTGACATTCTTAACTAGCTCTTTCATATCCACTGATAAAGGAATCCCATAAATCACCCCTTTACTCCCTTGATCACCAACTTTCACACTCTTCGTTACTTTTGATTTTCCAACTATTTGCAATTTTTCGGCCCTTCCAACCTGCTCTTCAGAGACACATCCAATCAACAAATTGCCATCATTCAAAATTCTAGCATATTTCACTTCTCCCACCTGATTCTTAATTATCTTTGTCAACTTTATCGGATCCATACTCTTAACTCCTCCATCCTCCTCAAACCTCACAACAACATTCCATTTCTCCTCCTTCTCCTTGTTTTCCCTCAACCTCTTAGCTTTAAGCACCCTCCTAATTCGCCAACTACCATCATCCTCATCTAAGTCCTCCATACTCCAACAATCCTCCTCCTGATTTCCCTCCATGATAAGGAAATATCAGCAAACGCACTGTATATCGGACCTATACAGGCCGTCGGCCAATGCACTCGCAAAATATTTCTCAAATCAAACTAACCCCGATACAAAACAAAAGAAAGAAAAAAGGTAATGCTGCTTTTTTGATTTTACAAAACACCGCTACTCCTGTTTCAAAACTTTGCTTGCTTCAAACAAAACGCTCTCCTGCCGGACTCCGCTCTCAACCGCATAACACCGTTTTGGGAAGTCTGCCTGCTTCATGCGCTTGTTTCACACACAAACAGTCCTGTTGAATGCTTATGCTAATTACCAGATATGTTGGCACTAGTGTGTCAGTTTACTGTCTATGGTGTCAGTGTGTGTAAGGCGGATGTACGTCTCGCGGAAGTCGGTGATTCTTACATTTCAAAACATAATTGCAACTTTTTGTGAGATAATAAAAAAAAAAAAGTATGTTGGTGTGGTTTCTTTCATTGGTTGTTATTGTATTAACCAAAAGTATAACGTGAATAACTGTTTTATTTATTATTTATTCATCATTCGACCGATTTGTCCAACAGAGCTATGACATCATTTTCCTGCGCCTGTGTTGATGTGGAGAATCGGTGGAAATTATCGAACATTTTTGAAGCCAGAAAGGTTTGCTTAATAAGACAATGCAAACATGCAGTTATTATATTACAACATAGTTATCTGGTTTTAATGTAACCATTGATATAATAGTCCAGTAGACTGCCCATTGAATTGCTTCATTTGATCGATTATATTAACGTTAGCACACATTCGATTAGCAAGCGGTGCAAGCAGATGATGATGATGATGATGATGCCTGTTAACGTTAATGTTGTTATGTGCTATCAGCGTTTCACATGTAACAACTCAACTCTGCAATATAAATAGTGAAACTGCTGATATCCTTTTATAGGTTTAAACAGCGTGATCAAGATGGTCGTCTTTCCAAGTGCTTTAACAGAGGAAGAAGAGGCATTGCAAAAGAAGTATGCCAAATTGAAAAAGAAGGTAAGAGTCAATGTGTGTGCACTTGTTATGACATGAGCTCTTGCACGCGTACATAAACGACGAGGCTTTGTTTTTGTTCCACCTGACAATGTTTCAGTCGCATGTTTTTCCTTTCAGAAAAAGGCCCTCCTGGCTTTGAAGAAACAGAGCTCCACTAATCAGAACAATCAGGCAGGACTGAAGAGAAGTATGTGTTAAGGTCGACAGTTAGTAAGTGAAACAGCTGCTAGACGAACTTCTGTTTATGTCGAATTTTCTCTTCTTTTCTCAGCCTTGTCAGACCAACCTGTGCTGGACTCAGCATCAGCTACAGAACAGGCAAAGAAACTCATTAAGTCTGGGGCCATCAGTGCTATCAAATCAGAAAATAAGAACTCTGGTTTCAAGCGCTCACGGACATTGGAATGCAAACTTAAGGTGAAGACTGTATTCCACATTGGTTAAGAGTGTACTAATTGTGAGCTACAGTGTAATAATTGGTGTAAGTAATGGTTATCCTTTCTTCTTTTGTTTTAGGACCCAGAGAAAGGGCCGGCCCCAGCCTTTCAGCCATTTCAAAGAAGCTTCTCCACTGATGATGAGCCTTCTGAGGTAAATGTCTCACTTGACATTCTAACACAGAAACTTGGGTCTATCACAAAAGCTGAGCAGTGGACTCAATGAACACACACAGTGCAACTGTCTGTGTTGTATAAAGCTACTGTATGGGTAAAGAGCTTCATCCACACGTCCATAAAATGTCCATAACTTGGCCTATGTTGTCCCAAATTGTCTCATTATTTTTCCTATGGGCTGCATGTGATGAGCTTGAACAACAGGACTATGGGTCAATTTACACTGAACTTACACTTTAATGTCATTCACTGGGTTGCACTCTGTGCATACAAAAATGGGCTATATAAATAAAAGTGACTTGACTTGACTGTCTGCTCAGTTTGGTATACAGTACATCCTCTTTGGAAATGAAACCATGTTAATATGTATGAAAATCCCCATAAAGCTTTATTGTGGCGCTACTCAGTCTATTCATTTCCCTCTTCCAGTCTAGCAAAAGGACTCAAAGATCTCACAAATCTCTCTATGATTGGTAAGTACCAAGTTCAACTTGGTAACCTTTTTAATTGTTTTGAGTTTGGCCCACATTCTTTGAACAGTAGGTCCACACTGCATAAGCTAAGACATCTTTATCCATTATTTTAATTGTAAGTGTTATTGCATTCTTCCTTCCCCTTTCAGTTTTGTGACTCCAGGTGATCGTTCTCGTGAAGATGAGGAAGGAAGTGGGACGCCATTGCCTAGTGGGACGCCCTTGCCTAGTGGGACGCCCTTGCCTAGTGGGACGCCCTTGCCAAGTGGGGCGCCATTGCCTAGTGGGACGCCCTTGCCTAGTGGGGCGCCTTTGTCTAGTCGAGACACCGACCGTGACCAAGAGCGAGAACGTGAAGTGGAGCGAGAAAGAGATCGAGAAAGAGAGAGGGACCGGGAGAGAGACAGAGAGCGGGACAGGGGCAGAGATAGAGACAGAGAGCGCGAGCGTGACCGCGACAGGAGTCGAGAGAGGGACCGTGATCGCGAGAGAGACCGCGAAAGAGACCGCGATCGGGAAAGAGACCGGGAGAGAGACCGGGACAGAGATGGACCATTCAGACGTGAGTGTCCACAGTGTTGTTTTATACATTTTTGCCAACATTTGTGCTGTATCTTAAACTACAACTCAAAACTGTATTGGTGTAATTGTCAATTGTTCATTGATATTCATAAAATCTGACATGTATGTTTGCTTTTACATGCATGTGCGAGATGTGTTATGGTGTATACATTTTATTAAATGTTTTTGTGTGCACTCTTGTAGTAGAGCGGGAGAAAGAAAAATGAAAAGTGATTCAATTTTATGAAACTTGGTAATATCTGGCTAATGTGCGTGTTGCTCAGGCTCCGACACATACCCTGAGCGGAGAGGTGCGCGGAAAGGCAACACGGTGTACGTCTATGGCACAGGCCTGGTGGAAGACAGCCTGCGCACTGCCTTTTCCCCACATGGGAACATCATCGACCTGTCCATGGACTCCCCTCGCAAGTATGTCTGCAGTCATGAGTACAGCTGCCCCCAAATTCAGTCTGACAAAACCATTACTGTTCATTATGTGAAAGATTGTGGCTTTAAAATACTAAAATGGATTTTTAATGAAGGAAAGCTTGCTTAAACTAGTTAAATTAGATCAACAAATAAATCTAAAATTGTCTCTAGTGTTATTATCACTAACAGTAAATGTTTGGTATGTTGTACCTCCCTATTCCTACAGTATGTGTTGTAAGGCTGCTTCATAGAATAGTGACATGTCTCAGGGTAATGCTCTTTCTCTATCGCACCAGCTGTGCCTTTATCACTTTTGAGAAGATAGAGTCGGCTGACCAGGCTGTTGCAGAGGTGAGCTTCCTCTGTTCTGATCCAACAATAGCCATTGCAGGTTTTTTGAGGGCTGTGAGTTCATAATCATACTAAGTGGTTGGCCTGGTTGGGTACAGATCCTAAATGACTAAAATCTTCTGCAACATAATAGCATATGTAACATGATTTTAAGATTATTTATTTAGGTAATGATCATTTAGCCGTAATTTAAACGACGGGCAAAGTACCAAGTCAGTGAAGGAGCAAGGTGCCTCATGCATGAACTTTGTTGTGTTGTGTGGGTGCCATGTGAGAGGCTTTAGCTGACCCATTAGTGTTTAGGATTAGGATCTTCCTTGTAGTGTTGAATTAGCAAACCCATTTAAAGTTAGCTTTAGTTAGACTTTAGATTTTGCACTTTGCCCAAAATTTAAATTAGGGCCCCCAGTTTTTTTTTTGGATAATGATGTCAAATATAGTCAGATAAATCTAACGCAGTCAGGAAATTTCAGTATGGAAAAAGTATGGAATTTTGAAAAAGTGTAGGAACCCTGTATCATTGGAAAGACACCCACTTGCTTGATGCAAAGATAATAGTAGGCAAATTGGTCTTGATCCATTTAATCAATGTTTCAACGTCAGATGAAACAACAGGTAATATTATCTTTTGTATCACTCCATACACTCTCCATTTTTCTTTTTCTCTGTCTCAGTTGAATTGCACTTCAGTTGGTGACATTCCCATCAAAGTCAGCATTGCCAGAAAACAACCTATGCTGGAGGCAGCCACGGGCAAATCTGTCTGGGCTTCTCTGGGTAAGTCTCCAATCTATCACAGAAGAAGGCTGTTGCACATGCTGTTTGCTATCCAAAAAAGTAATGCCTTGTTTTTCTTCTCCACAGCTGTGCAGAACAGTGCGAAGGGTTCCTACAGAGATAAGAGAAACCAAGTTGTGTATGATACTGCAGACTTATTTAAGTAGGTTTGTCTAGTACTGTTTCTTATGTAGTGTGAGTTGTGGAATCTTCTGCTAGTGCTCAATAGAAAGCCGGGGTGCTTGCTTTTGTACAGATGCATTTACAGATTAGGAACGTTTGTGCAAAGACGCTTTACTCAGTTCATGTTGACAGCAGCTTTTTTTCTTTTTTTCTGTGGCACTCAATAAAGCTTGTCAATACATTTTTCCATCCCGGGGTTCGTGTAGTGTGTGATGTGAAGTGTAGTGCACCTCAGTGTGTGTTGTACACACAGCTCTCATTGCACTGTAGAGTAGCATAACATGCATTTATCAGCATGTGTGCAAAAAGGTAAAAGCGTAGGTCAACAATAGGCCTTCTTTTCATTTTTATCACAGCATGTTCACTAGAACTCTCTGACTTGCTGTGACATGACATTCATATTGAGCTGACCATTATTGTATTATGTAAGAATGGTTTGAGCACTAATGCATCATGTGTGTAATCATTAATCAATATGTTACTTCATATTAGAGGATTTTGATGGTAAGCATCGGTGACATTTTTTAATTGTTGATAGATTATGACGTTTATCTGCTTGACTTGAAAAACTGAATTAACTCTAAATGGTTAACACTGTGTAAACACTGCACAATACCAGTATTTTCTGTGGCAAGCCGGATATGCATGTCCATGGGCATTCTTGCTAGAGCAGACACCAACACCAACCATTCTGTAGAATTGAATTAATGACAGCCTGGGCTAACGTTTAGCAAATGTGTAGTCACTAGTCATTTTCTGACATTACTTGTTTATTGATATGTCACACAGTTACACAGAAAAGACACGCTGGATACCCTAATCCGTTGGTTCTCAATCCTGCGTCTGCCCCTCCTGTATGTTTTCTACCTTCCTGTGCTCTCCATGCCTGATTTAACTTGTCAGCAGCTGGGTTTCCATCCTACTCATTCACATATTTGAAGTGTGTTCATGAACATTTGGCTAAAGAAAATGCCAGTCTGTGCGTTTCCATCCTGAACACACCTGATTTGGTTGATAGAGAGCAGTTTGAGTGCACTAATTTTAATCACTTGTGTCTGAGGCAGGAATATATAGAAGATAATGCAGGATGAGGACTCAGGGAGGATTGAGAACCACTTCCCTCACCCAAATAACCCAACATGACCCACAGTAAAACCTCTTGATTGATATTTACATCTTTACATTCTCCAACTCTTGAGCTGGAATCTTCAGTCTCTAGTTCACTCACACACCACTGCTCCTCCTGATAAGACACAAGCCTGCCAGCAAACAACAGCCCAAATCGGCCTCACTTAACAGTCATGACAAAGGCAATCACCGTATCGCTTTTTTAGATTCCTTCAACTGCCCCCCCGCCCTCGACCCCTCCCACCCCTCCCTGGACCCCTGCCTCACTCTCCCTCTGTGCCTCCATACAGTTCTGTGCAGTAGTCTTCCCGTGTTGCTCCTTTAGGTGGCGCCGCAGGGCTGGCTTGTGGGCAAAGCGCACTTGGCAATAAGCGCAGCGGTGCGGGCGCTCGCCGCTGTGTAGGTTCATGTGATCGCACAGCGTGGCCTTCTGCGTGAAGGTCTTGTGGCACAGTGGGCATCGGTGCACCTTGGCCCCGCGGTGGACGCTCATGTGGCGGTTGAGGTTGCTGGCGTGAGTGAACTGCTTGCCGCAGCAAGGGCACACGTAAGGCAGATGGGTGGCGCGCATGTGCACTAGCAGAGATTGCGGCGACGGGAAGGCCAGACCGCAGTGGTCACACGCCACTGGACCCGACGCGCAAGATGTGGACCCCACCACAGCCACGGAATCGTCCGCACCTCCCCCCTCCTCGTCAGCTGGGACACCCATCACACCAATGCTTCCCCCGTCCCCGTTAGAATCGTCCAGCCCGTAGCGCATGGCCATGTCCTCTGCGCTAGGCTCCTCTCCTAGAACCTCCTCCTGACTCTCGCCCAGCCCATATTGCATCCTGGGAGGGCTGTCTGTCTGGGCGTGAGCAGAGAGGTAGGCCGAGCCCAAATCGCCTCCCAGAGCCAGTATCTCTGCCGGGGAGGGGAAGCGCCAGGCCTCTTGGTAGTTCACGCCTGCTGGCCGGCGATCTCGAAGGGTGCCACGCTTGCGGTGCCTAAAACCTCTTCCTCGTCCAGTACGGGGCTCAAGAAGTCGACGCCTCCAGGTGCGTGGGCCCTCCCTGTCCAGTCCCCCAATGCGGCTCCCTCCCTCCAGCACCATGCCTGCCCCACTGGGGTCAGACTCGATAGGATCCTCCAAAATCACGGGCTCTCCCACCTCATCATCCTGGATCTCTTCAGGTTCCTGATCGTCCTCTTTTATACAAACCCTCAGAACCTCATAGTCACTGTAGTCATCATGCAAGGAGGCAGTGGATGCTCGTGCCTACATCACAAAAGAGAAGTGTGTCAATGTAGCTCATTAACCAAGATCTTGTTCTTTGCAAAGTTCAATCTCGGCTACAACTACTCAGCTACAGCAAAGAGTAAAATGGATCCTCTTTTGTCCCATTTGTACTGGGCTTCTTTTTCTATCCCTTTTAAACCTACTGGACAGACAAACCTAGGTGTGGCTCTGGGTTTATTCACCTTGATCTCTGAGAGAGCATGTGCTTCCCTGTGCTGGACGTCTGCCTGTGACAGTGAGTCTGTGTGGTGGCTCCCTGAGGCCTGAGAGACCACCTCTGGGCTGTGGGGCTGGGGGGCCGAGACACTCTCAGGTGAACCAGGCTGCACTGAGGGGCCACTGCCACTCACAGCCATGGCCATGGACAGTGGCTGCTCTGTTTTAACGGCCTGTGCAAGAAGAGATACAAAGAACCTTTCACTCAAGCCCTCATTCAACTCACTGGATGAAACTAAGTGCAAAGCTGAATGAATTTGCTGATGCAGACAGCATTTCCCTAGTCACTACTGTGACACAATTACAGATTACAGGCAAACCCAACCATAATCATTTGTTTACCTGAATAATTCAGATGAACAAAGTAGAAACACTTCCAAGTCTGACAAACCCTTTGTTAATTATATCATACGTTGTCTGTATACCATCCACTACGTACCTCTGATTCTCTAGACAACCAAACACTAATAGCCCTGAACTTCTCATTCACTGTTATCCTGTATAATTGGAATGGAGCTACAAACAGGTTCAGTGTGATAATGTAATTTTGGATTCAGATGTAATGACTATGTAAAGAATAAATGTCACTGGCAGGGTGGTGGAGGATGTTACTTATAGGTACTGATGTTTCTGTTGTGTAGCAACTTTGCCTTACCCTGGTAGGGCTTGGATTCCTGGGTTGCATGTACATATTGAGGGCACCACGGCATTTCTCCACAATGTGCTCCATCTGCAGATAGCTGGCTGCAGTCAGGTAGTTGACGATGTCTTTGGAATGAAATTTCAACGAGCCTGTGTAACATGACTGGAGCAGTTTGCAGACAACAGTAGCACTGTGCAACACTGACACCTGGTGGTGAGAGAACAGGTCAGTGTCTTTTCAGAAATGTAGGAGACTAGACAACTATGAATGCCGAAGAGTAAGACTAAGACTAATGACTAGTATATTATAACATTTCTAGCAAACTGTCAACTTCTGTATTGATATGATGTTTTTGCCAAACATCCAGTGTAATACAACTGAGGATGAGCACACAATAATTTGCCTTGAGGACAACAAATACATCATCTGTAAGCTGCAAGACCATCAACAAGTAAAAGTCATCCTAATTCCTACAATGATTATATTCTTAAAAAATACTGGAAAACAGTATTATAAACTCAGACATTTCAGTGCAAATGTGGCCCTAAATATCTACAACATTAACAAAAACCTTTTAAAATAAAATAAAAAGCTTAAGAAAACAATGAAAGTCTGACTCCATCCTCAAGCCCTACAAGCACTCAGATCACCTTAAGAACTTGTTCTCTTGCGCACCTGTAATTCTGAGGAGGGGGACAGAAGAAACTGGTCCCTGAGAAATGGAGAGCAGGCAGCCAACACAACCTTGTGACCCCGAAATGCCTGACGACCACTGGCCACAATAGTGATGTCACAGAAATGTTGCTGGGTGCGTAGGGAGTTCATGTTGCGGAGGGCCACATCGCCGTGTCCCGGCAACTGAAAACACACCTCCTCCATCTATGTGGGGGGGGGGGGGGGGAATAACTGCAATTAGTGACCATTGAGCCATGAGTTAAAAGAGAATTCCGGACATTCTCTTCAGTACTGACATCAAAGACCTTTAGCTGGTTAACCAAAGCAACATACATAGAGTGCAACAAAAATATAGTAGGACCTACATTCTTTCTGCATGTCTCTCAACTGTCTCAATAACAAGTGTGTGCAGTTGTCATGGAGGCACAGATATCCATCTAAAATCTAAATGACTTAGCACAGGGCTGCCATCACTGTCTATACAGAGCACTGCTCAATTGCTTTGTGCATAACACGATTTTCACATCCAGCCTAATCATAACACATTTGCCTGTTTTGTATGTCACTTGACTGTAATGAATGAACTGCTGAAGAGATGTAGCGTTAACAAAGTTATCTTCACTGTTTTGAGTCTAATAGACTGTATGGTTGAGTCAGCCAGTCAGATGTCATGCATGGTCAAAGCCAGTCCGTCAATTTAGTAACTGTTCGCTAACATTTTGTAATGTTAGCTTAACCACCAAAGAAGAAAACACGTGGTTAACGAAACTACACACTTTGTTGAAAGATAGTATTGCTGGTTAATTACAACTAGTTACTACAATACACTAAGTTAATACGAACTGCCCTCCATGTAACAAACTAGTAATAGCCGTGGCTCAAGACCTTTTCATACTGCCAACTAGCAAGCTTTTGTTTATGTATAACGTTAACCTGGCTGATAGAATAGTCAACGACTTTTATCCATGATGTAAGGCAGGCAATCATATTATTATGATTGATAACGTTACAGTGTTGTTTATGAACTTGTTAGATAGCATTACTTCCTGAGAAAATAAGGCCATTCAAGGTTCATTACCTCGCTACAACACAGTGGCCAGGGAAATCGAATAGCAAATCACAGTAAACAACGTTGGGTGGCTAACGAAATCACTGGCTATGACAATAGGAAAACACATATTAAACTAGATGTATGTTGAATACACTTTTATCATCAGTTGCTTTTCCTATGGCCTCAACATACTTATTAGGGAACATCAGAGCCGCATGTTTAGTGGACAATGAAACCAAAAATCCTATTCTAAACGACTAGCTAATGTTAGCTAGACTAGCTGACGCTACGTGAGACACAACCACTTGAGCTACTGCTAGCTAATTAGCTAGCAAGTCAGTTTCAGAGCTAGCTATCTTTTAGCCGTTCACGTTAGTTCAAGATGATACATAACCGAAACACAACAGAAACTGTTGAATCTTACCTGTTGTTAACTCAAAAAATTGAAAAAAGGCGCCGTTTGCCTGCAATTGTCTAGCCAGGTCAAAACTTGCAATTACTGTGTTGGTGGTTATATGAATATGTGTTGTTTACTTTTCACTGGTAAGCTTGCTCTCCTGTTTTTTGGTGCTGGCAACTTAACGGACACCAAACAGCCACTTCCCCACCACTGCCCATGTCAACACGTCCGATAAGTGTCTTAAATTTAAAGGGGAATAGCTTCTAGATTATTTTAGGGAAGAATTAATTTCACATTAATGTGGCTTTCTTTTCCATTGAGAGACCCCTGATTGCCCTTTTACTTTCTACAGAAAATGTAGTTTCACTATATTCACTAGACTAGACACACGGTATTATCGAACACTTCTTGATGTTTTAACTTAGCAGTTGAGACCAATACTAACTAAATACTAGTATCTATCAGACCAAGTGATAACAGTATGACACATAGGACAAGAACGTTTTTCCGGCGTGCACACAATGAGTATGCAAGATTTCCACAGTTTGTATTTAATCTGGTTGCAACATCTTCATAGTGTGTGCAGATTAGCACTAGACCCCTTTCTTTCCTTTGTCCACCGAGAGGTAGGTTTTACGTCAGTTCAGTAGGTTCTACGTCGGTGACGTAGTCGCGTCAAAATACGTCCTCTTTTGATTTCTGGAGAATATGTCGGCATCCGCACCGATGGACGAGGTAAGACCACTGTGAATGAACAATGGTAGAGTAGCTCTTTCGTTTTTGGCAGTGCTGTGTGTTTATTTCTTGGCGCAATACTTGTTTTCCCACTGTCCTCGGTCTAACACATTAGCCTAATTGCTTACGTTAAGACAACCTACTGGTTGGTTGCAGTTTAGCTAAGTTTGCAGATTAATCAGTTGCAACCGTCTTGCAGCTAATGTTAACGTTACAGCTGAGCTGCAGCATAGTGTTAGTTTTGATACGAGGTGTTATTTCGCACACGCAACTTTTTGTCTTACCTAGACTAGACTTTGCTAGTTACAATGTTTAGTTACTTGGTTGTCTTTGTTGTGATTGACAAACTATCCACTCTACTGTCACAATTCTGTCATTAAGTTCTCACGGGTGGTGAGATAGTATTTGTGTTACTTTTGAAATTCATTTTTACGTCCAGTAGTCCAGCTCAGTTATGTTGGTACTTGAACATAGCTCAGTTCAACAAGGAGAGAGCAGTTCAACTCGCAAATGACATGAACAGTGTTTTCTTCTCCAGAAGTCCACTGAAAGAAAATCACAACATTCCAAACCAGATGCCAGGGAAGTAGGTAAGTGCTGCGATTGTCTTTTACCTTGATTACAATCCATTAATAATAGCTTTAGATGCACTTCTCTTTCAAATGCATGATTCAACAGTACAATGCCAAATACACAGATATACAGTAGTGGGACTTACTAGAGTGCTCCTAAAATAGTTTTAGCTTAAGGAATCTTTGTAGGCTTAGATAGATAGATAGATAGATAGATAGATAGATAGATAGATAGATAGATACTTCGAAGCTCTGGTCAAGGAATCTCTGTTGTCCTAATAGTGATGTTATGTGGGGAATATCATTGGATAGGAGGTTTTGTAATGGTGAAGATTGAGGAGAGCAATGTGATTTCATCTGCAGCCACTAGCTGTTGCATTCAATGTTATGTTTATATTATACAGATGTGATTTATATAATATAAAAAATAACTCTCACTTAATTATTGTGCAACTGATATTCTAATTTCTGGTCTGTTCACCTGTAGGCAATGCAGCAAAGACTCTCACATCAACTACTTCCTACTGTTCCTCATCCCCGTCTCCTAATACAGCCAATATGAGCTCCTCTGCCCTTGGTAGCAAAACTCTCCCACCTTCCAGCTCCTCTTCCTCATCTTCATCTTCTTCAATCGGCACTTCGCCAGTTGTCAACCCACCACCAAAGATCCACCGTGCTCGAAAGACTATGAGTAAAGCTCCCCCAACACAGGTGAGGTCACGTAACCCTGGATAAAGGGATTGCTTTATCTATCTTTTGCTGCTACAGTAGATAAACAGATGCATTTCAATTGCATATGGTGCATGTGCTGCTCATATGTTATATGCTATAATGCTACATTGCTTTGCATTGCATTGCATTTGAATTTAACACTGACTATCCCATGTCACTGAAGAATCTGTAAAATCCTCTTTAGGAGTTTTGTTTTTATGTTTCAATAACCATACTGACAATGTTTTGAGAAAAAATATATCAATGATATTTCGTTCTCCATAACTGAGCAGTCTGTTCATTTTATACGTTTATATCTATAAATTAGGTGAGGTGTATTGAGGCAGCTATTGTTCCAGTAGCCCCTGAGGAGCCCTTGACCAGCTTGGCATCAGACCTTGACACAGGTAAGGCAGTTATTTACATCACTAGCATCACATTATTGGTTTATTGAAATCTCATTAATGATGGGGGTATATAATGGTGATCAACAATGACTAAAGTTTCAGGACATCCTAGGAGACCGATATTTGTACAAGATGAGCTTGATTAGGATTCCCTCTGTTTCTAGCTGTGAAGAGAAGAAAAGTGGGCACAGATATGGAACACACCCCTCCGCCTAAAGAGAAGGCAGAGAAAGGTGCAGCTGTTGTACCAGAGGTGGGTGTGAGAGAGAGCACATATATGCAGATATAGTGTTATTAGCAACTCATTCACTGTGTGGTCTGTTTGTATTCCAGCCGGTTAATGTGTCCACCACTCCAGAAAAAGTAGAACCAGTCACCGTAGCAACCAAAGACCATGGAAGTGGCTGGCTGGAAGACCTGGATGATGATGCTGATGAGGAGGACTTCCATCTCCTCTATAACAGCTATGCAGGAGATGATGTCATATTCTCTGATAGCAAGGTAAACAAGATGAGGCACAACGGATCAGACTCATCTTCTCACTTTGTACAGAGTATAAAGGTCATTGCACGTGAGTTTGCTTTGCAAAAAATGACCAGTTACATTTCAGATGAAAGCTGATACTGACACCTCCGTCACTGAGTGCCTGTGGTCTCCTCTTGTTTTGCAGTCAGAAGATGGGATGCTGGAGGACCAGCCTTGTGGAAGGGAAGGAGAGGAGTCTGGGAACTTGTCTGACCCTGTATGTATCTTGACTAACTTCTTGAGACGTTAAAATAATTGTGCCTTTTTGTAAGCTAACGTTTGCATTGGAATCGGATATCTTTATATCCTCTTCAATAGCTATGGCCTTGCCACTTGGCTACATTTTCTGTTAATACCGACATGTCTTGTAATCCTCAGAGCCCACTGGCTGAGAAGCAGCGTGGGAAACTCCAGAAGAAAGAGGGCAGGAATGGGTCGCCGTGGGCAGCCCTAGGACGGGGCAGAGGAAGAGAACAGACCAGCACGGTGGAGGATGATGCTGCAGGTATGGAGGAAACATGGCAGGGTCAGCATGATGCTCCTACACGAGAGACAACTTTTGCCCATTATTGATATTAGCGCTGACACTTACACCTTTACTGTATAGAAAATCAAATATATATGATCATGTTTATGCTTAGATGACACTTTTGTCCAATGACATAAATAAACATTACAGAATAATAACAATAACCATCCGCATATACTGTAGAAATCACAATTCTATATGAATTAGTTAGGTTCAACGTAAACAGATGAGTCTTTAAACCCTTTTTGAAGACCCCAAAACTAACTCCCAAAAAGATTTTTTCTAATTCAAGCATACACATCCCAATTTTATTTGAATTTGTAAAAAAGAAATCCCCATGGTGTCTTGTGTGTGTGTGGGAGCGTTTGTGTTTGTTCTGGACGTGTTTGTAAGTGTCTTGGTGTGAGGTTTAGTTGTGGATGATTAGCCGTCCATGTGTTCTCACAGAGCCACCCTCGGGCCCGGCGGCAGCTCCTGGGGGCGTGTCCAGTGACTACACAGAGGTGCCATTGGGCTCCCTGGACATATCCGCAGCAGACAGTCTCACTCTCTCCCCACACCCTGGTCAGTCAAGTACTTTTAATATGATTGCTTCATGTTCTACTTGATGTTCCAGTTGATGACTACTTTAACTAGTTTTTGGATTTGCTATTGGTGATTTGTAATAACCATCCAGCACCCCTCCATCTGTGTCTTTCTCTCTTGTCATGTGTTGTCCATCCCTCCGTGCCTCTGGGTTCACGTGTGTGTCCACCTGCTAGAGGGCAGTGACAGTGGGGAGACGGAGCGCCTGGAGGAGCTGCCGTTGTGTAGCTGCAGGATGGAGGCTCCTCGCGTGGACGGCCTGAGTGCAAGGGGCAGCCGCCTCTGCATGGCCGTTGAGAGCGTCAATGGAGAGGTGTGTGTTTGTGTGTGTGTGGTGTTTGTGATGGTGTGTAGAGTAGAGTCAGCGATTCTGGCAAAGGATTGTTTATATTTGGGCTCAACAGCCAATGAAATTGCACTCCTCTCATCTTTTCTCCTGAAGCCACCACGGCTGGAATTGTTTGCCGATTGTTGTTTGTTTACCATTAGCTCATTAGCTCTAAACACACTCACAGAACAGACAGCTAGAGAGTTTAGGTGAACTAGATAAAGACTGAAATGTATTACAATTGCAGACTATACTTTAAAATAGTCTACCAAAGACATCACATGTAATGCCTATAGACTTACACATCTTGCTTAGAGAATTGTCAGCCAAAACTGATGAGCACACAAAGAAATTAAGCATACAGATAGAGAGTGTACTACTGTGATCTCAATGATCTCGTGTCCGTTGTGTCTCCCTGTGGGCAGCTGGTGGGGTGCACCAGCACTGTGGTGAAGGGGGAGACCATGCGGCCCTCCAGTCGAGTGTCCCTCATGGTGCTGTGTGAGAACCACCGCTCACACATGGTCAAACACCACTGCTGTCCAGGCTGTGGCTACTTCTGCATCTCGGTAACACATTGGCTCTGCACGTTTTCCTGTGAAATGTGTAGTGTGTCAAAGAAAACACATTTTAATGACCTAATGCTTTCTATCTTTGTGTCTTATTTGTATCACTCTCTTGTTTTCCTTTATTTCTTTCTCTCTCTCTCTCTCTCTTCCTCTCTCTCTCAGGGCACGTTTCTAGAGTGTTGTCCTGATGTGCGTATCGCTCACCGTTTCCACCGGGGTTGTGTGTCCGTTTTGGGAGGTGGGCGTGGTGGTAGGGGGATGAATGGTGGCCTGCTCTTCTGCCCTCACTGTGGAGAGGATGCCTCGGAGGCTCAGGAGGTCACCATAACACCCCCAACATCTTTGGCCGCAACTGTGGTCACTGCATCGGCCTCCACCACTACGCCAGCACTACCGCCCCCCCTCACATCCCCTGTGGCAGCAGGGGCATTAAGCAATGGGAAGAGGCCAGGAGGACCTGTGAGGTGGGTGTGTGTGCTGGGGTGTGGCTCATATGTCTGTACGAAATATACTTGTTTAGGTCCCAAAACTAAAAATATTGTACTTCAATTCCAATGTTTTCATATTTTCTTTGCCCCTGTATTTCTACACTCTAAAAATGGCTTATCTTGGGAGGAACATTAATATCTTCTCAAACTTGGAAGACAACCATATTTTCAGAATAACTCAAAGTTTGTACTACATGTCCATTGATCTTATATAAAGCCTTCAATTCGAAACAAAATGAAAAAAAGTGTGATATTGAGGGTATTATAAATTTTGTATCAATATGGCATCAATCAGTATTCGTCTGGAAATACTTATTAATGTTGAGCCAGTATTTAAGGATAATTAAATTAAGGATTAAGGAAGATTAAGGATAAAACTAGATGTGGTTGTATTTTTTAGTCATTTTAATAGGACGAAAATAGCATGTGGGGTAGCTATTAGAAACCTGAAAATGGGAATAGTTCAATGTTTCATCATTTAGTTTACAAAGTCTTAATTTTGTACCATGTTTCCTCAGGAAATCGATCTATCTTGTTCCTGAAGAACTCTGTCTAATTATCAGTGGTACAACACTGATACTTTGTACGCTAGATGTCCAATGAGCTACTTCCACATAGACATCCTACTAACCATGTACCATTTTAGTCTTTTGATAGAAACACACAACCTTCCCTTGTTTAATCCTTAATGTCTTATATGTGGAGAACTCAAATATTGGCATAACATGAATGAACCATTGTATTTAAAGAGAACCTAATGATTTATACCAAATGTGTATAAAAATAAGTTCATAATACCCTTAAAGTAGAATTCCAGAGATTTTTCACATTCTTGCGGTCACCGAGTACTGACGTTAAGAAAAAAAATGAAAACAATAGAAAAAAAACTTAGATGGTGCAGCAACAACCATATCGAATTTGACATGGATGACCCTATTAAAAATCCAAAGCTTTGAAAAAGCAGCTGTTTGTGATGATTTAAACTAGCACATGTGCGTATGAAATTGACCAGTTATGACTGTCGATCTTACATGATGATGTGAATGTCCATCTCAAATATGGTAGACAACACTACACAAAAACAGGTCACATCTCTTTCACAAAAAAGAAATCAGTCTTGACATAAAGCGCATGTGAAGGTTAATCACGATGCTATTGTCACGTGTCTTTGTGGTCATGTCCATTTAGTGCGAGGATGCGAGGCCGAGGCAACATGAGCCGCCCTCCTGAGCAGCCCCCGGCACCTCCCCCTCCCCCCAGCGCACCGGCAGGAGCCAGCGCAGACGCCGCCACTCCCGGCGAGGGGGGCGTGGACAGTGTGGGCCCCTCCCTCTGTCTGCCCAATGGCAAACCCATCTGCCCCAGCGCACTTCCACTGGGGGACAGGAGGACGGCGCTGCAGAAGGCCATTCTCACGCAGGACTCGGAGAGGTACGAGTGGCAGGTGTGATCAGGATGCAGCAGAAATGCTCCCAAGGGTCCCACGGGTCATGGAGTTTTGATAAAATCTATTCCAGACATGGAAAGTCAGAGAATTTTATAATATTTGAGATAAAGTCATGGAATATCAGGGAATTTTGTTGTAGCAGTTTAGAATCTACTTGCCAAAACACATTAATACAAATATATTTCCACACAGAATTGGTGTATATCTAGTTATTAGCTTAACGGCTTGTTTGAGTGGTGATGGTTAGCCCAACTTTGTTTATTCAATGCCCATCTATTCATATTCTGCTCTAAAAAAGTTAAAGATTCTTGAACACTACGCGGCTGCTCTGAAATCTTATCTCATTTTAGGTCATGGAAATTCAGGGTTTTTTCAGGGAAAGTCAAGGGAAAAGTAATGGAATTTTACACTTTACGTAGAGTGGGAACCCTGTTCGTCTGATCACACATTTTCCCATACATTGGACGGAGAGACAAAGCTTTTAGACTTGGAAGTTGCTCTACATTGCATGGTGAGATGATGGTACTAAGTCTCTACTCAATTTGCTGTCCTGTGGTTGGTCAGGAAGAAGAAGCTGAGGTTTCATCCACGGCAACTGTATCCAGCAGCCAAGCAGGGAGAGGTGCAGAGAGTTCTGCTCATGCTCAGTAAGTTTTCATAAGGAACTCAATGATGTGCTCAACATGATTAGTGTGGAAATATTCTTGTCAAACAAGAATATTTTCACAAATTTGATTAACATGAAATATAGGTGGTTGGTAATATGAGTGAGACATTCAATACTAGGCCTATTTGTAATGATGTTTACTCTGATGTGAATTAGTTTTTTACTGTACACTGCTTCTAATGTGTGATGGAGAGAGCATCAGTTAAATGGAGTAAATGGAATGTAGATGCTCACGTGGATGTCACTGTGCTGTTCCAGTGGAGGGCATTGACCCCGCCTACCAGGCGGACTCTCAGAGCAGACGCTGTGCTCTCCACGCAGCGGCCCAGCGGGGCTTTCTGGAGGTCTGCTACCTACTGGTGGAGGTGAGTTCTGCTGTGGAAGCCACGTCTGTGTAGCCTAGAAATCTAGACGCGCCCCTGCTGCCAGGGCTAGTCTAGCAACTCTCCGTTGGCTTGTGAGCTCCAGATATCCAGACTTCGTCGGGCCAATGAAATCGTGTATAGAGTCGGTAGGTGGGCTTAACATAATGATTGATGGCAGAGTTGCAACGGTTTGGCTTGAATTCCCTGCTACTTGAAAACAAATAAGATGGATGTTGCTGTTGGCGAACAGTGTGACACGAGTTAAGCTTTTATTAAGTTGGCAAACGTTTGAACTAGCCAACTAGCTCCGCTGGTGGGAAACGCATGGGACTCATAGCGCTGTCCTATTGCGTGCAGAGGGAATTTGAAAGACAACTGATTATCCCGCCCCTCGGACTGAGCACTGCGAACGGTGAGTGTCCAGACCCTACATGTAAATGTGGGTCTGGCTCGCCAGGCTAACGTCTGTGTGCTCCTTAAGCCAGACCTGCCTCAGACACGGGCACGCAGAATGGAGCAGCGCTTCATTACACCGTAGTACCAGAATAGAGTGCATGAGCATCATTATGATTCTTGGTTGATAAATTTCAATAAGCAAATGAGAGTACATCCCATCTAAGTACATTATAATCACCACTAGCCTTATTATCTTCAGCAAAGCCCACATGCATGACCATACACCCAATTGTGTTCCAGGCTGGTGCTAAAGTGGACGCCCAAGACAAAACACTCAGGACTCCTCTACTTGAGGCGATCGCTAACAGTCACATGGATGTGGTGCGCTATCTGATCCAGAGTGGAGCCTGTGTCTACCATGCTGTGAGTGTCCACCCAATCATCTTGCCCGTACTAAACATGTGTGAATGTCCCCTGGGAGGCTGATGTTACCCTATATTACTTCTGTTTCTTTAAGGCCAGCATCCCAATTACCCTTTTGACTACAGTTCATCTTTTCAGTTATTGTAAAAGTTTTCAGTACATTTGAGAAGGGTGTCTCTCAGGGAGTAGAACAGTTGTGGTGACAAGTGTTGCCTTTAGATGTGTTCATCAGTATATGAAGAAAAGGCCCCAGCTCTCTGTTCAGGGGGGTGGGTATGAGGCACTGGGCCATGTGTAGGTGGTCAGATAAATGCCATTGTTGTGTTCTTTACTCTTGCCTTGCCTCTCAACCTCCTCTCACTCAGGAGGAAGACGGGTCCACAGGTCTACACCACGCCGCCAAACTTGGTCACCTGGACATTGTGACTCTGCTCCTGGGAACAGGACAGGTGGACGTGAATGCCCAGGTGAGACATTGATGTGTGAAGTCATTTTATTTTTTGTCAGTTTATACTCATGTGTTGGTACATCTGTAAATACTCATCAGTGCCCTTCCTCGCTTTTCTCTCCTCAGGATAGTGGTGGCTGGACGCCCATCATCTGGGCAGCAGAGCACAGGCACTTAGATGTGATCAGAGCTCTGCTGGACAGAGGAGCAGATGTCATGCTGAAAGACAAGGTAACGCTCACATACAGTACTGTATAAACATTTTAGGCATTTCTCTAACACAATATTTGTTTCTTCTGCATTGATGTGTCTGTAAATTTCAATTCCAGACATTCTTTTTTATGCATTTTGTATGATTTGTGATTTGCTGCGCATTTGGCACTTCAGAGATGTGTAAGGAAGCCTGTTTATTAAACAATTACAGGAAGACTTATTTGATGACTTGCACTCAGTTTATTCACTCTAATGAAGTAATGTATACAGTATGTAATAATGCTTAATGTAAAAAAAAGTGCAAGGTGACACTTATTCCTCTCTTTAGCTTCTGTAATCATCCCTCTCTGTAGGTTTCTTTTCATAGCTGTAGGATTTCATTATGCACACTTTACCAGACTATCTTCATTTGCAAAAAAAGGGATTTTATTAACATTTTAGTCAACAGACCTTCATCAGCTTATCGGCCTGTTGAGTTTTTCTTATTCTTGTTCAGTTGGCCTCTGGTGCTCTCTGACGCACCTGTCACTCAGGTGTATGAAAGTAGTGTTTCTCATTACAACACTTAGAAACACACAGGCACACTGGTGCGAGAGCAACATTTCACATGCAACATGTTAAACTGTAAGTGGCCGCTTCTGATTAGAGTCCCTCGCTCCCTCCCTTCCTTCCGTCTGTAGGAGATGAACGTGTGCCTGCACTGGGCATCCTTCGCGGGGAGTGCAGAGATCGCAGAGCGTATTTTGAATGCTGGATGTCCATTGTCATCGGTCAACATGCATGGGGACACACCACTACACATCGCTGCCCGGGAGGGGTACCTGGACTGTGTCACGTGAGTGAAGATAAAAATCAGCTACATTGTAAATCTGAGAAGAGTGGGGTATTTTCCCCTAGCAGTTGATGTCCTGTCTTTCCAGCTGTTACAATTCCAATTCCATTTTGTTTTGTTTTTATGCTCTTTGACACAGGGTCCTTCACTTAGGATAATCAGACTGCGGGCATTCTCAGTGTTGTATAAGTCAAGTCTGATTTGTCTGTCTCAGGTTATTCCTTTCAAGAGGGGCTGACATTGACGTCATGAATCGTGAAGGAGACACGCCCCTCTCTCTAGCACGCTGTGATTCGCCAGTGTGGGTAGCACTTCAGATCAACAGGAAGTTGCGCAGGGGAATAGCCAACCGCATTGTTCGGACAGAGAGAATCATTTGCAGGTAGGTGTTAAGTTTTAGATGTTGCACATGCCCATTGCAGCTGTCTAAATTCTATAGATAAATTCTGTGTGAGTGTGTAAATCATTAGTATTGTGTATAGTGAGCTAGTTGTAGTTGTTGTAGTGTCACCGGAAGGACATTATTTGTATTGGGGTAATACATAATATGGTATATTACGTTAGACTGTATAAATAAAAGGACAAACTAATGTTCCTGTTATCTTAGTTACATACTTGTTATGCATGTTGCATATTGTCAAATATATTGTATGAAATAATTTGTTTAATGCAATTATTCCCCACTTTGAAGTGATGTAGCCCAGGGCTATGAGAACGTGCCTATCCCATGTGTGAATGCAGTAGATGATGAGGGCTGCCCCTCAGACTACAAGTACATTTCAGAGAACTGCGAAACCTCAGCCATGAACATTGACCGGAACATCACTCATCTACAGGTGGGAAGATTGGTTAGGACACTTTTATGATCAGAAGGATGGTGTTCTGTACGTGCTGTCTGCTCTATGGGCCTGTATCTCAGTCATTCATTAGAACTTTAGCACAACTCTTTACTCCTTCTACTTAACAATAACACTGGCAGGACACATGTCACTGCGGAAGACAAACAGCACATTTATTTACACATCTGTCCACATCTTGCTTTTGGTGCTTGTGACCAAGCATCTCTTTGTTTTGCAGCATTGCAGTTGTACTGATGACTGCTCCTCCAGTAACTGTCTCTGCGGCCAGCTCAGTATTAGATGTTGGTATGATAAGGTAAGTGCAGCAGTCCTTTGTTTTAGTATGTGTCTGTTGTGCTGTATACATTTAGTCATAAAGTCATTTTTCATGAGACAAATTGAGAGAGAAGATGGTACACAAAGAAATGGCCTATTTTGTAACTTTTAACTGCATTTTCATCTTCTGTGTTTTTCTAATACCCAGGATCAGCGGTTACTGCAGGAATTTAATAAGATTGAGCCTCCCCTGATCTTTGAGTGCAACCTGGCGTGCTCCTGTCACCGCACCTGCAAGAACAGAGTGGTGCAGGCTGGCATTAAGTAAGTCCTAATCCTCTATTTTGGTTTGAAGCATCAGGACAATGCAGTTCAGGTGCAGTCATTTATATTGTACCAATAACATTTGATATTGTCCCAATACCTGAACCCCCTAGAGCAGTGGTTCTCAAACTTTTTCTGTCATTCCTCACTTTGGAGGTGGGGAACTTTAAGCCCCACCTTATTGCTCATTTTGGTTCCACGTTACATTTCCTATCTTGGTCCACTGGATCAAGATGTTATTTTAATTCATATGTCGGTCTGTTTATGACACTTATGTTTGCATGTGGCTGTTTTTTTTTTAATTCATAATCTTCCATGTCAAAACAGAAAGGCATGATTTACAGATAGACACAAAAGAACAAATTTCCTCCTGTTCCTCACGCCCCACCTGTCATGTTTCTATTCCCTACTAGTGGGGCCCGCCCCACACTTTGAGAACCACTGCCCTAGAGCAAGCACATAGGTGACAGAGGCCAGAAGCTCCCTATTAGTAGGGAAGAACCTTGAGCATATGTCAGCTCATAAATGGGGGAACCATCTGCTTTAGGGCAGTATAGAGAGGAGTTCATTACAAAGAGGACAGCAAAGAGCTTTTAGAAATAATATTTGATTAACTGTGAGATGTATTTATATAATCTCAGTAACACATATTTAAATAGCAGAAGCAATTGAGCCTGATCTGGTGAATTGAATGCTGCTGGAAGTCACTCTGAATAACAGTGTCAGCATCAGCTAAATGCAAAAACAGTAATACTAACAGTAATGTTTAAAGAGCTGAATGGGGGAGATTCCTAAGAGGAGGAGCTGTCATGTCTGTTTGTGTTTGTCTCTTTCAGGGTTCGTTTACAGCTCTATCGGACTGAGAAGATGGGATGGGGTGTAAGAGCTTTGCAA
This sequence comes from Alosa pseudoharengus, assembly GCF_046254945.1. Classification (NCBI taxonomy): domain Eukaryota; kingdom Metazoa; phylum Chordata; class Actinopteri; order Clupeiformes; family Clupeidae; genus Alosa; species Alosa pseudoharengus. The sequence goes on from NW_027468685.1 coordinate 30,732,752, forward strand.
GACATCCCCCAAGGCAGCTTCATCTGCGAGTACGTGTGTGTGTGTTTCTCTGTGTGTGTGTGTGTGGGTGTGTTTGCATGACAAGCTTACAGCAAAGTGTGTTACAGTTTACAAAATGCAATGAAATATCCAATTCATTTTAGAATGTTTCCAAAATAGTTCTGTTTTGCTTTGTTTTCATGGAGGATTTTCTGGAAATTTATTTTTTTGCTGGTGTGCTGGATTTGTTTTGATTTGTTTTCACAGGTATGTGGGGGAGTTGATATCTGATGCAGAAGCTGATGTGAGAGAAGACGACTCCTACCTCTTTGACCTCGACAATAAGGTAGAACACCTGGTGCTCTCAGACAGACTCATCAGAGTGTATTCACCCAACAGAGTGTATTCACCCAACAGTGTATTCACCCAACAGTGTATTCACCCAACAGTGTATTCACCCAACAGTGTATTCACCCAACAGTGTATTCACCCAACAGTGTATTCACCCAACAGTGTATTCACCCAACAGAGTGTATTCACCCAACAGTGTATTCACCCAACAGAGTGTATTCACCCAACAGTGTATTCACCCAACAGAGTGTATTCACCCAACAGTGTATTCACCCAACAGTGTATTCACCTCAGTTTAGTATTTCCCCCCTTTCTTGTTTGGCCTCATCTGCCTTGGCTCCCTCAGATTTAATGTATTCATGGCTTGTGGTCTTTGGCCTTCATCATGGTCCAAGTCATCTTACTCTTCCTTTTTTATTTCAGGATGGAGAGGTGTATTGCATAGATGCACGTTACTATGGCAACATCAGCCGCTTTATCAACCACCTATGTGATCCAAATATCATCCCAGTACGTGTCTTCATGCTGCATCAGGACCTGCGCTTCCCCCGCATCGCCTTCTTCAGCTCTAGAGACATATTCACGGGACAAGAACTGGGGTGGGTGTCTGCCAACATACTATTGCAATATTAATCTATGAAACTGTTATTCAGTTACTGTCCCTAAATTAGGAAGTTATGCTGTGTTATTGCTCCCCTGTCCTGTCCTGTCCTGCAGCAGGGCTTCAGACTTTTCAAATGTCATACTTCTTTTAATAGGTGGTCTTAAATGGGCACAGTTTAATGTGCTTACATTCCTCTCTACTCCAATATTTGTTATTTAACATTATTGGCTCCTACCAGTTTTGTAATGGTATCATGTTATTACTGTAGCAATAGCACAGTAGAAATTATAGTTGCTTTCTCAAATGGCAAGAGTAGCATGAATGATTATTGCTTATTGTTTTTATTTAATAGAACTGTTTTGTAAGAATAGTTGTATGTCCTTAATATTCAGCTTCATCCCCAGTAGACAAGACCAGACATTTGAGAAACACTGCAGTTACAGAACACTTGGTGGTTACAGAAATATGACCCTCTCTTTACACAGGTTTGATTATGGGGATCGTTTCTGGGACATCAAGAGCAAGTACTTTACCTGCCAGTGCGGCTCAGAGAAATGCAAGCACTCTGCTGAGGCTATCGCCCTGGAGCAAAGCCGGCTTGCTCGACTTGAAGCCTGCCCAGAACCAAGCGCCGATTCCGGAATGACTGTGTTGGGAAACTCGTAGGCCTTTTTTGAGGCCTGATGCATGTTTTTTTCTGACTCTCTCTGGTGTCTTTGTATCTACTGGGCATCTTGGTTGTGGGGTGGTGTGTGATTTTATTCGCTCACTTTTCACTGAACTGCCGACTGCCTCAGACACAATAATGTTGATGGAGCACCAAAGCACAAGAGAGCATCCTTTTGATTTCATCATGAAATATATGGTTTGCTTTTCTAATGTATATGTACAATTTTTTAACCCACAATAGTACTTTGGTGCTGTAATGTCACCAGAAACATGAAGCATACTGACCACCATACATTTCTAAGACATTGTCTACTAAAAGAGAACTCTGATATGTGTGAAGTCCTCTCCCCATTCCAGTCCTATTGCGTGCCATTCAACTTGAACTGAACTTCTCAGATGTTCCATTTCACTGCCTGGTGAAGTGAGTGTGTAGATTTTAGCTGGCTAATTTTAGGGCTGTGTAGATTTATTTCTTTGTTATTTTATTACATTAAGGTATACTTTGTTTTATTTTTTTCATGTAATAAATATATTAAAAGAACCCTGTACTGTTTTTTTATAAACTCATAGATAGGTGGCACAGTCAGAGATTTGACTGGTAAGAAAGTAAGAGAAATGTCTTTGAATTGCAACTCGAAATAGGCTAAATGATTCCTAGTCTGTTTGGATATTGTAGACTGCTCCTTTACTTTAGTTCTTTTGAATGAGGAAATGGAAAGTAAACAAAAGTAATGGCAGGTTAGTCAGTGATGCCGATCATTTTGAATGGTTTTCCATATCACCACAGAAAATGTTAGGTTGAGTCATCGGCTGTTAATAAAGACAAGTTCTGTGGCACTTGAAAACATTTCTTTTCCCAGATCAAGTAACTTCAATCAGCGCCAGGAATGTACTGCTAAACAACGTTTTAGTCATGAAAAAAAATTTCGTTTTTGAAATATACCTAATATTGTACCCACCAGATGGCGACTTGATATGAGTCGTTGTCGAGACCCAAGCTTCCTTGAACCATAGCTTCCCTTAGAGGCGTGGCTACCTCCCAAGGTGCGCATCAGAGCAGGTGTCGACGTCACAATTGGTAACGAGCGCAGGGAACAGACGAAAAAGATTTGCCGTTTTTCCTGCTGAAACCCTGCTGCTCAAGTCAGGTTTATTTTGTTTCTTGCCTCCATGTTGCCCTAAAGACACTTTTAACAGTTTCTACAGCAGAGAGGCGTTTTTAACGGGGAATCGAACAACTTAAGATGGGGAAAGACAAGTCTGAGGACAAATCAGAATATGGTGAGTTATTACCGCTAAGGCATTCAAGGTGGTTGAGATTTAGCTCCTTTTTGTCTGAGTATTTAGTCTTAATTTAGGCTACATAATGAATACAGTGAGACTTGATTACTAATGTTATGAACATGAAATCTTGTCAAAGACATGTAGGCTACTTGCCATGTAAGTCTGTTACCTAATTCATTGGCATTTAATTGGTATCCTCACTAGATTATTTTGAAGATGTTTGATTTTGTGCTCTTTATCGTGCTGGCGTGTTTTAACAGCGATTCAGCGTTTTGGGTGAATACCTGGGCTTGAGTGAAAACAATCTCTTAGACACCACTGAAGTAGGCCTATCAGGTCCTGTATAAGTATTAGCCTACTTTACCAGAGCATTATTACCGGTAGTTCTCCTGGCATGGTTTTGTTTGCTTGTTATCTACATGACAGGGAAATCGAGCAGGATCTATAGTAGGCAACATCTTGGCTGAGTGCGCTTAGTCACGTGTGTTGGCTATTTGGTTGACACAGTGACAGAAGAACACAATGTGGTTGGCCTAGGAACAGTCCCCACTTAGCGGTGGCGTAAAAATAGTGTAAGTTGCTCTACATAAAGTCACAACGCAAAGCTATTGTTTGTTTATGTCTTTTCACAAGTTATCAGAGTCTAATCAGAATCCTGAGAAAGCTGTTTGTGTGTGTTTGGGAGGATATGTTTGTGAGGCCTGCTGCTGTTGGGGTGATGTAAAAAATGAGTAGTGTGAATCTCTACCAAAAATAATGGTCAGGTGTTTGGAAGACAAACCCCCCAAAGCCATCTTTTGAGACATTGAGAAATGAACCATAATGAAAGTACTACAGCACCCATTAACAGGCAAAATATTCCAGGAGAATGTGAGCATGTTAAGGCTCATGATGGACTTAAAGACAAATATAATTTAGTGTAGGCCTAAATATAAATATAACATGAATTGTTATTGTTTGACATTGTTACACTGCTGCTTGTGTCTCAGGGCTTGGCATAGGGCATCCAGTATTCTTGAGTGGCTTTGTTCAGTGTTGTCACTTGCCACTGACTTGAGGAAAAGCTTGCCATCTCTAACAGCATTCCTGTGTCTGGAGTGTAGTGTGCATGTGTTTGTGTATGTCTATTTGTGGGAAGTCGGGTATATAGGTAAATAAGTTGACTTTTGTAACATTGAATTTGTGAATTGTTTCCTGAAGCTTGCTTGCTCATGCAAATAAGCTGATGTAGATTCTCTCTATCTAGCTGTGTGTTCACACTCTAAAACACAAACACACAGAGGTAACAGATATTGTCTTCATGTGGTCATGGATAAAGGTGAACTTTAAATGTCATTGTACAACTCTGCAAATTCACCAGTTATTAACTTCTGTTCTGCCAGTCCAGGAAATAGTCAACCTTGTAAACTTCTTAACAGCCTCTGAGGACCCAAAAGGCAGATAAAATGGGCCATAACTTAGTCTAGGTTCAAAGTTTTGTGTGATATTCTATTTGTGTGATATTCTATTTCTAAAAAAGGCCTGAACATGTCAAGGTCATTTTTTCCATATTTGTTGAGATTATTCTAACAAACAGCACCTGTGCAGCATTGAAATGTGATCCCTGACTGGACTTCACTCACAGGTGGAGAAACCGGTTTCACAGAGGGAGACTCAAATGTAGCATCCACTCTGCCAGCATGTTCCCTCAATACTTTACAAACACATCAGCCATCTATCTAAAAATCTGTCCTTACACTTTGTGAAAATAACGTATTGAAATGTTTGATAAAGATTGAAATGTTTGAGCAAGGCTGTGTCTGCTTGACACAGCTAGTTTGGAAGGGGGAAGGGTTTTTGTTTGAAAGTAATGCCAGAGAGTTGAGTTGATCCACTTGCAGGGGCAATGTATAAGGATATCAAAGGAGAGACTGGGCAGAAATGGCCAAAAACCCTTAGCGCTCAACACCTTAGTGTAGGATCAACTGGGTGCTAAATCCTCAAGCATCAATATAAACTTTAGCAATAAAGGATGGCACTCCCAGATCTTTTTTAATTGCCCCACAGACGTTTCGGGCAAGACACTCTTCTTCAATTGCCATAATCACGCTATCCTTTATTCATAAAGTTCACAGACCTGAAATGATGTCAGTATTTTTTTCTCCACTAGCAATAACAGCTCTAGAGTTCTGTAAGTGTTGATACACTTATTTTCTGTTTACTCTAGGACTAGTCAGTGCAAGTGTTCATCTGCGGATCAGCTGCGTGCGAAATCTGCAACTTTACATCTCCATATGGTTACCCCATCCCAAAGCTCTGCAGGCCTGGCTTAGTGTATGGTGTGTGAGGAAAAACTGTGTATGGGAAATGCAGAATAGAATACATAGAGTAGAATAGAATAATGAGTAGAAATACAGGAACATAGCAATGCAGGTTTAAGGTGAAACAGGAAAGATGCTTACACACGCAGTAGTGAAACGAGGACAAGAACCAATTTTCAATTCAAATTGCTCCCATTTCTCTCTCTCTCTCTCTCTCTCTCTTTCTCTTTCTTTCTCTTTCTCTCTCTCATCCCCATCCCAGTTCCTGTCAGAATTGAATTCCTCAGTATTTCGTGTTCTGGTTCAAGGTCCAGGTCACTTACTTATGGCCGAGGTTGCTGTCTGTGTTTCCTTGAAACGGTGTTACTTATTACCATACCACTACATACGAACAAACCCATTTCAGCTGCCAAGCAACAATAAACCCACCCTGAAAATAAACACCTGTCAACACACTATTTCCTATGTCATCATGCCTCCTAGCTGACACGTATTTCCATTTCTGTTATTGTTTTCAAATAGACTGTATATATAACAGATCTTTAATACCACATAATAAATCAACAGAGATATTCTTTAAGCTGTTAGAACCCAAGGGTCTGATATGTTTTTCCTTCTTTGTTTCAGGGGATCCAGCACAGTATGACCCAACATTCAATGGACCTATTCATAACAGGTGTGTGTGTTGTGTGTTGTGTGTCGTGCATGATGAGCTAACAACAAAGTACATATTACAAAATGTAATGAGTTATAATTAATACTAGAATGTTTTCAGAATGAAGTAGCTTCATGTTTAAGGTGTTTTATGTTACTACTCTCAGGAGCTGTACAGACATCATTTGCTGTGTCCTCTTCATGCTGGTCATCGCTGGTTACGCGGTAGTGGGCATTTTGGGTAATGGAGCTTTCCTATGACATTAGTCACCTCACTTGTCCTCCGTTTCTCTATTTCTCAGGTCTCTCTGTCCTCTATCCATTTCTCTTCCCTCTATCTTGCTCTCTTCTTACGTTCCTCTGTTCACTGTGGGTGTGTTCCCCGTCTGCACTGTTGACATCAGTGTCACAGCCCTCTTTATCTCCCCCTGCCTGTCAATCTCTCTTTACGACTGTGTGCGTATTCAGAAAAATGCAGCAGCCAAATGCCCTGGCCATGCTTCTCTATGTAAATGCAGCATTAGAGATGGAACGGTGAGTCCTCTGCCATCATTCAAAACAAACCACACTGTGATGTAAGAGTAGTGCAGCCCTGGCGCCTTCCTTCTGAAATGCTCATCCAAATCAGAGGATGCTACTCCAATTAGATGCATTAGGAGCACGGTTGGCGTGTGGTCATTAGACGCTTGGGCTGGTGTGGCACTATGAGTGTAATGCTACAAAGGTCATGGCTTGACGCTGGGAGTGAATGGCGAATGGTGGCAGCAGTGTTTTATTAGCCAGCTATGTGTAGCTATTCAAATTCAATGCATGTAATAGACCCCAAACCCTTGTGAGCACAACTGGTAGACCACTATAATACCAGAACAGCAGAACGCAGGACCAAGGGCTGGTCCTGCGTCCAATTGTGACCAATATATAGCCTACACATAAGAATACATTCAAGACATTGGCAAGACATTATTGTGATGTTTTTTATTATTATTATTATTGTAAACATTTTTAAAAGGATTTTATTCATATTCTAAAGTTTTCACATTTTGTAGTGAAAGACTAAACTCTGGAGTGGGCATAATGCTTTTAAATCCAATGTGGTTACAGTGTGGCTTCATTTCTGATCAATTCACTTTCACTTGGCTTATGTGCTGGTCAGTGTAAGCTGAATTCTGCACCCTTTTTGTATGTAGAACAACAAGCATAATTCTTTGAAGCAGGATGGGGAAAGTAATATTGTATTAAAGATTGTGTTGATGAGGAAATAACTGACAATATCCCCCTTTGAATCATGTTTACTGTAGATATGCCTTTGAACATTCACTGCAAGTCAAGTAGAGGTCAGCGAAAGGATAATGCAGAAATCCTAGTGTGAGATCTAAAACTGGAGTGAACCTGTAGGCAAGTGTCTTGACGTCATACAAGACCTTATTCTGATACCAGGAACACATACAATTTAGAGTAATATTCAACCATCTTCTATTCATTAGTGACAGAAGCATGACGGGTCTAACTACTTCCTCCTAATGTACTAGTGAATAACATCAAGAAAAACATCTTAGTCACATATTAAAAGTCCAGTTTCAGGTTCAGCCCCTTAGTGGTTGAGGAAGAGATGAGACCTCTTTCGAGATGTGTACCATTTCAGCTATAGAATGACTGCTGTGGCATGTGTCTGTTTTGTAATAATGACCACATACACTAAATAGTCCTTGTATGCCTTTCCCCTCCCACCCCTTCATTTAGCTTGGCTGTATGGAGACCCCCGGCATGTTCTGTACCCAAGAAACTCCACTGGGATGTTCTGTGGCATTGGACAGAATGAGTGAGGCCCTTTTAATCTCGTCATACAATACTATAATCATGGGTTGTGCTGAACCATGGTATGCATGGACTGGCCTTTGTGTGTGTGAAATTAGTTCTGAAACCAAGCATATCAGTGAATGTCTCTGTGTTTGTGTATTTGTGTATTTATTTTTCATTTTGTATTATCAAGACCAAGTAGTTCATGCTCTTGTAGTAATCTAGACTAAGTATTTGATTAGGAGTAGCCTCATGTTCCAGGATGTACTGACTCACTGCCCCTCCCTGACCCTGCCTTTCCTCCGCCACCAGAGGGAAGCCCAACGTCTTTTACTTTGACCTCCTCAAGTGTGCCACAGGAACAAACCTAATGGCAGCTGCCCTCAATGGCCTTCAGTGCCCCACTACACAGGTACAGTCTCCACACGCATGTCCTACCAAGATGGCTATCCATCCAGTGCAACTGTGTGACTACCTAAGTAAAAAAAAAAAACTAGTTTTTTTTAAGTTAGGGGGAAAGTCTTGATCAGAACTACTCTGATTAACAATGAAATGGCTGTTGACACTTTCTCGCTGTATCCAGTCGTTGTTGATGGAGCAACAGTCTGTTTATCAGCGTTGAAACGTTAGTCACTAGCACCATTAAAGCTTGTTCAAATTATTCGTGTGCTCTGGTCCTTCCGAAGTGGCCCAGGACCTGCTGCTACTCTGATTAATCCCCAACGACCGTTTACACCCGTCATCACACCCAGTTAGACTGAACTTTACCTAATAAAGCGCCACAATCTCAACTAACCACATTTGTGCTGCAGTGTCCTCAGGGCAATAGGCTATTGTTGAGTCAAGACGGAAGGCTTAGTGTTCAGGAGATGGGGGAACTTTTTGAGCTTTATTGTTTAGCAATCACATGACCACATGACCGAAGCCTAAAGTTCTCAACAGATGTGTTGCCTAATATCCATAGTCTAACATTGACCGGCAACATTTCTCAAAAAGTGGTCCTGTGTGTGTATGAGCACTCTTTAACCCTGGTGCTGGATCGGATAGTAATAGGTGTGTGTGTGTGTGTCTCTGTCTGTCTGTCTGTGTGGTATATCTTATGTTTTGGACTCAGGTTTGTGTTGCCAAGTGTCCCAAAGAATTCTGGGCTCTTTCACTAGAAGCCTACCTCCCAGGTGCACAAGCAAAGAATTTTTTTCAGCAAGAGCTTTGTGTCCCATCATTTGACCTGGCCACTACCACTCTGGTGAGTTATAAACTGCAGAAATACCACTTGAATTTTAATGTCAGTTAGAATTTTCAATGTGAGAATGTTTAGGGATGGCAGTTCTAGTCACCTCTAGCTGTCCTTACCACCTCCTTTTCCACTATATAGAAATCTTTGTGCATAATGGCAGCAGGCCTAATCAAGCTCAGTAATGCTCATCTCTGTCTCTTAGACAGTGGCGGAGATTAAGGACAGAGAGTTGTGTCCATTCTTCTATACCCCTACATCCCCAGGTGAGCTGCTTTGTATAGGGCTGTGTTCACTTGGCCCGTGTTCCATAGTCATAAGTATGCTCTGCATTGTTACTTGTTGATCAGGTTTCCCTGTGGTTTTCTTCAGTTTTAGGAAGGTGTTTGCCTTCTCTTGGGTCACTCAACATAATTCCCACCAACTTCAGCATCCCTGGGATGACCATTAATGACACAGTGAACACCCTCAAGCAGGGATCTGGGTACAGCAGATTTACTTTCACTGTAATGCTTACTTTGATGGATGATGGTATTATACCTCTAACCCCCAAACACACATACACACACACACACTTGGAGAGTTTTGTTGATGTATAAATGCTTTCTTCTTTCTCCTGCCACCAGTGATGGGCCCCTGAATGAGTGAGTGACTCCGTAGTGTAGTCGTGTCCATGCTTCCTGTGGAACCCCCTCCATAGATAGTGCTTCTATTAGCATGTTTGTTGCTCACTGTCACTGTGTAGTTTGCTGTAGCTTCTCCACTGTGTGATTTTGCCATAGCAGCACAGAGCCAAGTAGTGTGTTGTGTTTTCCTGTCAAACCAGCTGTTGTTAGTTAATGTGTAGGTGCTTGCAGGGTTGGGGATTTCTCCTAAAGCTCCAGTGTCTCGATCACTAGTATAGTAGTAAAGAGTGCATCATTTACAATTCTCTTTGTTCCCTATTAGAAATGCTCATGTTTATGACTGGTCTAAAATGCGCTTGCCTTGTGTAACGCCTGTGTTTAGATTTCTGAAATGCTTGTGCTTAAGTATAAATAAGTAGCATATGTGAGCGTAAAAAATATGCATCACCTATCAGTGCTCTCTGCGCTGCTATGCTACTTCTGCTGTTACTCGACTGGTGGGTCATTGGTTTTTATGCACTTAGGACCTGACCAGCCAGACAATGATAATTGTATGCAGAAAGTGGCATTTATATGTAATGCCAGTGACTGTTATGAGCTTATGCACTAAATGGCTGAAAAATCATTGTCTACTGCTGAGAACTAGGCTAATTGGGGCAATAAAGATCTAGTCACCATGCTCTAAACTATATAACCAAATGGTGTTTGTACTGTACTCGGGCATGTACTGTATTTACCAACAATCTTTCTATCACTGTGCCATCAAGGTTACTTAGCACCCACAGTGGTACATTTCCTACCGATTCCTTGAATACTGGTGTGAGAAATAGGAGCCATGAAGAAATATGAGCATTTCAATTGTAGGTGTGTGTTGTATATGCTACTTATAGATTTATTAAGCTCACATCTGTTAATTGCAGCTTTGATCCCTTTTCTTTTCACTCCCTTTTAGTGACGTTGTGTCTAGCTTTAACGCCAAGGAAGTTGGTGTCCGCATCTTTGAGGACTTTGCGTCGTCATGGCAATGGATCCTCCTGTGAGTGAGTTCTCTTGTGACATAAGGCTTGTGTCAGAGCCGCATATATTGTGTAGCTGCACAGCTCCCTCTGGTGGCTGTTGAACATCATGATTTATATTTATGGTTATGGTTTGGCTGACGTTTTTGTCTAAAACGACTTATGCATAAAAACAATATAATAGTTAAAATTAACAGTGAACAGTTTTGTGTTGTTATTTTTAAGGGTAAGACAGGAGGAGTTTAACAATAATACACAATAATGTCAATGCAATATCAATGATTAATAGCTTGATGAAAATAAACAAATACTATAATATACAAATTTGACCAAAGATTTTGTACTCAAGACTTTCCATTACCAAAACAAAATACTTATAACAAAATATATTTGAGGTTGCAAAATCAAATATATTACAAATTGTTGAACCACAACATATTGGGTTAGTTTTTTTTCTCCCATAATGTGATTGTGTCACTCCGAGAGACATGAGGAATAAAGATAAAATAATCCTTTGCTTCTGGTAAGTCAAGCATTTTTGTCTGTGTGTTTCCTGTTCCTGATCAGGATAAACCTGAATATGACATGCAAACATTAGTGAGCACCCCTGGCAGACAGCCAATGGTACTACTCTGTGAATTCACTTTTTGACCTGGCTCCTTCTCTCATGTTAATAGGGGGTTATTCATAGCCATGCTGGTCAGCCTGATCTTCCTCCTGCTCCTGCGCTTCTTGGCCCCCATAATAATCTGGGGGCTCATCATTGGACTTCTGGGTGTTGGCGCCTTTGGTAAGAAGAGTTAACTTACAGAATGTATAAGTACGTCATCTTTACAAGGAAGCAAGTCATTCAGAATCACATACCAGCATTCATACAGTATCAGTATGACAGCTGAAACATGTCCAATGAGTTAACTATTTACCAAGGTTAATTGGTTGAATATGGTAGTGCAGTTGACACAGCACTGAGCAAATGGTGATACAGAGTCTGTAGTAGTGCAGACAAGCCAGCCCACAAAGTACTTGACTGACAAGAAAAGCATTTTACTGATGTCAGAGTGTGGTTGGATTCCAGATGTCAATTTGAGATACAAGCATGAACGGCAACATATAGCTTGCGCAAGGCCAAACTAACAACCTCTCTTTTTAAAAGCTTCCGTCTTACTAAGCTTGATAAGAGAACCATTGCACATTTAATTTTGAATTACCAGTCAACTGACTTTGAGCTCTTGTTTTGTTAGGCATTTTATTGGTTTGGAAATGTCAAACCCAGTTCTAAACATTCCCACTCACATCCCACGGCCCAAGGATGTGTAATTCATATGTGATGTCTAGACTCTATGAACAACTTGGGTTTTGGACCGCAGAAAGAAACGTTTTTTTCCCCTACAGGTATTTGGTATTGCTGGAGAGAGTATGATGGATTGAAGAACAGTAAAGCCACCTTTCAGGACATTGGCTTCACCACAGATGTTCAAGTCTACCTACAAGTCAGAGACACTTGGCTGGCATTTTGTGAGTTCGCCACTTTAATGCACTGCCTTTGAGTTGCAAACATGAAGAGTTGATTAAAATAAGTCAGTGAAAACATAATTTCAGATATACACAGGAGAGCTGTTCAATTCCTTGTGCTGTAGGAAGGATCTCCTGCCAATCAACAACCAAGCCAATGCACAGCTGGCTGACAGCAGTTGCAAATGTGCCGTGGCTGACTCTGCTATAAAGCCTCTAGCTCTTCACTGCTGTAGTGTGTGCCTGCTATAAAGCCTCTAGCTCTTCACTGCTGTTGTGTGTTCCTGCCAGCCACATTCCCAGTACCAGTTCTACATACTTTGACTTCCTGCTTTTAAAGGTTTCCTCCATCACACCATCAGAGGGAATAGTTAGAGGATGCGTAAACGCGCTCACTCTCTGAATACAATATCATGTCTGGTCTCTCAAGGCAGTCACAACAATATACTGTGGAACTTGCAGTTGCCTTCTGGCATCCTCCAGGTGTTCCCAATCCTGTATTGCTTGTACGGTATTGGCCCGATGGCCACTTTTCAAATGAAATCCCACTGTCTCTGTCATTTGACAGGAAAGAGGTAACCTCAGCTGTCTTGCTCTCAAGCAAACACGCCAGTGACTTTAAAACCTGATTGTCTCTCGGTGTACCGACACTGGATCAGGCAAGTTTTATGACCAGACAGAATATGCTTTTATATGTCTATACATAGTCTCTGCCTTCACCAACCCATTGACTGAGGTTCTGAATGTAATGCAGTTAGCATCCATGGACCAAAGCTCTCTCCAGCTGATCTCCCTCTTCTCAACACCATGCCAGTTCATCCATTGTCCTTGTTTCACTTGAGATACCGTTGTTGAACGTCTAGCTTGTATAAAATGTATACTTTTACATTTATTACATTTCCCCCCAAAATATATTATTATGTGGTATTATAGTGTGTGTGTGTTTATATAGGGCCTATATATTAAGAGACCAATTTGTCTGATGTGGTCCTACGGTTGCTCAAATGAGTTGACGGTCATATTCAAAATGAAGAGACCACTGCCAATTTGAATATGACAATCAACTCATTCCAATGTCACTCAGCAACTGTAGGATGACATCAGAAAAATGTACAGTGGTCTCTTATTTTTTTCCAGAGCTACTCACACACACTCTCTTTCTCTCTGTGTATGTTTCAGTGATCATCCTGAGTGTAATTGAGGGGATAATTCTTCTGACTCTCATCTTCCTACGGACTCGGATCTTCATTGCCATTGCCTTAATCAAGGAGTCCAGCAAGTAAGAGGGCACTACCAGAACACTGATCTCATGTCTGATATACACTATTCCACTACAGTCAGGGATGTAGTGGAGGCTAAACGCAAGTAAACACAGTTTATCCACCTCTGAAATTTCCGAAATAGAGTTTATCCACCCCTCAAAAGAGTTTATTTACCAATTGCAACTTTTAAAAAAAATCACACTGTATTATCCACATTCACAATATGTACACTCATCAACACTCTAGGAACCATTTAATACCACTGGTATTGTTATAAACATTGGACAGTAACCTCCATCATCAAACATGTTCTGAATGTCTTTTTAAAAAAAATCTGATACCGCATGGCGCAGTCACTGAGATCACAGAATTCATAGTTTACCCACCTCTTATTTTACCACTACACCCCTGACTACATTTAAGAATAACTATAAAAGGGTTAGAAATATTGTAAGGAATATGCAGTCTTTGTTGTGGGTAGATGTTTATAGTGAATTCTTATTGTTATAATAGAGTAACAAAACACTAGACTTGGACTTAGTGTGGGGCGGGCGTGAGCGCACCAGGAGCATTGTTTTGCTCATGTCCTCAGGGGCTCCATAGTATTTAGTCTTAGGGGTTTTGCATTTTGTACTTTTATCACTGAGTCATTATATAGGTCTAAATAATTTGTGCAGTGTCTGTGGATATTAGCTGGTAAATCTTAAAATACAGATGTGATGAAGAGACAAGTTTGGTTTTCTTCTTCTTTCCATGTAAACAACATCAACAACAAAGCGCTTGTTGGGCTCGGTCCATCATCTGTTCTATGTATGGCGTGTGTTTCAGCTGTTCTACTGACGCATGCTTCTACCTGTGCTTTGGCATTTCAGGGCTGTGGGCTACATGATGTCTACACTCTTCTTCCCCATCTTCACATTCATCCTGCTCGTGGTGTGTGTGTCATACTGGGGCATTACGGCTTTGTATCCACTTCAGATACTGTGTGTGTTATAATGGATTTCTCTGTTTATTTTGGAGGTGTGTGTGTTTGAATGTTTCTATGTCTGTACCACTGTGGATTAGAATGTCCATCACTATTAGAAGACTTTGGTGGTTATTTCACTTGACTGACGTGTTCAGATATCTGGCCACCTCTGGCGGTCCGGTGTACAATGTAGTGGCCCTCAACTCCACTGAAGCTCACTGCAAAAATGTGAACGGAAATGACACCTGTGACCCTTTGGTGAGTGACCGGGTGAAGCTCTTCACCTGACCTACAGTATTGTATAAAAAGTACATTATTCTTGTACAATACTTTAACTCCAGCGAGTTGCCACTATTTTGAGACAGATATGCTTGAATGCTCATGATTACATTACATTACATTTGGCTGACACAGTTTTAACCAAAGCAACTAACAACATGGTAGTGATAACTTTGTCATATTGTTGCAAGAGTAGACGTGGTGACCGCTGATTGAGATTTTAGTTGTGGAGGAACTGTGATGAAACCCTATGCATAAAATGTCTGCCGATCTGTTCCCACCTCTTCACAGTACTTCATCATAAGGTTTCTGATTGGCTTATAAATGTCAAACTCAGTCAAAATTGTTTGTTGCACCCACATTCCACCTGACCTTCTCAAGACAAGTAATGTATTAACTACCATCGTTAAACCTGTTTTAGGTACAAGGCTTTGAATAGTACACTGTCTGAAATATGCTTGTGCTCTTTTGGACTGGGGCATACTCCACATGGCATAGTGTGGGGTAGTGGGATGGTGTCTATCGTATTCTTTGCCAGGTCATGGAGTTTATGAACACTGGAAAATGTCTGCCATAATAGGACTGTTAGTTTGATGTATAATTAAGAGAAGTGGTCCAGACCTGACATGCAATAATTCTTTCTCATTCTCTCATTCCCTTTTCCCCACCTATTCCTGTATTTCCTCGTCCGCTCATCTTCCCAGACATTTAACTCCAGCAGCTACTCCTGCCCGTCAGTTCGCTGCATCTTTGTCAAGTACAACGACGAGGGCCTTTTCCAGCGCAACCTTTTCAATCTGCAGATCTACAATGTGGTTGCCTTCCTGTGGTGTGTGAACTTTGTCATCGCTCTAGGCCAGTGCACCCTGGCTGGGGCGTTCGCCTCGTACTACTGGGCCTTCAGCAAGCCATCTGACATCCCCTCGTTCCCACTGGCGCAGTCTTTCATGCGCTCTCTACGGTGAGAAGCCGTTTTGACAGTACTAAAGTAGGACACTAGTGGGCAGTGTGAGGCTTCGGCTGGAGTTGAGTGTTCTGAGGGTGTCATTTTCTCTGTGGGGACTACAGTCATAGTCATACAGGAACACATTTCACCTTTCAGTAGGGGAATTTTGAATGTTCGGCAACAATTCCATGTTGAAGTCAATGAACCCAGAAACTATTTAGAACATAATTTTTTTGTGTAAGTGAAGCATAAATGACCCTTTTTGTTTGTAAATAACTGTGAATTTAGTGTTTGAGTGTGAAGGTTGTCTTGTACATAATGTGCAAACATGTTTTTTTTTTTTTTTTTTTTTTTGTGTTTGTGGTTTTTATAAGCAGAACTGTCAGTAGGCCTACTTGCTGTTTCCATGACACAAGCAGCAACTCAGTAACCACAGTAACAAGTCACCTTGAACGCAAACTGAAAGTTCAGTGACAACAAGCACGTACTGTGGTAGAAGTGTCCAACTCAGTAACCACACTAACACGTAACCTTGAATTCAAACTGAAAGTTCAGTGACAACAAGCACGTACTGTGGTAGAAGTTTTCACAGTCTGTTTCTCTGCTGCTTTCTCAGATACCATGTTGGCTCTCTGGCGTTTGGGGCTCTTATCCTCACACTGGTGCAGGTCATCAGGATCATACTGGAGTACCTGGATCACAAGTTCAGATGTATGTCGCAGAATCAACCTCCTATTTCTCAGACCCAGATAACCATCCATCAGACAGACACATTTGAGCTTTGTACACCTCAGGGACTTCAAACTCATTGTTTGAAGTCCCTGAGATTTTCAAATTGTTGTAATGTTGGCTAGAGCACTTAATTTTTGTTGAGTAATTGTAGAGATATCCTGATGTTATTTACTGTATGATCGATCACAGGCTTCATCATGCACCTGTTGCATAGTAATTCACCACCATTTGTGTCTTCCTCAGGGCCGTTACACATTACACATTGTACATTAACATTCACAACATTAACCGTGTGTGTGTGTGTGTGTGTGTGTGTGTGTGTGCGTGCATGCGTGCGTGCGTGCGTGCGTGCGTGCACAGCTGCTCAGAATAGTTGTGCACGTTTTCTGATGTGCTGTCTGAAGTGCTGCTTCTGGTGCCTTGAGAAGTTCATCAAATTTCTCAACAGGAACGCTTACATCATGGTAGGACAATACCTCTGACTCATCACACCATGCTTTAGACCGCTCACAGTAACTGAGTTTCAGTACAGTAGTCTGTCAACAATGTGGCCATTGTCATTGCATATCTTAACCCACTAAAGATTACCCTCATTGCTATTTCATGCCACTCATGTAAAGACTGTTAACATACAACTTTATTTGCATTTTCCAGATTGCTATTTATGGCAAAAACTTCTGTGTATCAGCCAAAAATGCCTTCATGCTACTTCTGAGGAATGTTGTAAGGTCAGTGTAATCACCCTTGGCTGTGATTTTTGGTGAAAATGCATGTATTGCAGGTTCACATGTTTTCTGAATCACTTTGCTTTTGCCTTTCAGGGTCGTGGTGCTGGATAAAGTGACAGACCTGCTGCTATTCTTTGGAAAGTTATTAGTAGTTGGTGGAGTCGGTAAGAACTCTCACACATGTCATACCCCCCAACAGCTTTAGCTTTTTCCTTACATTTTTGTGCAGACAGCCAATCCATGTTGTACTCTCTAGGTGTGCTGGCGTTCTACTTCTTCTCGGGGAGAATCGAGGTCCCAGGCGGCTCTTTCCAGGCCAGCTCTCTGAACTACTACTGGATGCCTATAATTGTTAGTGACGCAATGTATTTAGTTTTATTTTTACTTGAATGTGGAAAACACACAGGATTTGAATCGTGGGCAATCTCAAGTCCTACCTAAAGCTAATTTAACTAAGTTAAATCAATTTGCAAATTACCATTATGGACATTGGGCAAGACCTTAAGCGCAAACATTGATCAGATCAATATTCCCATATGCCACAAAGTAGCTATAATTCATGCACAAGACCTTTGGTTATTGACAGATTTCGCTCTTTGCCTGCTATTTAAATTAGGGCCCATAATGTGCCTGTACTTGTGCCACCCAGCCTAGACATTTAAGGTGTCTGCCATAACAGTGCAAAAATGGGTCCATTACGTGTGTATCATTGTAATATATGGCTGTTTTTTTTTTACTTTCAGCTTTTGTTTGTTGTCTCAGTTACCTGGCACACCATAGTAACAACCAGCTTGCTTTATCATACATCATATGCGGTTAGCATAATGGTATGTTTGTCTTTGGTTGTTGTAGACGGTGGTGGTAGGATCCTATCTGATTGCACAGGGATTCTTCAGCGTCTACAGTATGTGTGTTGACACACTCTTCCTCTGCTTCTGTAAGTCTGCTGTAAATAACCTCATTCAGTGTCACGGATCACTAAATACTATGTGTTTAATATTAACACCACTGTCTAAAAATTATTTCTCTGTGTCCCTTAGTGGAGGACTTGGAACGTAACGACGGCTCAATGCAGAAACCATACTACATGTCCAAAAACCTGATGAAAATTCTCAACAAAAAGAACAAGCAGCCCAAAAATGCTGAAGATTGACAGAGGCCTCCCATTCCCATCTGTCGTCCTCCTTTTAAAAGTAAATATCAGGTTCAGCACTCACTGATGCAAATGATGTTCATGCCCCCCTCTCTCCAACCTGATGTTTACAATGCGCACAAATTCCTTCTATTTTGCACTTTTCTTCTTTCTTTGTGATTCAAATCGTGGTCCAGATGTTCTACACCATTTAAGTTAAAACATTGTCTGACTGACACCATAGACACATCATTGGACAACTTTTTTTTTTATCTTCCAAAATAATGTGCCTTAGGATGTGTAGAGTCTAAATGAATACAGACGACCTGTTTTACTGTTTATTTAATTATACGCATTATATGTGTATATAATAGAATAGCGGATACCAGTTTGCTATCCAGTTGAATTTCCCTTTCTATAAAATAAAAAGCCCCAAATGTACAGGATTCAAAATTCAGATACATTTTGAATCATAATTTATTATTTTACCAAAGGTAGATTGTTTTGATTTTATGTTGGATGTCTGTTGAAAATGCACTCACTAGCAGTGAGTGGGCCAAAACATTGTAAAGGATTTCATTTATACAGAATTTTTATGTTTTTAGTCTTTGCAATGAAATGTTTATATTTATCTGAATAAAACAATGATGCAGTTCTTCAACATCCTTCTGTTGGAACATGTAGTATGCACCTATCCTACAAAAATTAGAAGTGAAATGTCATGTTATATATCACTAATTCTACTTCCTTGTTGTTGAAGATGGCAACCTATCCCAGCATAGAACCAATAACAATTCTTTCTACCTGGTGTCATCTGACACTCAACACAAGCACTTTGTTTGTTGTGGAACAGGTTCTGAAGTCACAAGTTTCCAAGTACTACACATCAATGGTATTACACAGTTGACATATCTATTTAGAACCACACAACAAGATCCAGCACATTATACTTCCCTCTATTTTTTAAAAATCCCTATTCCAAACCTGCACTACTTATTGTCTAATTTATTTAAAGAAAGTTACATGCTAGGTTTTGAGTTCTTTTCCAGCTCATTAGCTTTGTAGATGACATGGGCCTCAAAAAGCCAGATCAAGGGAGTAGCCAGTTCAAACCCTGTGTTGTTCACCGTAAGTAATTAAAACAGGGTTTCCAGTTCTATTACAGTTTCTCTTTTAACAAGGCAGTTTTACAGATATATGGACCTGACAAAAAGCAATGCTGTAGCCAGTTTAAACCCTTTTTGAAGCAATTAGCCATTAATTAAGTCAAACTCTTCTTTCCCCAAAACAGTCCAGGTGTCTACTTAAAATTACCCAAAATATATACATCTAAAAGAATAGCCTACTGTTGATATATGATCTAGGCAAGCTTACTTTCTTTGCTCGCGTTTACTTGCATTCACTTAGTTGTGATGACCTCACCAATCACCATGCTGTAAATCTCAGAACTGAGGGATACATCAGTTATGACATCTGCACTCATTCTCTAGTAATAGTATTGATTGACGCAGCATTAGTCTCCTCTGCACTGTAGCTGAACTGCTAAATGAATACATGTAATATAAATGTACATCACAGAGACCATACTGACCAGGAAACACATCTTTGAATATTTCAGGCTAGATAGTGCCAGTCTTGAGTTGTTTTCATGACTTCAGAAACACAAGCAAATAATACACACTAATCAGCTGTATTAAACATTTATTTACTGACAGAAAACAGTCCTCATTTTAAGGTTATTTAAAATCTCTATCAAGACTCCTTATACCTTAAGAAAAAGACTTGTGGTACAAAGGTCATCTTCCTGTTCTTAGTGTCACAAAGTATAATACAGATGAGTCATTGAACTAGACAGTGATATGCAAAAAAATAAAATAAAACCAATCCCAATTTGTCAATTGCCATGACTACCTGATGAAAAGCAGTTATTATACTGATTCAATTGAGCCATGTATCTACCTGACAATTTTATTGAGGAACAGTTTTGCCCATACAGACTTAATGAGTGACTTATCCCAGTTGACTCACTGGTTTACATAGGTTTTATCATCCAATTAAAGCCTCCATACTGCCTGGTAGGCCAAGTAGGAAGTCAACCCATTGTATATTCCATGTACAATTAAGAACTAAAATTTCTGCACAACTTTATGCCCCACCTTGCATGTTAATGGCCAGTGGTGACATGTTTAAAATCACCAATTGTCATACTCATATATACACAGATATGTACACACACATATACACACACAAACAGACAAGACTTCAAGACTGAGAATAGCCATTGATACAAGAGGGACAGACACATGACCATGTCCAAACCAGGGAAGTTGGTGTGCTTCTGGAGCAACATGTACGTTTGGTGCATCTCTACGGGTTGGGGCTGTGCATGGACATTAACCATCCTAACACTATGGAGAATAACACACCTGTTCTGTGCTACACCTGCATGTCAAAAGGATTCAAAATAGTTTGGGGCAAGAAATTATTGTTGCTGGAATAAAAATGTGGCAAAGGAATAATTACACACATACACACTCACACACTCCCCCCAAGCTACTAACACTACTCGCTTAGCCACTCACAGTACCACTTGAGTTCTGATGGTCAGTCACATCTGTCAGGTCTACCTCAAGTGTCACAGGATTTTGCAGTGAAGACACTGGCACTTCATGTGTGTGTCCTCACTGTGCTGCGTATTATAGTATAAGCAAGGAGTATAGAAGTCCTATACTCTGGTATAATCCTGTCACTATATTGACCAGGAAAAAGATCGAGCTCTCTCTGAATACAAGATTCCATTATTACTGTTCCTGCTAGACTATTTAGACCTCAAATGATTTACTTTACACCAAAAGCTTTCAGGTGCAGAACAGTACGCCAAAGGTTTCATTATAAATGAATTATCAGGACATCGCACAATGATATGGTGGCTTGTATACTGCTATATTTAATGACGATTTAAGGAAGATGTCATATATGTAGCTAGTATTCATGAAACCAGAATTTACTTTATTTTTAATCTTACTGTAAACTACATGTCCTTGTGCAAATCTTTGAGTTAAAAATTGTTCTTTGGTATGAATCAAGCAAATAATATTATAGGAGAGACTTATTCTAGTGAACAAATTGTCGTTCAGCCTTTTCCAGTTCACTTCCTCAGAGGGCTTCTTGAGCAAAGTCTACCAAACTGAGAAGAAATTGCACTTCTCATGGCAGTGTGTGTCACTCCACTTGTAATACTTCGGTCTAACATCTACAACAGTGTACCTTGGGCAGATGCACCACTAGCTATCAATCAAACCTTACTGAGCATCTCTGATCCCTCTCTGTAATACTGACTCAATTATCAATATCTACTCGATTTTCGATACGGACAGCATTCACATAGCCAATGGCACTCCAGTGGCCAGGTCCCACTTTATGAGTGTGTGTGCACATATGGATCAGGTAAGGGATGAGGCCAGCAAGAGAGGACAGAGGGAGGTAGAGATGGACAGACAAAAGTGCTTATTCACCACTAGGTTGTGTGTCATTGCACACTGCACTCTCATACAGTGCTGGCCTATTATGTGTAGCTATTAGTAGTCTCCCAATGAGTACAATTTGTATACCTAACACTCCACTGCTCTTTTGTGCGTTTGTGTGTGTGTGTGTGTGTGGTGTGTGTCTATCCCAATCCCCAGCCTCACCCATTTCCCCGTCTCTCTCCTCACCCACTTTCAGTCTCTCTGCTGCAGCGGTCTCGCTTACACACTCAGCATCCAGAAGAAGAAAAAGATGGCCAGAAATAGGAAGAGAGAGTCTTGCCAGTTGTTCCCATTATTGGGGTTCCCGTTGCCTTGGTGATCACCCACATAATCTGAAGGGCAGGAAAATCAAGAGGGACTTCAGTTAGAAATCTATAAAATGTCAGAGTAAGTTTTCAGAAATGTAACTTGCAGTGTATGTCAGGATGAGTGAATGACCAGGCAGAAAGCCTTCAATTAAAAGCTTGAAATGCTTAGATCAGATCAGTGGGTGAGTATGCAGTGCACCTGCGTGCAATAGGGTCACTGGGGAGTGTGTACCTGCTCTGTGGAAAGGGTCATTGGTGTTGAAGACTGTGGTGAAGAAACCAAAGGGAAACGCTCCTATGCCAAACGACATGTGGAAACCGGTGTCCCCAAAACCCTGGAAAGGCTACGGCACAGAAGGGCTAAATTAGCTCCTTTCAAATAGCTGTTTGGTCTCCAGTGTGTACAGACAGAATTGTGAATGCTCACCCCTCTACTCTCTGGCTCAGGTCTCTGGCCTTGAGGTCGAGGTGGGGTTTTTAACCTGCAATACAGAAGCACATTCAAATGGGACTGAGAAGACACACATTACACACATACAACCACAAGGAACCAAAGAACAGTCACGACAGCAGAGCGCTGTCCCGCTCAACAGAAGCATGAATAAGTACCTGGGGTCCTCTTGGCTGCTGCTTCCACGGCCATAGAGGGGGATGACTTTGTCTCTGCTGATGCCAGCCTTACACACAGGACACTGCTGTCTGCTGGGTCTGGTCTCTAGCCACTGGAATTGCAGAAATGGGAAAGTCAGAAACACATGCAGATAGAAAATGGTACAGCCATGGGGTATTCCCTAGCCATTAGTGGCCTTGGGAGAGTCAACAAGACCACACATCAAATCCTACACCACAGAAAAGTATGTGTCACTGTGTATGCAAAGGCCGACGCCAGGTACTAAGGTAACAGGGCAGCATTACATATGTCAATCACGTAAACGTTCACACACAGATTCAAGAGAGCTTATGCTTCAAACAGGAACACATTCTAACTTTTTCCCAAAAACGTAAACAGTCTAAACACAAAAGTTGTTGTAGACAATAATACCATTATCCTTACAACCAAGAACAGTACAACCTATTGATTTAATGTATAGATGCCATACAAGAGAAAAAATGGTAAAATAAATGAAAGAACAGCTCTACCCAACTGTTAAAGACACCTCTGAAACTGCTTGTCCTCGTAAACCATGTAAAGGCCCTCTACCTGTCTGTAAGGTCACTACTTCATTATTTGCCCCAAACATTAGAGTTGGTGTGGTATCTCCCACAAGATAGCAGTAGGCTACTCCAAATGCACCGGTCCTTTAATCTTTGTTTATCCTCTGCGGGCTTAGTCCAACAGTTAACCAAAGTGTTTTCATCTTATGTTCCAGTCTACATGTATATGAGGCAAACCACTGTGTGTAGGCTGTCAAGTCAACTGTGTGAATGAACAATCCCTCAAGTACACAATCACCTTATGGCACTTTAATCCAGATCTAGAGACTGACCAATCACATAGAGACTTACATAACTACAGGAAAACATATGGGCTTACCTGGTGCAAACAGGGCCAGCTACACACAGAGAGACGTACAAAGAGAGAGAGAGGAGACATGTTTATGTTTCATGATTTTTTTTTTATGATCCCATGTGTATGCTACTTTACCTACAAGAATGAAACCGGTCTATTTAGTTGTAGTTTGCCTCGACATAGCCATTGAAATAGTGGAATTGCTTCTTCAGAACACGAACAACATTGGGCATACATATTATGATGAAGTGTGCAAAAGTATTATGATGACTCATTATCTCATTAGATATTAAGGCTAACTGTTAAAAACACTGCATGACAGGCCTTTAGATATTTCCCTAGTGTCTCTGGTAGCCTATGCTTTTCACACAATGTTTCAGTAATATAGCTACATACTTGGAAAAGGCAGTTAGATAGTGTTGGATATGAAAATCCTTATCAATTAGTTCTAGCCTATTTATACAGGGGAGACACTGATAGCCAAGGAGAGAAGTGAACACACATGGATAGCTATAAAAACTATGGTTTCATTATACAACTAAACACGACAAAATACTTGTATAACCCTTGAGCCAGCTCCTTCCTATGTGATCTAATTAGCGATGCAGCGTTTGTTTGCACCTCCAACAGCATAGCGTACCTGGTTACCTTTCAAAAACACCCTCAAATACCCGTATGTTTGTGTGAAAAAATTTACTTAAGTGCAAATATGACACTGAACAACAACACAATCATGGTTCATTGATGTTGCAGAGTAAGGGTCTGATGAACATGTAGCTAGGAGGCAAGCTAATGTAAGGTAACAGCTGACGTTTTAGGGTGAGCATGTCATGATCTGAACAAGCTACTAGCGCTCAACATCCCACGATTGGTGGTGACGTTAGATAGCTAACCAGGAGCAAGCATTTCTATTTCCACTTGGAACTTAAATTTTAATTTTCGCCAGCAGTGCCAAAAGCAACCAAGAAACATGATAAGTTATTGGTAAGAGTTAAGATAGCCTCAATGTTGTTTGATCATCATGTATAACCTTAACGTAGTTAACGTTAGCCAATCGAGAGACACACCACAAGCTACAAACATACACTTTTACGTAGTTATGCATTAGCTGCACGGCAGTTCGCATCCACCAGAACTGTAACGTTATTAATAAACGCTTTTCGTGTACAATACAGTGGCACGCAAATCACGGAGAAGCGGAGTGAATGATATTTGGTATAGCATTAGCTTGCTAACCCAGCTAACGTTACAAGACATACCAGAATAGATGGCCACACAAACTGATGACCGCGTCTCTTGCTGTATCCAAACAAATATTACATTCGAACGTAGCCCGGTCTCGCTCGCGTTCACCTTCTCCACCGGTCTCGCTTGGGCCATCTCGCTCGTTACTCTTTTCACCAGACTGGAATCCTCTGCTAGCTGGTCCGCCGTCATTCGAAGGTCCAGGGTCTGCTGTCGCCATTTTTGTTTACGCCAAGCTGTGGTTTCGGAGCGTTTCGGAGGCCAGACTGCTGCTGCAGCTATACACCCTTTACTTCCGCTTCCGCAATCTGTCTGTTACAAAATTGCCTCTCATCTAGGCCACAATCGGGCTACAGTAGCATGTAGTCTCTGCCCACATGTAGGCTACTGAATAGATCTTTATTGTCATTGTCACAGGTACAACGAAATTGAAAGTGCTCTCCAGACAGTGCATCATTCATAAAAAAATAAATATAAATACGTTAAAAAAATAATAAATCATTTAAGTGCTAGTGTTACCTAAAAAAAAAAATTGAAACATAGGCTATAACATCATTAGCAGCATACACAGTCATACACACCCAGTCATTGCATAAAAAAAAAAAAAAAGAATGAACACACAGTCATTGCATAAAAACAGTTTGAACATTCATCTGGAGGCATGCATAGCGGTCCATAGCCTACCATCTGTCATTGTATTGATTCATTCATTTAATATCTGAGTCCATATTTAGTCTAGTTGACAGAAAGGTGAACCCGGAAATGTTGAGTACAAGTTTTATGATAGAAATATATAGTATGGGTCCAAGCATGCAGAAACTGGCGGATGCTAATTTGCATATGTTGGGCAATTTGTGTAATTAAGCTAATTAGCATGAATTAGCATAATCGCCTATATTATAGGAGCTGCTTGGCCAAAATGGACAATGTTAGTATGTTTTTAGGGGTTACTGGAGATGTTGAGTCCATATCTGAAATTTTCAAGACTCAAAACAATATTTAAACATGGTTTGGTCACGTTCTTACTCTCATTAAGCTGATTTTGCTGAGTTTTTGGAGGCGATTTAGACAGATTTTTGGAGGATAAAAATGTTCAGTGTTCAGGAATAATTTCAAGTTATTTCTAAATTCACTGGCCCAATGCTGTGACTCACAATTGAGTAACAAAGGGAAGAACTAGCCTCTACTACTCCTCCTGTCCTCATCCGTTGTCCTGTCGCCATCTTCTCCAGACTCTTCATCCCTGTCCTTCTGCTCTTTTAGCTGTGTGTATATATATATTGCAACATGTAACATCACTGCCTTTGCAGAAACAATAATTAGTACAGGCCAGGCCTGCAGCTGCACAGCTGCACTTTCCA
Organism: Alosa pseudoharengus; assembly: GCF_046254945.1. Taxonomy (NCBI): domain Eukaryota; kingdom Metazoa; phylum Chordata; class Actinopteri; order Clupeiformes; family Clupeidae; genus Alosa; species Alosa pseudoharengus. Next base: position 30,758,775 of record NW_027468685.1, read on the forward strand.
GATACATGTATACACAGTTTTAACCCAGCTTTGCAGTTACTGCTGATAACATCTAACAAATCAGGAGGAGCAACAGGACTTGAATCGAGGGTGGGCGAGTTCCTCTCCTTTCTTCATACCTGTCTTCTTACTCCATCACAGCACGGGGATATCCACAGCCGGTGGATCAGGGTGGTCTGCTGCTTTCCAAAGCAGCACCTGTAGATGGGCACGTTTTCCATGGAGGAAGTTGCGTTCTGTAGGAGACAGTGTCTTCAGTGCTGGAGGAGCCGGGAGTGGGAGGCCTCACCGCCAGGGATGGATTACTGCACGGGCCTACCGGGCCCAGGGTCAGGGGGCCCTGAAGCCCAAGCCTTTGCATGAAATCATTGCCTCAATATCAACACATCAGGATGTATGGTGTATGAGTCTGATTGAATTTAGTCCATCCCCAAAATGCACCAGTATACAGGAAATCACATCAAACAAATTAAAACATTTCTGAGGAAGGACCCCCAAACCCCCCTTCCACATGCGACAATTAGTGGGGGGCCCTTAATACATCTGGGCCCAGGGGCCCGAAAGTTCATAATCCGTCCATGCTCACCGCTAGGTGGAGGCCCAAGCAAAAGGATCCGAAGAGAGCCCTTGTAAGGGGTACTAAGAAGCTTACAGAGCTTACAGAGCATTGAGGGTGGTTACCCAGTAAACAAAATAAAGTCCTGGCGACGTCCCCTAAAGGTCCCCTGGCGAATGTCACCTCCTTGACATTGTGTAGGGTTCCATTTACGTCCCGCCGACCTCTGTTCGGGAGGTCTAAAAGACGTCCACGAGACTTTGAGAGGAAGTCCTGTAATGGTCACCGCGACGTTATGCGCGCAACGTTTATATTTCCGCGATGGTAAAAAAAAAAAAAAAAAAACATGAAGCGCAATTTAGTATGGTAGGCTATTACATCCTGTAAGTCTCAGCGTTGCCAGGAGAGAGGTAGACGGAACATGAACACGCATTAACGACTGGTTCTACAACTACACAATCAACTTCACTCACCTCATATTTTTACGCACGTATGAAATCACGTCCTCCGAATGCATTACACTAATGATGAGTAGACATTGACATTTATGGTGTCATTTTCTTAATAAACTAATACGACGTTTTAATGGGCATATCCCGTAGCATAGGCCTATTGTTCAAAACATCATCAGAGTAGGCCTAGGCTAGCCTAAGATACATTTTTCAAACCAGAGCCATATAAAGATAGAGTTGCGACAACTCCATTGACGCTAATTTTCCATTTTTTTCCAACAATGGCGGCTCATGGAAGCCTCAAAGAGTTCCCGGAAGTTAACAATTAATAATAGCAGCAGTGTGGTTACAGCAGTATAGACTGTTTGTAACCAACTTTTCAGACTCAGATTTACATTATTGGCTCATCCGAATAATAATAATAGTAATAACAGTAATAGTAGTGAAGTAATAGTATTAATGACCTAATTATAATAATAAACTGTTTATGTATCGACTATGACAGCTTTTCTGCTGCTCAGTTTTATCAGTTCCTTAAAGCCCAATAAAAATGTCTTGAATTTCCCCTTGGGGATCAATAAAGTATCTATTTATCTATCTATCATCTAAATGTGCCACACATAATAGCCTAATATAAGATAAACCTTGCCTATCCCATTTCTAGCTGGTTCGTTATGGCGAAGCATATTTACAGCCAACTTTGTAGGCCTACTTGCAGCAGTGAAACTGGGTTTGTTGTTAACATTGTTGGTAACGTAAACGTTTCTTCAGTTAGGAGCAGGACTGTTTTTTTTATTTTGCATTCATTTTCATTGGCAAAAGCTAGCCTATGCATGAGACAACCTAGATTTGAGGGAGCTGCAGCTGTTAGCATCAGCACGGTCATATTAACACAGGGCACACTAGCCCAGTGATGAAGGATCGTGTAAAATCCCCATCCCCAGAAAGTTTCAAACCAAGCTTGCGCTGATGATGCATGATCACTGATCAAATTGCTATTTTCTGACACGACGCAGTCTCAAAAACACTGTTTACAGCTTTTCGAGTCACTGTACAAGGTCATTTATTTTATATAGCGATAATTTAGATACACTTATGGGGTGGGTGCAATTGCGTTTTCTAAAGAATCTCCCGTCTTGATTTTGTACAGAAATTAATATTAAGTGACACATACGTAAAAGGGCGGAAAAAAGGTCACCTTATATAGCAGGCTAAGATATAAGGTCTGAAATTTAATTTAATATTGTTGTAATGGTAGGATAACTACATAGTTTACACAATAATTACACTGTGTTATAAATATTGTATATCAATGCATTTATTGACTGTCAATTACCCAAAATCGTGGCTCTGTCTATCATTGAACAGTAGCCTATTTAATGCATTCTAATCCATTGCCAATCACTTCCGGGAACTATTTGAAGTTTACATGAACCACGTGACCTTAAAGGTCTCATCTCATCGTTTTTTGCATTAATTTTGCCATGGTCTCTAGTATTAATGAATGCCCTGTGAGCAGGTTTTGGTGAAAAAAATGCTCTCCTGCAGTCTATTTCATGCTGTTCTAGTTTGGTGGGGAAGGTGGGAGGGGAGGAACGACAGGGTTTGCCTCTTGCTCATGAATATTCATGACATGTTAAAGGAACACGGCACCCAAAATCAGTAGTAATATATGTTCTTACCTTAACTTTCACGAGTTGAGTCGTACCTCTCCCGCTTCGGTATGTGCACTCAAACGCTCTGGCGCGCGGCGCGAATGTGTTAGCATGTTGCTATGCTAGCGGGCTCTGCCGTGGCCGTAGAGAGAGTAAGATGGCATTAATCAAACACATCCACGTTTTCCCTATTAAAATACAGTTGCACAAGTAGTTGATTAAAAATGTTAGGGCACACAACATGAAACGTGACGATTTTCCAAGCGAATAAACAGGAGAACTACAATGTCTGGCGCAATAGCACTTGGGAGTACTTCGACCTATAGGTAGTAATATTAATTAACACCTAATTGTAGATCCTATCCACCACAGAGTTTAGAATCCATGCTTGATCGACCCCTCAGCCTCCCCCTCCCCTCTGAGCGAGAGAGAGGCACACACACTAGAGATGCGCTGATGGGCTATTATTTTGACCGCCGCTAGCAAAGCTAGCGAAGCGGTCATATAGGGATTGTCAAAGTTTTTTTTTTTTTTTTTTTTTCCCCGTCATCTACTTCCTGAATTTTTGGTCAACGATACCCGGGACACCGAACCACCGGGGCGCATGAAATTTGGTGGGTATGTAGCCCCACTAGACTTTTACGGAAAAATTTCGTTTTGTCCCCGGGGTCCACTCCCCCCCCGTGCTGGGCCCCCCGAACCGCAAAAAAAACAGGTTTTTCCTAAATAACTACCTGAACCGTGGCACCGAGGATGAAGAATCTTTTATGGTATGTTGGTCTCAAGGGCCCACATCAATCTGGCCCATAATCACTCATTTGTGATTTGCACCCCCCCGGTAAAAAATGAAAATGCAATATTATTCTGCTTTAATCGCCCCTATCTTCAGTTAAGATGTTCAGAACTGCACAAAATTGTATGTGTATGATTGACCTGGCATTCTCTGGGGGTATGCCAAGTTTCGTAGAATTTCATCCATGGGGGGGTCTTAAAAAAATTAGATTATGTGTACATTTAGTGACTGTACCCTCATTGGCCTGTAGATGGCGGTGCACACATATACACATGCACACACACACAGGCACCCACATACTTACAAATTCAGTAGCATTAAAAAAGAAAGCCAAAATAAATATTCATCATCATCATCATGGCTGCATTTCCAGTATTGGCGATAAGTAGTCGTTTGTCCACTAGATGGCGCATCGTTGCAGTGAGACGTAATTTTGTTGGAAGTTAAACGTGGGATGGAATAACAATGGATGCTTCCTACAAGGACTATAGTTTACGCAGAGAACGTCTAATAAGGATAGGATGATGTTCACATGAAATGTAATTCCCATTTCTTCTTGAAGCCGAAATAAATCTGAGGATGTTTATCGGACATGTTTGGTTTTTACTGCAGGTACGTTAATCTTATAATATCAATAAGGACCTAGGTAATGTTTGTTAGCGTTGGTTGAGTGATGGAGGCCAATTTGATTGATTGCATTTGTAGAAAACTATAAATGCGGTTATACCAAGCAAATTGATAGCAGCACTGTAATTGTATCTTTCGACTGTCATTTGTTGCACGTGCTACAAAAATCATTCTGTGCAATGGAAGATTTAACAATGTAACACCGGTCTGATACAGTTTTGCCTATACATGCATGAGACTGAGACGCCTGTTTATTTTGTTTTAAGTGCGTGCAGGGTGTGAGAGGGGAATCGATGTGCTTTGATTCCAGCTTGGTGGTTGTAGTCTGTGAAACTAAAAAGCACGTGTGTGTGAAGTATCCAAACAATGACACCTTCATTTCATTATGGCTGCTTTAGCAACACATACTGTGTAGTGGTTCCCTTTAGAAGTGGCTACTTCATTCGCGCTTTCCTTGACTCGTGGAGCTGCGTGAATTTTATTACAACTTTTCGCCACGATATAGTTTAAGTCCGCTTGATACTGTAAGGCGTAAGCCATTGGTTTCCAAAGGAGATTTTATTTGTGTCGCCAGCATAGCCTATATTGACAATTTATGTTGTAAATAAGCCTACCTTATAAGCCTACCTGTAGCTTAGGGAAGCTAACAGCTTTCTATTAGGATCGATCTAGTTGGTTAGTTACAGTTTTGTCATAACTCTCTGATGCATTTTTGCATTTAGATTAGCCAGAGCGTGAACAATATCGGGTGCCTGCTTGGTGAACCCAGCCTGATCTGCCCGCTATTTATTTTTTGATTTCTTAAAAGATTGAGCTTGGTCTGGTGAAAGCCAGACTAGCCATGGACCTCAGTTACACAATGCAAGGGAACATGAATCAGCCTATATTTGCACGAACAATAACGGACAACAGCTCTTCAACTTTGGCCCGTTAAAATGTGTATGAACAGTCTAGCGACGCATTTCATCAAGGCCCATTTGGACATGTCAGTTATTTGCACCACTAGATGTAAAACAGCATTTCGTTTCAGACTACTGTTAGGCCTACTTAATTTGTGCATTAACAATAACGTTTCAGACTACTGATACTTAATTTGTGCATTGACAATAAAGTATTACATGAACTAAAGATGACTAAAATCTTATGTAGAAGAAGAAACATTCACAAAAAAATCCATCCATCCAAAAATGACCTTTGTTTTTGATAGCTGTTGAAAACGGCATGGAACTGACAGAGATGTTTTTGTTTATAAATAAATAAATAAATAAATAAATAACATTATGCTGATACCTTTTGCTTTTCCCAAATACAATGTAGCCTACAGGTGTAAGTGACCTTTCATCAATCCAGTTGCAATGGATGAACTGTGATGAACTGCCCTACTTGTGATTGTTTAGATTGTTTAAAGGTTTTATAACAATGCTACATCTTCTTTGGCTATTCTACAATCTATTCACCTTTTCAGCACCAGTAGGCTACTTTCTGTGCAGCCGCACACACACACTCAGGCATGCCAAACAAGCATACACAAAAGTTTCAAGAGTGGGGGATGGAGTAAAATATGGAGACAAATTGAAGTGTGATTTATTTTCGCGGAACGGATGTATAGGACTGAGCGGCGGTCATATTTTGTACCGCTATGCGGTACATCTAGTTTCAACCATAACTGCATAGCAAAACTTAATCCATCCATCAGCAAAGTTTTTTGACCAATTTTCAAAACCGCACCCACCACCATCTGCTGTGTTTATAATGTATATGGGATGTTTTTAATGTAGCCTATATGGGATGCGGCGCTGCTGACGTGAGGCTAGAAAGCTCTTGCCTGTTCTTTCTAGAAAGACTGATCCAATGCAGCAAATATATTAAAAGGCTAAAGTCCTACATTGGCTATGTTGTAGCCTATATCCCCAGAATATCAGCAGCAAACTCAGTCTGTCTTGCAAAACAGTCTCCAAATAAAACGCACATCGGCCTGTTGCCTAGCCTATTCTGTGTGCCAATATAGCCTATCGTCCAAAATGCTTGATCACATTGCATTCTCCACATTTTTAATCTTTTGTAAATTGCTTTACAATTACCGTCGGGCCTAGGCCTATTGCCAGGCTTGCCTCAGCTTCGGTCACGTCCTTTTACAATTTTATCATTGTAATAAAAAAACGCAATTTGGCACATAATTTCAACATGCTGCTGGCCTACTAATTAATGCCTATTGTACTTTAATTTTTGCAAAAAGAAAGAAATCCTTGATAAAATAACAAGTCATTCACATTACTTTACGCACTGGCATGTCATGGTGACACTATGACAAGCCTGTTCTGAAGACTCCATACCTTCTTTTTTCCGCTGTGGATGCTATTGAGCTTGTAGAAGTCATACAAGTCATATCACTCTCTGTCTCTCTTTTAAATGCCTATTCCCTGAAGGCTACAATTACTATGTTTTTGATATCGAAACAAAATAACCCAGGCAGTCTCATCTAGGATATAGCACAGGTTGAAGTCAACGTCAAGTTGGTTCTATTTACTGAGGTGAATGTGTGTGTGTGTGTGTGTGTGTGTAAACATCTTGTAGATGACTCAGAAATTACATCGGAAGAAGAAGGAGTGAATAGTGGCAAGAGGCAAGCCGAAGGCTGCTGACAAGTTGTGGTACATGAAAATTTAGCTAAAAATTGGAGAATGCAATGCAATCAAGCATTTTGGACGACGCGGAGAGACAAGCCGGCAGCAGATTAAATGCTCGAGAGAGAAAAAGATGCTGTTTTAAAAGGACGTGCAGACCGAAGCTGCAGCAAACAGGTGATATTTAGACATTTCACAAAATCCAAGACTAAGAACAGACAGACTATGTAACTGGACACATTGAGGCCAAAAATATTGAGAATTGCAGGGAATGTTGAAGACGAAGGAGTGAATAGTGGCAAGAAGAGTCAAGCCGAAGGCTGCTGACAAGGGCCCGACGGTAATTGTAAAGGGCAGTTCCAGCGTTATGGATGTGACAATTGGACTCATATTGGTAAACAAAATGCCTTAGAGTGGGGGCAAAATTAGTATCAGTGAATTAATTTGCATAACTTTTAATGCAACCTCTGTCCTCTGAATACTGAGAAATCCTCAAATTTCATATAATCAATTTCATCCTAAGAATACAAGGCATTTTATCAGCGTTATGGATGTGACATGAAATGGACACACTTTTGTGAGAGATTACAGGTTTTCTACAAACTCTGTGAATTTTGAAGGAAACTGCCGAAACTATGATATATGTACCATGAAGGAGACTTGAATGAACACAAAAAGTGTGTTTTTGAAACTATGCGTCATTTTCGTAATGCATTATGTAGGAAAAACTGGCGTTATGGATGTGACGGTTTCATGTTATGGATGTGACGTGTCTGAACCAGTCCTCGACAAACTACATAAAACACATAATTAAGTAGTGAATTTTGATATGAAACAATTGAAATAGTAATCATGAAAAACTAGCCATGAAATTATTGCTTCCTCAGTGCCCACTAAGATCCACAGGAAGAATCAGGACAACAAGTCATTTAAAATATACATTTTTTTTTTCTTTTTTTCTTTTTACTGTCATCAATTTTGGTCAGTGATTCCCGGGTTACTGAAACACCAGGGAACATGAAACTTGGTGGCCACTCCCCTAAATAACTAGCCTGAACCGTTGCACCCAAGATGACAAAATATTTATGGTATGTTAGTCTCAAGAGCCCGCATGAACCTAACCCATACCCACTCATTTGTGATTTGCACACATAAAGTACATGCACGCGCACGTGCACACACACACATGCACACACACGCACATGCGCACACACACACACACACGCACGCACGCACAGTCGCACACATACAGACAGGCAAGCACACACACACACATAAACACATACAGACAGGCAAGCACACACACACACACACACACATGCACAAACACCCACTCACATGAATGCAGATATATAAACACACACACACAGGCACGCATACGCATGTGGGCATGCAAACACACACGCACACACACACACGCACACACATAAACACACAAACACAGGCACGCATACGCACATGCACACACACAGACACACACACACACATACACTCTTATAAACAAAAGCAAACTCACATATGCACACATTTGCATGCACTTGCATTTGCATGAGTTGCAGGAGTAGGAGATGGAGACAAATTGACAAGCGTGATTTATTTTTGCGAAGAGAATATGCAGGACTGAGAGGCGGTCGTATTTTGTACCGCTATGCGGTACATCTAGTTTATTGCTGCCCTTACTCATGTTACTCTGTGGGTATTAGCTACAGAGGACCTGACACTTCAAATGCTGTCATATCGCGTCACATTTAAAATTAAACTGTGTTAAGCAGACGTGAACGGCAGGCTGAACAGATCTGCAACAGAACGAGGTTGCTATGTTAACTCCAGCTGCAAAGTCAGCCATCTTCACCAGCTAACACGATAATCCAGTTACTGTACAACAACAGTATGACAGTTACAGGAAGATAATCGCTCAGATTTTCGTTATTAGGCCACTTGAAAATAGGCTATGGCTAGGCTAATCACTGGAGGTATTTTAATATTATGTTTTTTTGCTAATGGTTAGGCAAGGCCTCCCTGTGGTTTTGATCAATCTAATAATCTTTGAAATGTCAATTATAAACACTAAGTTGAAATGTGTTGAAACTGACATGCCACCAGAACAGACGTTTTATCGGCTTTGAGGTATAATAAAGTCCCCAGTCTTGTAAATTAACATTATGTAACATCCATAACGTCACATCCATAACGCACCATTAAAGGTTTTAAAAGTAAGAAAGGGGCACAATTTGGTCATCACACTTTACATTGATATAAATCAGCTTTGCACAGACACTATGGACATTGTCGCATCAACACTGTATGTGTAGCATAAACTTTTCCTATAAAACGTTATGGATGTGACATGGCCATGGAACTTGCTGACTTAAAAACAAAACCCTTACAAATGTAAGGAGTTGTGCTCTTAAAGGCAAGCTGAGCATAGACATTACTCTACCATTCCCTTGTCAATCTGGAATTTGTCAAATGACACAATTTGTTTGAACATTGGGTCCATTTATCCACTTTTGAAATATGTATAATATTACCATGTGAAATATGTTGTTTCTGTATGGTTGCACACCATATTTATGATGTAAAAAGAGTGTCATTCTCCATCAAATTCAATCAGATCAGTTACAAACAATAAAATATAGACCTAAATGAAGATTTTAACAACAGTTCTATATGCGTATGCACAACTTTTTTTTTCCATGGTAAGGATGACCTTTGCATGGAATTGCCCTAAAGCAATTTACAAAAGATTCACTGAACAAAAACGCTGATGTGGTACATGAAAATTTAGCTAAAAATGTGGAGAATGCAATGCAATCAAGCATTTTGGATGATAGGCTAGCACTGTCCCATAGACAGCAAAAGAAAAGTCCACAGGAAAGACAAAAGCAGGAAGATATTTTACCCTGCAAATTAAGGTATCATTAACATCGAGGCCGGACACCTGAAAACTGTGGCTTATTATTAACATACTTGTTTGTACTTGTTGTTTGCTTCTTTTGTTGAAAGACGTTTGAATAATAGTCTAGTTGATTGGAAATAGAGGGGCAATTTTTCGAATGTGTTTTCAGAATTTGGTTGTAAAGCCAATATAAAGGTATACAGATCAAAAGCTGTTGTTCACTTTGTGTGAATGACGTTATTTCCTGCATTTTTTTTTTATTCCAACCGTGGGCACTTTGGAAAATAAATTAGAATGCGCACATCCTGAATTACTTACACCTGGCTTAACATAGTCGCTCCTACTCATCCTGGGTTGGCGTTAGTGAACGAGTTGAGCTAGGATGACCAGACAACGCTATGTCAAACCTTGCTTTATCACTTATCTTGGATGTCTTAATTCTGCCTTTGTGAAATACCCCTCTGGGCTGCCTACAGAGACCAGTTTTTTTTAGTGTAACAGAATGGGCAGTTAGTGGTTGTGGGGAGATGATTGCTAAATGTGAATGTTATGTGAAATCCCTGACTTTAAATGAACAGCTACATTTTTTGTGATGAGGATGTGTACATTGCATTATACTTTAGTTCATCAAACATCTGTCAAGTGCATGTCAGAAGTGGAATGTTGTGATAGGTAATAATCTAAATGTAAATTCAAAAGGATGGGATTTCAAATATAATATATTTAAATATAATGTGATTTCAAAAGTATATTGTAAACATAGAAACATATGAAAAAAAGATAGAAGACACTAAAACATTCTTGATTACATATTAGTTTTAATCAGCCACCATTACATAATGCAAAGGTAATCTGGTCACTGCTGACCTTATACTTGTCTCCAATGTTATAGAAAGTAGGGCCAAGATATGATGACCTGTTCCTTGTTCAAAGTTAAAAAAGAGTAAAAAAACACACGAAAGAGTAAAAAATCCCTGAAAAGATAACTTATTTATTTATTTATTATCATAAGCTTTCTGACACTGTTGTTTTAAACAAGACAATGTACTTCAATTTCATAAATAAGATATTTAGTCCATGAGCCAGCGGAGAAGTCGGTGCCATAAAAGGGCACCAAACCACACCGGTTTTATTTTGTGTTTCTATGCCCTCACATGACAAAAATGTGTGATGGACTTTCCAAACTCACAGCTGAAGATTTCCAATTGAAATGAATGATATTTTATGGATTTAGGTGACAAAAGTGTACACCAAATACATTTTGGTCTGTACCATGAAGGGAAAACTGATTCAACCATATTTCTGAAAGCTGATACCTTCAGGATGTGATCTAACATGACATGAGACATGTCCCACCCTCTTCATTAGTATACTGCCCATGCATAATACATTGGCTATTGATAAATAGAATATATGGCTGATACCTTTTTGGGATGTACCAACCACCTAAACCATATATTTTCTGAAAGCATACACTCATAGAAGCTATATGGCTGATACCTTTGGGTCTTTGCCATTAAGGGAAAACTGGTTCAATAACCCAAACCATATATTTTCTGAAAGCATACTGTATATCCTCAGGATGAGATCTAACATGGGTTTGGACATGTCCCACCTTCCTCTTGTCATTGCTGCCCAAGCATAACACATTGGGGATTAGTAAATAAAGCATATGGCTGATACATTTTGGGCTGTACCATGAAGGGAAAACTAATTAAACCACCTAAACCATATATTGTCTGAACGCATATATAAGTATAAGTATATATACTTTTTTGATCCCGTGAGGGAAATTTGGTCTCTGCATTTATCCCAATCCGTGAATTAGTGAAACACACACAGCACACAGTGTGGTGAAGCACACACTAATCCCAGCGCAGTGAGCTGCCTGCATCAACAGCGGCACTCGGGGAGCAGTGAGGGGTTAGGTGCCTTGCTCAAGGGCACTTTAGCCGTGCCTACTGGTCGGGGTTCGAACCGGCAACCCTCCGGTTACAGGTCCGAAGTGCTAACCAGTAGGCCACGGCTGCCCAAATATATAGGCTACCCTCAAGATGTGAACTAAGATGGGTTTTGACATTTCCCACCCTCCTCATGACTTTGCTGCCTATGCATAATACATAGGTAAATCGGGTGTATGTAAGGGATAATGTATAGAACGCCGGTCATTATGGGGAAAATAAGTCCCGACAGGGCGAACCGGACCCCGATGCGCCAGCGGATGGGTCTTGTTTCGCCCTGAATTGACTATACATTATCCCGCTTATTATACGGGTACCTGCCAAAACGAAAAAATAAACTCCACGATATGTCTCTTTACACTTATTTGTTACCGTTTCGTTGTGGCTTTTGCTGAGAAACAAATAGTTCGCAACACACGCTGAACTTGAATCAAACATTCTTTAGAACTCAGCTGATTAACCGTCTGCTTTCACTTTTGAAAGAAGTTCCAATGGAAGAAGTGACCGGAATACTTGCGGAGTGATATGATCAGCAGCACAAAACCCGTTGTCATTGACAGCGGTAATTATATGTTTGCAGCGGTAATTACATGAATTTATTTTACCGTAGAACGTTGGGAAATCCCATTCAAGTCAATGGAGCGTTCTACTAGCACTGTGAAGAGCCGTATAATAAGGCTGTATATTGAGCGCTCTACTAAGCTTCAGCTTTGAGTCCCAGATGTCGGTCATGCATTTTTGTGTTATAGACACATCGCTATTAAAAATTAACAATACAGTTTGGTGCCCTCAGTTGGCACCGATCGGCCCAAAATGGGCCTCTGGCTCATGGACTAACTGCTTTCAAGGTTTCCTTTGGTATTCTCACCAATTTAGAGAATGCTAGTTTAACAAAAAAACGTTAACTCCATTACACTATTATATAATACCTTTCCCTAACATAGATGAGCAACTTGCTCTTATAATTAATATACAAAAATAAAAGAAGACCAGTGATGAACAATGCTGAATCTGTTTTTACACAATTTTTTTGTCAATCTGTTGCTTTAAATGTGCCAATTTATAAATCACACGTGGCCAACATAAGAATCCATCCTCTTCCTTGATGCACATAAAAAAGGGAATCTATTTCTGTTGCGAACATTTACAGTTTGACCCCAATACCATGTTATAATAAAACCTACATATTTCTTAGCTATATAATTTATGCTGAAACCAGCATAAATTATACTTCTAGAGTAACTATTTTAATAGAAATGTGTGAAGACAAAGCTTAACTAGCAGACTTGAAAGCAAAACAAGGAAAATCTGTCACACATCCGAAACATGTTAAAAGTAGTCATTTTTGCACACACCTGCACCTACAGTAACAGTATAGGAAAATTACTTGTAAAAAACAGTAAGGAAAAGTGAAAAAAAGGCATTTCTCCAAAATCAAGCAAATACAAATAAGTAAAGTCATCAAAAAAGTTTTTTTGGGCATATTTTGTTTATAAAAGGTTCTATCTGAAAACATTACTTATTTGTAAGTAACTTTTTGTAACTTATGATCATTTAAGAGGAGTTGTAGGGACAACAGCTTGTAGGGAGCGTTCTTGATCTTCACCCTAGAAATAGAAAGACTGTTTACATTTTAAATCACACAGACACATGTTTCCCAGTGAGAGGTGGGAGCTGTTCATACACTCACCATTCACTTCTCACTGGACACCTATCAGGATGGCAGTCATTGCAGCTGATGTGAGAAAAACAGAAAAGATTTTCATTAGGCTATAATATAATAATGAGTAAAAAAAATATTTTTGTGGTGAGGATGTGCTTGTACGTTGCGGTACTTATTGTAATATGTACAACTCTGTAAATCTTTAAAATGTCTACCTTCAGCAAGTTTAATCCTTCATTAGAACTTTCTTGACCTGAAACCTCAAACATGCAATGTTACCAAAAAGTCATATTACCAGAATCAGTATCACTGCCACCCTTCCCTGCAACATGAAAGAGAAAAAATATTGAAAAAACAAAACATAATTTAATGTAATGACACTCAAAAACTAATTAGAAGCAAACCATTTACCTGTGTCCAAAAGCTTGGCATCTTGTCCAGGGGGCACTTTTGCTTTGGAACACAAAAATAACGAGCATGACGTAACATTGCAAAACATAACATAACCAAAATGAATATGAATATGAATATCACCTTGTCCATTACCTAGACACATACTGTATGCACACACGCATATCGCACACACACACCGTATTAGAGGTTTTAACTTTTAAAATCTATCTTTATCTAGTGTCAACAAGTTGACCCCCCAGCACTGACCTCCACTGCATTTTGATATCCAACATGAAAGGCAAAAGGCTACCCTTAGAAATATGTAATCATCGGTACATAATAGGCTATGACTGTAGGCTGTAATGTTACAATGTTCTTTTACTGTTGTAACATTACAGCCATAGCCTATTTACATTAGCCTACTTATATGTTTTGCCATATGACTGTAAACTATTTATTCCTTATGCTGTAATGGAGAAGGAGAGGTGAGTATTACAGTCCAAAATCAAAAAATTTGATAGTGTTGTTTCTCCCCTCACCCTCCCCTTGCAGACAGTGTTGCCTACTAGGTTGAGGATTCAACCGCATGAACCGTGCTTAGCGCAGTAGGTCATAAAAGTATTTTGTCATGTTTTATTAGTAGTGACCGAACACTTTGTATGTTTATGTGCTATTTGTTCCCATTCATTAGGCTATATTATTATTCTCACATAGGCTATACGACCAGCAATAAACTATAGCCTAATAAACAACCTACCAAACATGAATAAATTAATTTAATATTTCAAGATTTTAACAGGGATGCAAACACATGTGTGGTGAAGTAACACCAAAACACAAACTCAAAACAGTATCTGCGGACTGTAAAAACTGAAAAAAGTTTAAATTGTGATTATCCAGGCTGTCAGTGAAGTCAGTATTTGTTATATATATTATGTTGTAATAATGTTTCCTTCATCTCTGATGGCATATTATGGTCATTTTATGATTTATTACAAAAATGTCTTACATATAGCATATATAAAATGCAATAATATAAATACATATATAAAATGCAATAACAAAACAATCGAGACGACAACATAACCCTATTCAACTTTTTACATGCAAACTAGAGGTGTGAATCTTCATCTACCCCACAATTTGATTTAACTGTGATTCAAAGGGTTGCGATTTGATTGTCAAACGATTCTAAACGCATGCCCGGTGAATCTCGGCCTATCAAGTTTTTTTTTTCAATATCAATAAATATAAGCACTGTGATTTGAACTCTTTTTTCCCTTGCAAGTTTTTAAGAAAGAACATGTATGTCACTTAGGATGTCATTCATCTTTGTCTTGACGGTCTGTTATTACAGAAAAAATTGCGAACCAATTTAATTAAACTTGTTAAAAGGGTATAGATGGACAAAGGAAGGGAAGAACCCATTAAACTGTTCAGATGTGTAAATTCTGTTACACTTTCTATGCGTTGGCGGTCTGAGCTTTTGCTCACTAGAAAAACAAAAAAAAAAACAGCCCTATATTTTACTGCATTGATTCAGAATCGTTTGATTTTGCATCTTGATGCACCCTTTAAAAAAATATTTTCAACAGCTCAACAATGTTAGCTTAAATGTAACCAAAATGTGCACATTCCAACCAAGAATAATGTATTCCAGCAGCTTGATAGATTCATGACAGTTTATACATGCACCCAATCCCCTGTTCATCCCTACCTCTCCATCTTCATTATACCATAATATTCAGCTAACTCACACAATGCATGCACAACACAGAATAAAGAATAGTCATAACTACTGTACTTATCATTAGATTAAGCTTTGTGTGTGTAAGAGAGGCATTTCTACAGCAAGTGGCTCATGGGTAGCAATATTTGTAAGTTTCTGAAATATGTACAATACAAATAAAATCTGTAAAAATGTCTACCAGGTGAAGAGACGTTTTCATCGCTGCTCTTGGTTGATCCTTCACTTAAAATAGTTCCTTTAGAATCAGCCTTACTGACGTTCCCTGGAACATGAAATAAATAAAATAAATAAAATAAATAAAATAAATAAACATAAAAAACAAAAACAAATGTAATAATACCATGGGCAACTCACAACATACAATGCATGCACAACACTGAATTAAAGAATGGTCATAAGTAGGAGGATGGGCTTTGTGTGTGTAACACAGTAAGGGGTTCTAATAACAGTGCAAAGTCATTTGTACAGCAGCTGGCTCATGGATAGCTATATTTTAAAGCTTCTGAAAAGACAAATCACTCTCAGGGGTGCATTTCCCAAAAGGATAGTTGCTAACTATGTTAGCAACTTACATGGTTGGAACTATACAGTTGCGACACAACTGTTTCCTGAAACCATAGTTTGAACAACGCGGGTGTAACTTAACGGATTCCAATGCATTGTTAAACAACATTGACAATGAACATTCGCAAACACTGTCGTTAAGTTGTATAGTTTGAACTTCAGCTCTCAACCTGTTGTTTAAGCATAGTTCCAGGGAACCAGGGAAGACGTCACTGATGTCTTAAACGCCTTAAGCAGAAAAAACATTATTAAAACGTCTACTTGCAGCAATGTGCAGGCGAGACGAAATCACACCAGCAGATTATAATGCAAGGTGTGCATTTCTGATGATCTCAATATAAATTTGAAGTTTTTGCCTGAAATTGCACTGTGCCTATTTACAAGGGCATTGTTCCCACCTCTTTTGGGGCCTACCATCAAATATTGGACCTCTATAGAAAGCCGAGAACCTCTAGTTTTCGTAGGAAACAGTCAATATAACTGTGCAATGTACTCACACAGAGTTACACAGGCTAGAATATAGTTTTTTTCTTTCTGTCGGATTACAAGCATCTCTGAACTGACCACATTTCAGCCCTCTAGGTCACTTGATATCACTTAGAAACACAACTGAGCCCTATCACCAGGTCTTGTGAAGTTGTGTGCAAAAGTTGATCAATATAGAATGAAAATATAAGTGCTTTAGACTATTATTTTCCAAGGTATGCTCATGCGTTTTGTAAAATGCCTATGGAAACTCCCCATATGACTTTTTGTTACGTTAGCATTTACTTTTTATGCTTACTGCACATTAACCCCTTTGTGTAGAAGCATAATCCTGGTCTCAAATGAAAGGTAACACTTTGAGGCTCCTTATGAACTATTTAGATTGTATGTCAGGTGTTCTGATATAGACTGACTACACAAAATATGGAATAATTACAAAAAAAGTCTCTATTTTTGCATTTACTTTGTTGGTTCAATGAGTGTGTATAAGATAGACTATACATCTGTACAACTAATATTGGATAATACAACATGAAGATTCAATTTCTATGGATTCTTGTGAATATTTCAGTACCCAATATGTTGCATCTACTTATTGTGCTGCAGCTACACTGCAGCCAGAAGTCAGGGTAGCACCAAAAGCGGAGGGGGGGAGGGGGGCATTTTGGATCAAATTTAATTGAGACATAATAAGATTAATCTGAGAATGTATGCACTATACAGATTGTACATGAAAAAAGTTGTCATTTTTGGATTCCCAAGATCCAAAGCTTTGAAATGGTGTATAACATTACTATGGTACATAGCAATATGGTGCATACAATTGATTTAGAATGTTGGGGGGAGGTGGGGGAGGGGGTAACCGTCCCGCCGGCGGGACACTGAATATTATGTTAATCAGTTGAGAATATGTAGCCTTCTCATGGTATTCTCATTGTGTGGGGAAATAAAATGGTCTGCACAATAAATAGACTTATAGATTAACAGTGGTGAGAATATTGCAGACAAAATCTATAGACTACTGCAACCTGGATTCAAACCTATTGGGTGGATAGCCATCATGCCACCCCCGGAATGACGCATTACGTATGAGTAAATATAGGCTAAATAAATAAATGTCAAGGATGAAACTAAGGTAGCCATTATAAGTGTCTATTTTCTGCCGTTGGCCAGTCCACATGCTACTACATGTCATTAACCACGTTAGGTCAGACTACTGAAATTTGGAAACTATCATGTTTCAAGCCATAGTTCAATAACTAGGGATGCACCGATCTGACTTTCAGTCTCGATACCGATGCCTGGGCTTTGTGTATCAGTGGATACCATTGTTAAATGAATAAACTATATCTGACCATGAGGAAGAGACTAAGGGCATCAGGCAAAATGTTACAAATTTACATGTTACAAAATAACACATATATAAATGTAATGAATGTTATTAGAGTGCATGGAAATGTACTCTACTGTGGTTAGCATTGTTAGCAAAACTGCTAGAAAACATTAGCTAAGTTAAAGGAACTGTATGTAAGAAATGTATTTCAATTAATCATAAAATGGCCCTAATATGTCACTAGACATTAAGAAATCATGTTCACTTCAAATACTTATATCACTGACAACAGTAGTCTGGCCAGGATATTGTCTTTTAAAAAAGTACAGTTGCAGCCCTCAACTGATGTTGATGTTGTGTTTTGTCATGTCATGTTGTGTTTTGGCCTGATGCGCCACCCTCTACCTATCTACTAATCACAAAGTCAGTTGTGTTTCGGCATCCGAGTTGGCAACCTCGAGTCAGGGGGGAGGGGATACATCGCTCTACAGTATTTTGAAAGTGATTGCAGTACCAGTTTTGGCCACAATCTTACATATGGTTCCTTTAACTAAGTAACATGGTTACCATAATTAACATTGTTAGCATTACTACTAGCAAACATTAGAGCCATCCCAACTGTCAGTTATCGTCAACTATCTACCTGCAGAGCCATTAAACTATTTGCCTATTAACACGCATTAAACTATCAGTCTATCAACACGCATTAAACTATCAGTCTATCAACTTTTAAACTTTCAACATTCATTGAACTATGTGTATCAACATCCATTAAACTATCTGTCTATTAAAATATCTGTCTATCAACAACTTTTAAACTATCTACATTCAACTTTTAAACTGTCTAC
The DNA here is from genome assembly GCF_046254945.1 of Alosa pseudoharengus. NCBI lineage: Eukaryota > Metazoa > Chordata > Actinopteri > Clupeiformes > Clupeidae > Alosa > Alosa pseudoharengus. The sequence goes on from NW_027468685.1 coordinate 30,777,379, forward strand.
TTTTAAACTATCAACTTTTATTAAGCTATGCAACCACCATGTCTATCCTAGCATCATTTTCATGCACTCGTAATTCCCTGGAATTACTTTATCTAGTTATTATTATTTCTTGTTTATTATTATTGTTGTTTCTCCCACCAAAAAACAGCTTTGTACAGATAAAAATCCCATGCTACTGATATACATTAAAGCACCCCTGCCAAAATGGTTCACACCACTAACCATCCACGAAACCCCTCTTTTTACCCATAGTGGTGCAGTCCAGTTTCCCCACGAGAACCTAGGAAGTTCACACAGTTCAGACTTTCAACGAGTTTTAATGGTGGTGAATAAACGGTATACAGAGTTGTTATAACTAATAAATGAGAAGTTTAACAGCCAGTGCGAACGTTTGCATTTCTTGATACCAGACAAAGATGAGATGAGATGAAAATGACAATGGGCCCTATTTTCGCCACCTGGCGAAAAGCAGATTATTATCCCAGTGCAAAGTTTATTCTTGTCTTGCATGTCTGTTCTTTTGAGCAACGCGCCAAGGGGTGTGGAAATTAACGACCTAATGAGGGGTCTGGCGCGTTGTCTAAAAATCGCTATCGTACACTACCTAAAACGCATTACGCCACTGACCAAGAGAAACCTGGTCAGTAGTCCATGGCAAGTTGTTTATATGTTATTTTAAGAGTGCATTATCAACAATGATATGGGCAGGTGCACAACACACCATGCTTCTACCATCCACGAACATGCACCAGTGCAAATCCATGCAAAACATTACAAATTACACCATTACAATGGGAAACATAATTAGAATAAAGATATTACAAAATACATCTCACAAAAAAGTCTGAAATGCAGACGTTTTCCAAAACACACTTTTGTCCTCTGCCTTTGAGTGGACACTGTGATCTCCGGTACGTGAAGGTGGCACACTTTGATTTTTGCTACCCCAGAGCTAACTTGCTAATGGCAAGTTGCATCACAAGTTAGCTCTGGGGTAGCAAAAATCAAAGATACCGGATCTCCTTATATGAGCAAAGATTGTAGCTTTTTTGTAGGCGAACTTCAAAGGTCTATAACCACACCACTACTGGAAAAATCATGCCAAATTCTTTTGTAGTCATTTTACTTGAATTTGAGATGAACATCTTTATACTCTGGGAAAAGAGGAGAGAATTCAACAAATGTACAGAAGATGCTTAATATAGTGCAGTGTAATCACTGCATGAAGTGAATGCAATTAATAAACTACCATGAATCTGCTATCAGTTTCAGTGATATGGAGAACTTACCACAAATCCAGCCTTTTTTAACAGCAATGACCAAGATCCCCATTGTTGCTAGTATCAGTACCACCACCAACCCTCCCACTATCGGTCCAGTGTTTGAATTTTCATCAGGTGCTTCTCCGTCTGTAACAAATGGTGAAAATGTGCTTACATAGACCTTTATTGCTGCTCAAACCTTATTGTACAGATCAAATCCGTTCTGGCTGTACAACTGTGAAGACTATCAGAGCCAAGACAGTTTTAGCATTTCCTTCCATGAAATAATCCATGACTGATATTGCTTGTTGACAGAGATATAAATATAAAATGTAATTGATTTTGTTTATTCACAGTAAAAATACAAGTCAAACACAAACATGTCCAAAGGGCTGATCATGCAGTGAAAAGGAAGGGATCACCAGAGCACATGGATGCTGAACTTCAGAACTGCACTGTTCGGAAATAATAATAATTAAAAAAGCAACTTCAACATCTGTGTGCTCTGGTGATCCCTTCCTTTTCCCTGCATGATAAGTCCTCTCCTGTGAAGCATTGGATTGTTAATCCGAAGCATGGTGGAATTGCCATTTTTACATGTAAAAAAACAAACAAACAAAAAGAAACAGTAAAAGTAAGGATTAAATCATACAATGCAATCTTACCTAATGACCAATATTTTTTAATTGGTTTTTCCAGGCCTATGTGGTTCACCTTACACTCATAATCATTAATGTCTGACCATTTGGCCTCCACACTCAGTTTGATCTGATGGGTTCCATCGCCATTGGGCATGACATTATTATTATCACCTTCCGCTTTAACCTCCTTTCCTTTCCGAATGATGATCTCAATGTCTTTGGGGTAGAAACCTGTGGCCATGCAGGTCAACTTGAGTGTATTTGAAGATCTGGCTGCTTTAGCAAAAAGACGAACCTTTGGTGGAGCTGATGAGCCAAGAAAAAATAATGCATGTTTATACATTTTACTTATGTTTAATTGAGTAAAATACCGCTAAACAAAAGTATTTCATCCTATGTTAAGTACTCACAAACTTTCACTTGTTGTTGTAATTCTTTGTCCCCATATTCTCTGAACTTGTCCAGCCAGTCCACGCACTCCTTCTCCAGGTAGCCCTTGGTGTACTGATTCAGGATGGGAACCCCATCCCACTTCTGTTTTGTGGGTACAGCTTCATTAACTGGGGCAACCCACTGCATTGATGCATCATCAAAGGAAAGGAAATCCTTTCCATCATAGCTGTATGCATCAACACCTTTAACAAAACTGACAGAACCGTCTGCCATTCTGTCAACCTCACAGCCATGTTTCCACATAAGGACATGAACATCTGAGGAAAGCATAACAGCAGGTCAGAATAAGCATTAATAAAGATGTGTCTGTTGCTGACATAACTATGAAGTCAGGGTGTGCTGGAACTCACCAGATCCATTCTGTCTCATGCGTTCCATCAGAATGTTCACATTGACTTTGAACCATTGCTCTTTGCTTTTACGTGACTGGGTGCCCTTTTCCCAGTAGTCCACTGGAAGCTTTTCTTTCATCCAGGTCTGTTGAGGAATCTTGACTTTGTCTTTACTGTTATAGTAATCAATCTTTCTGTCGTCCAGTAGGCCCATGGCAGTAAATTCAAAGATGCCTGGTGCGTTGACAGCCTTTGACAAGGCTGTGTACACATAGTACAGGGAGTGGCGTTCTGGGGCACCTTGTCCAGCTTTTCAGGAAAAATGAATTAGAAGAACATCAGTCTACAGTGAAGAAGGGTCTTTAAATAACGGAAAACAGCATAATAATAGCACACAACACAACAGCACACATGACAATAGCCTAGGGCAGGTCTTCAGGAATTGGGAACCTATTGCTCCGTTGTTGACTGTATGTGGCTTGTGGAGAAATTTGAGCTGAGATTTTCCATCATGGTAAATAAGCGGCTAAAATAGGCGACTTACGTGGACGAACAAGTTTGCCTTCATGGAAAGAAATTAGTCTATTAAGGTTAATGCATTGAATGTTATAGATACTTTTACATCGAAATCAGTTTGGCATAGAAATGCATGCAAAGAGTATAATGCCACTCAACATCAACTCTGTGCATGGAACCGTGCAGGTAGCCTATTTTTGAGTGTAATTGACATGCAAGGAATGATGCAAGTGACACATTGTGCAAGGACAATAGGATCAAACGGGAAATTAAATAATTTAGTCCTACAGCCAAGTGTAGAATTAGGCCTATTATGAAGGTGAAAGCTTTAAAAAAAAATCTAAAAATATTTGGTATTTATATAATACCTAGTACCTGCAACTCAAGACAATGAGCAATCATGCAGATGAGATAGTGACAATGGCCCTCATTTATGAAACGTGCATACGACATAAAACAGGCGTAGGACAGGCATACGCTCATTTGGAAAGTTGAAAAGTTGAATTTATGGAATATCTTGGACATACGATTTTTCCTGTAGCCTACTTGCCGTAATGTAGCCTGTTATGTTGACACTTAAGATGTGGAGATAATTACTTAAAGGAACCATATGTAAGATTGTGGCCAAAACTGGTACTGCAATCACTTTCAAATTACTGTAGTGTGGTGTATCCCCTCCCCCTCCCCCCTGACTCGAGGTTGCCAACCCAGATGCCGAAACACTACTGACTTTGTGATTAGTAGATAGGTGGAGGGTGGTGCATCAGGCCAAAACACAACATGACATGACAAAACACAACAACAACATCAGTTGAGGGCTGCAACTGTACTTTTTTAAAAGACAATATCCTGGCCAGACTACTGTTGTCAGTGATATAAGTATTTGAAGTGAACATGATTTCTTAATGTCTAGTGACATATTAGGGCCATTTTATGATTAATTGAAATACATTTCTTACATACAGTTCCTTTAACTTAGCTAATGTTTTCTAGCAGTTTTGCTAACAATGCTAACCACAGTAGAGTACATTTCCATGCACTCTAATAACATTCATTACATTTATATATGTGTTATTTTGTAACATGTAAATTTGTAACATTTTGCCTGATGCCCTTAGTCTCTTCCTCATGGTCAGATATAGTTTATTCATTTAACAATGGTATCCTGGCCGGACTACTGTTGTCAGTGATATAAGTATTTGAAATTAACATGATTTCTTAATGTCTAGTGACATATCATCAGGGCCATTTTATGATTAATTGAAATACATTTCTTACATACGGTTCCTTTAATTGGAAAGCGTAACAGTCATAAATTATTTTGTATTATTTTCAAAGGGCAAATAGCAGTGTGATATGGTTTTGTAACAAATGTATTTGTAGTAGCCTATGCATTCTCTCTGCGAAAATAAAGTCTGTTGCACTTCAATCGCCATAGTTTCCTGACTTTCTTGATGACACTTGTCTAGCTGTCAAAATCAACAACTGACAACAAGCTGGACTTGCAACGTCACTGTGGCTATCTCGAGGTCACAAATGTTTCTCTTTTGGATGTATAATGCACCTCCATGTAGTAAATTCTAGGGGTGAGGCCTATAAAAGGAGCATATGGGTGTGATATTTAAATTACACTTGTTTCTAGGCGCCACATTTATCAACACAAGTTTATTCTTACGCTGGAATTGAAGTGATACGAAAGTTTCTTAATCACATGTGAGCCCTGTTGTAAGATGATTTCTCAGATCTACGCTGGTTTCTACGCTCGGTTGATAAATGAGGGCCAATATTCTTTGGCATGTGGACAAAACAAGTGGGTCCACAGATAATGTAGGGGATGCCTCTCTCCTGTCCCATGTGGTTTTCATGGCCCTGTACTTTCCTCACCACATTACTCAAAATGTGATTGAGCATTTAGTAGACTACAGTTGTACTTTCAAAGAATCATCATTTATCAACCAAGCATAGACTTTGACGTGAGATTCGAGCGTAGCCACCGATTACGTTCATATTCATAAATGCCGTGCTTAGCGTGGAAATGAGCGTACACCTGTCCTACGCCTGTTTTATGTCATACGCCAAATTTCCGATAATAACCATTGTTGGGAAGGATACTTTCAAAACGAATTCCGTTACAGAATACATGTCAAAAAATGTAATTTGTAACGTATTCCGTTACGTTACTTAAACTGAGTAACGTATTCTGAATACTTGGATTACTTCCGCATTGAATTGCATTTTATAGGCCTAAGTGTAGGAATGCGGCCATCAAATCCTGCTTACTAAACAGGCCTATTCTGGTGTGTTCTTCTGTTCCAAATGGCTGAATGTGTTAGGCCCACATAGGAGAATGTAAAGTCAACTAAGCTACCTGATACAACTATAAAATAGCAAGGTGACCACGAGTAAAACTACAGCAGACGACTAGGCTAATAAAAAAAAATAAAAAAACTTAGGCTAAGGGCGTAGCCAGAAATTATAATTAAGGTGTGCCTGTGAGATTTTAGGTGGCATCAACCCAGTAAAAGTGAGGGGCGCATATGACAGGTGTAACGCAAATGACCTGGAAATTGTAAACATTATACTGTATATCAGTGCTCTCAAAATTAACGTGATCACATAATGAAAATCAAAAACCGCATGTTAAAATATGCTACTCGCAAGAATAATTCTTCAGAGGCTGCACCATAATTCATTTTAAAACTTAAAGTATGGGGGCGCTGTGGCACAACTGGCTACAGCGCTCATACCGTATACGTGTCCAAGTGGCCACAGGGGCCCGGGTCATTTCCCAATCCCACCCCTCTCTCTCTCTCCCACTCACGCCTGTCTGCCTCTTCACTGACCTATCATAATAAAGGCAAAAAAGGCCAAAAAAAAATACTTAAATGTAGATCTAATTAGAGAAAAATAAGCCATAAAACTATTTCAAGTTAGAATAAAAAAACTCAGAATGCAGTGCCTATTTTAGAGATGGGTTTTGTCTAAATCAACACGTGAACTAGGCTTTGTTAATTGATTAGCAAACTGTGTAACCGATTGGCTATTAATACTTGGGAAAATATCCTTGGAACAGGAACCACGATCAGTGAGGAACAGGAGTTACACTTACTTTACTCCTAATTTGCTGTGCAAACAATCATTTCAGGGTCTCCAATGGTGGGCCTATAATGCCCGCTGGCTGCGTTTTGACGGGTGCAATGTGAGGCTAGTGCAAGACGGCGGGGCTTGGATTTAAACACGGAAACAATTTAATCATAGATTGCTTTCAGGAGCTTCTGGGAAATTCATGGAGATGCCTTAATTCATTAAGAGAGTGAATAAACTTATAAAACAGAGAAATATTGTCATGTAATCCATTGATTTAAACAATGTAACTGTATTCTAGCCTAAATATCAACTATTTAAATTGTAAATATATAGGAATACAGCCCCTGCTCATAATTTGTATTCTGAATACGCAACGCCGGTAGCCTAGCCTACATGTATTCCGATACTCCCCAACACTGAAAGACTTAAAGCTGTAGTTGGCAAGTCTGACAGATTGAGGGGACTTAGCCAAAATTTTGAATGTTTACAACTCTCATGCCCCTCCCCACTACCACTGAGCACCCTCTCATCAAGTTTGTGCTCGTCAGTGCACACCAGACTGCACCAGAAGTACTGGGAGCTGTGGATTTTTGAAAAACAAATAACAGGCTCTAGGTGGAGGTAAAAGAGCGTTTTTTCCCTTCTAAAACCAGCTGATTTATGATGTTCTGTTGGAGCATAGTGTCGGTTTCAGTGAATATGATCAAAAAAATCTTACCATGTGCAGCTTAAATTGTTGTTTTCCGTCTCCTATTCTCACAAGTTTTTACAACTTTCCCATAATACAGACATAGACAGTGGCATATCAACCCAATGGTGAGCCCAGGTGCGAGAGCACTATGCGGGCCCATACCGACAGGCTTTGGCCCAGGAAGAATTAGCTCTGATACATGCAATACACATTAAGGGTGACTTCAATTGTTTATACAAAGGGCCTGAGGCACCGAAGTAGTTTAGTAGTTACATATTACAATATCAAATAAAAAACACACGACTACATAGGATGCATTACATGTGAAAACATTAAAAATAATTTTATTAACAGCCTGCAGGCCATGGTAATTTAATATTACTGCATTAACATCAACTCGCATGGAATTATGGGAACAGTCAATGCGCTCAATAGGCTTCTTCAACCCTCTGCTGAAACTGCAAGCGTTGCTTGCTTATAAACCCGCACTGCGCAGAAACAAAACTGAATGTAGCCCAACTTATTTAACCGTGCAGAAACCAAATAAAATCATTCATATGCAATCCCCAATATGCGTGAATTAGGCCATTAGAAGAAGGCCATCTTACGAACCTTTCGTTGTGCAAAATCGTTAACGATGTTCCCAATATTTAATGCTCTGGCTCTCGTATTTTCAATGGACAGGATAGCAAACCCACTGAGCCTCGCCTGCCCCATGCTGCTCCTTAGGTAGGTCTTACTTTGAGTTTGGAAAAAGATCGTCACAGGCAATGCCAGAAACAACATGAGAGCAGTACACACTTCCCCGAATGTGGATGTTACACTGTCATAATCTACCACCAGCATTTTGGCAAGTTGAAAAATAGATGACTTCTGTGCAATCTCTGCTTTAAAGCAAGACTTGAATGAGAGGAGTTGTGTTGGGAATGTCGGTGCAATGTCCCTGTAGTCCAGGCAAAGTAGCGTTTTACGACAGACTAATTGTAAAAGAATTTTTTGCAGCTTAGATCATTTCTATGAGGTGTCCAGAACAACATACTAAAAGTCCTAAGAAATCCTAGTTGAGGAAATATGTTAAATTCTCATCAATCCAAGATGTGTGCCAAGAAGACCAGGCAACAATAGGCCTACACCATCAATGGGGCTATTTTTTTCCTTTACTCCTATCAAAATTAAACTTTACACAATGAAAGTAGCCATGAAAAGTATTTTTTTTTGTATTACAAGTTTTTTTGAAAATTAATTTTAATATGCAAATGAGCTATACACTAATCGAATATGCCCAAAATACACCCAAATAGGCTTAATTTTTCCTTTACTCTTACCACATAAACTGATTTAACTATATAAACCATATATTTTCTGGAAGGTTAGACCCTCAGGATGTGATCTAACATAGGTTTTGACCTTTCTCACCCTCCCCTTTACTTTGCTGCCCATTCATAATAGATAGGGTATGAGTAAATTGGGTATATGGCTCATACCTTTGGTTCTGTGCCATTTAGGAAAAACTGTTTCAACCATATAAACCATATATTTTCTCAAAGCTTATACCCTCAGGATGTGATCTAACATGACATGAAACATGTCCCATCCTCCTCATTAGTATGCTGCCCATGCATAACACATGGGGTATTGGTAAATTAAGTGTGTTCTGATACATTTTGGGCTGTACCATGAAGAGAAAACTAATTAAACCACCTAAACCATATATTGTCTGAAAGCATATACCCTCAAGATGTGAACTAACATGGATTTTGACATTTGTCACCCTCCTCATGACATGACAGCCCAAAAAGGTATTAGCCATATACACTATTTACCAATACCCAATGTATTATGCATGGACAGCATACTAATGAGGAGGGTGGGGCATGTCTCATTGTACCCATTGTAAAAAAAAAATGTTACCTTTCATATATATTTTCACTGCGAGGATTGATTGTGATAGGAGTAAAGGAAAAAATAAGCCCATCAGGGTGTATTTTGGGCATATGTGATTAGTATGTTGCTCATTTGCATATTCAAATTAATTTTCAAACAAACTTCTAATACAAAATGTTTTACTTTTCATGTAGACTTTCATTGTGTAAAGTTTTATTGTGGTAGGAGTAAAGGGAAAAAATAAGCCTATGGAGGCCTATATTTGATTAGTGTACAGCTCATTTGCATATTCAAATTCATTTTCAAAGAAACTTGTAATACAAAAAAATTTACATGGATACTTTCATTGTGTAAAGTTTTTTTTTGATAGACGTAAAGGGAGAAAATAGTCCCATAGGGGTGTATTGTTGTGTGGCCTTATACTGGCACACATCTTGGATTGATGAGAATTAAACATATTTCCTCAACTAGGATTTCTTAGGACTTTTAGTATGTTGTTCTGGACACCTCATAGAAATGATCTATGCTGAAAAAAAATATTTTACAATTAGTTCTATTTTTGGCTCCAAAATGGGTTACTTTGCCTGGACTACTGCTATAATGGTCCAAGGGGGCAGGCGAATTCCCGGAAGTAGAAGCATCGATGTAGCGGTGGTTATCAACTCTCTGCTAAGCCCATAGAACGCCCATCCATTTAGGATTTTTTTGAACTCCCATAACTTCATATAACATATATCATGTGCCGATATTTTAGCTTCTGTGTTATCTACATAAACAATAAAAGGCAAAACAAGACCCGACTACCTCGTACGTAACGTTAGGTTCCAGTAAGAAGAATGTTTAGCATGTCCGGTTGAAGGGAAGCTAACGCACTGAAGGGAGATAACCGTATTGTTTGGATAAGAAGCGTAGTCCAGCCAGCACGGAAACTCGTGAACAAAGCTATGTAGCCTACCGGTATGTTAAGGTAAAGCATAGAGGCACAGTAGTTTTACCGTTAGGTAGTCTAACGATAATCATTTCAGAGGTTTTCGATGGATTGACGTAGGTCAGAAAAGTGGAAAGAAGATTAGCCTCAAGGCTATAACTTTTTTGTTTTGTTTTACCATGACTGTTTTTGAAGATGATCATGTGTGGTAGTTTCAACATTAACACGACTTGATATCACTTGTGAGGATGATATTAATAATAATACATAAATAAATGTTTAACTTTGATGACTTTGAAGGCGAAGGAAGTGTGAGAAGAATTTCTGTGTAGCCTATCTATCATATGAGTTACAAGATTCAGTTCGATGGCTAACGTCACGAAGTTAAGTGCGAGTCTGCGCAGTACTGGGGGGACCAACTGAAAAATGACTCAGTACCCTGCCATTGAGAACGACGGAGTCTGTTCGTCCATTTCTTTTACTGTCTATGTAATGGTCTGACAAACGTCTTGCCTTTTCAAGCAGTTCATCACCTGCGAGTTGAAGGGTCATAGGACGTAAAGACTCAAACACATGACAAGTTTTCCGCATACTTGCAAATCTTTGGGAGAGCTGACTGATTGTGATGTCCAGAGTTGCATTAAATACCTGCACTTTGAAGTATCTCTCTGCATCGGTTAAGCGCTCATCTTAACATAGTTCGTCAAAGTGACGCTTCACTCTCCGTGCTCTAACATTTTCAAATGTAGCCTACTCTGAACCCCCCATATATTTGCGAGCATCTGCGCTGTAGCCTTTGCCTGGTCAAAGGCACGTAGTCAGAAAGGACCTGTATAGAATTTTCCAGCAATTGCATTGCGGAGGTAGCGACGGGCCCCGGGAGGTCACGGGCCCTGGTGCGACTGCACTTGCTGCACCTACTATAGTTACGTCACTGGACATAGGCTACACGCACAACCCTAACCACCTAAAATGCAAATAATCATTTAAAGAAAAAGTTTAGTTAGTGAGAGTTTAGGCCTAGTTTGTGTCCGATTACTTCCCCATTTGACTGCGGAAACGGGCATAATTCCATTGCGGTAGACAACGGCCATATTGGCGTGACAAACTAGCCCCATGCATTTCTATGAGCTATTTTTGAGTGAGTGCTGTATCTCCACATTAGAAAGTATCTGCCTAAAACCAATTCAGAATATGTTTATAAAAACATACTCTTACAAAAAAGTTAATGTGTCGTTTATATTATTGAAGCTCCATTGTTATGATCAAGTTAATAAAAACTGCGACACACTTGTTTTAAGTTTTACTTTCAGTTTGCACAGGGCTAGATAACAATAGCGATTATTTTCAAAATAATTGTAGGCTAGATCTTACCCAGACATATCGGTAGAATGGCGCAGACCGTCAATAATTCCACAAAGCCCTTCATGATTCAGCCTACTCCATGCAGGTTAGTTGACTTTGCACAATTAACAAGTTCGCATTCAGTTAGAATTCAGTGAAGTCTGAGCCGTGGCTCCAGTTACAGGAAACTGAGCGTTGACTCGAGCGTCTCATGCATTCAGCCAATGGTAAATTTAAATCCACCCACAACGGATGTCATCAGTTGTTGTTAGGTACAATCACGTTAACGAGGTTGGTTATGGTATTGCAATTCTTGGCCCATATCCATTAGGCCTATGTTCTGCATGCAACTGCAAATCAGCTATTTAGATGAGGCTAAAACATCCCCAGATTCACCACAAAATACTCACACAGCAAAACACACACTTTAATGACACATGAAGTGATGAAATGTAGATTCAGAGCCTACCCCAGTTTAATAAGATCAAGCTGTTCAACACTCTTGTGCATCAACCAATTCTTATGCTCAACACAATCAAAATTGTTTAGGACGTTTATATGTTTTGTCCCCATTTGTGGTGTTAAATGTCACTCCCCTGAGAAAGAGAACAGCTAGCTTTGAAAATAATATTAATTCCATTTTGGTTTGTAGAGAATCAGCCTACCACAGTTAAATTCCAACAATCCTATTTTTGCAATATAGCCAGGTCTAACCAAAGTACTAGGCCTAAACTATATTTAGGGTGGTAGTAGTACAGTGGAGCTGGGCTAGTGTACAGAAGCACTTAAGGCACTTAAGCCCAAGTTGCTCCAGGGCCTGATGGAAATGAAAAAGGGGGACTTTCTCAATATGTGGATGTGGGGAAAAGGCTCAACTCTGGGACTGTGGGAGAGGTCAGGGGAACTGTTGATGAGAGGGATCGGTTGAGGTCTGCATGACCTGACTCTACAAAAACAATAAGTTAAGACAATACCAAATATCGTCATCGGCAATCACTCAAATATCAAATATAATGGTCCCCTAGCCAGGCAGCTACAGCACTACACTCTGGGGGCATGAACATGGGAAAGGTGATGGTTTTTTGGGGGGTTTTCCCCGTTGACAGTAGGCCTACTCGGTGATGTCGAGAAATGGAGAGATATGTGAAAAACCACCGTGAACTCCGTCAGGAGACAGGAGACAGGAGCAAGCTTAGAGTTACAATTCAATTGTACTTATACAGCGCCAAAACATTACACATGTCTCATGGCGCTTTACAGAGTGTTAGACAATCAGAGAAAAGAAAAGAAAAGAAGGCCCATGGGTAACAGGGGCGAGGAAAAACTCCCTAGAATTGGAGATACGGAAGAAACCTCAAGCAGATCCACGACTCAAGGGCCTGACCCATCTGCCTAGGGTCAGTTACAGGACAGCAAGGTCTGTACTCTGTATACATGACAAATGCATAAGTTAGTCAGGTGTAGAGAATAGAACATGGTGTTTAAAGCCACCTGAGGTGAATGTTACAAGAGGTGGGATGGTTACATATCCGGTATGATAATGCATTAATCCTAATTTAGTGTCAGAAAGTTCAAATAGTCCAGCGTAGGAAATGGAATTGTCCAGGGGATTAGGAGATGTCATAGGGCAGGTGGTGGGTCGCTAGGCTGTACGGGCCAGGAATCCAGGTACGTTCACAGAGGTCTAGGAAGCAGATTGTAGAACTCAGCAGGACATGCAATGCATACCTCAAACTCAAAGTAGATACAGTGTAGACAATTAATAAGATTAGAGACAAGTGAAGACAATGTAATACTCAAAGAAGCCCACAGGGCAGAAATAGGTACATCTAGTGGTGGAAGAATATAACTGCAATAAAAGAAAAATCTCACATTCTGACAACAAGTAGGTGTGGGTTTGAAGACTTTTGCGAAGCTTTGCAAAAGCCTCACAAGCACAGCAGATACGATGGTGTATCTTAATGTCGATGTTTGCTTTTGAGGAGAGGTGGCTTCCCAGATAGAGAAATTGGTCCATGCTCTCAAGACATTCACTGACTATTATCATTGTTAGCGGGGGTGCAGAGAGGTGTGGTGGGCACTGACCTTGGTCTTTCTGATGTTCATAGTCAGGCAGGCCAAGAAGAGATGGTCCTCTCAGCATTGTCATCTGCATACTGCAGCTCCCAGATGGGTGTGTAAGAGAGGTTGGACTTGAAGCATTCTAGGTTAAACATCTTGCAGTATGGACACTAAGGGCTATATCTTTCACTTTAACACAATTGACTTCGCGCAAATCGCTTTGTGGGCGGATCTTGGGCGCTGTCTCTATTTTACCGGCGGAATATTGACTGTTGCGTCCGACGCAAATCTAAAATGGGGTGGTCTGTAGCAGCTACATTATTCATGGGTGTGGTTTGGACGTAACGTGCAATAAACCAATCAGAGCGTCATCTCACATTCCCTTTAACAACAGGCACGCTTGTTCCATAGCGGATTGCTATTATGCAGGATTTTGAAGCCAGGCACAACCAGGAACGGTTCACAGTGCTATAGTCAGTTGTGAACAGTTTACTATTGATTTTTCCTCTTGACAAAATGTAATACAGAAATGTCACTTTCCGATGTTATGGGATCACTCTCACTGAATCACGAGCTTATGAATGCATGGTGATATTTTTGCAATGTAATCTAACATTACCTTTCTATAGACAATGCAGATCTGTCAGATAAGCTCTCCTCTCCCGTGCTGCTGCTGGGGCATTTGGGTTAAATGGAAACGGCATGCAGTTCGTCTCATTAAGGGCTGTATTTTGGGTCACCAGCGCATGGCGTAATACTCGTTATTCACCCGCGGAAAGTTGAATTCGGTATTTTGCAGGTTTATTTTTTAAGCATTGCGCCCAGGGGTGTGGCAATTAACAACCTAGGGAGGGGACTCGCGCATTGTCTAAAAATCGCTATCATACACCACCTAAACCTGGTCAGAAGTCAATGGCGAGTTGTTCATATGCTATTTTAAGAGCGCATGTCAACAGTCATATTGGCAGGTGCACGCACCATCCTTCTATCATTCATGAACGCACACCAGCGCACGTCCATGCAAAGCATTAAATTGCACGATTACAATGGGAAACATAATTAGAATAAAGATATTACGAAATACTGTACATCTCATGATGAGTAGTTATTCACCATCATTTGCAAATTGGTAATGACGGTTAAAAGGGATTAGGGGAGAGGCGAGAGACACGTATGGAGCACAGCTGAAGACGCACTGTCACGAGATATAAGCAACTCCTCTGCAGGATAAATGTTGTTTTATTCAGTCATTTGAGCAACATTAGGGTAAGTGTTGCTTTTTCCAGCCTATGTTTTCGATGGTAACCCATTGTCAGTCAATAGTGAAAGTAACTGCATATAACTGTCTTGTCGTTGACTGACTCCTTGGTGAAGTTAGTTTCACTTTGCCAATGAGTTCAAATAATAGACGAGTGCAAATGCGTGAAGGCTATGCTAGGTTTTAGTAAAGCATGGTTTAAGAATGACTATTCCATACGGTCTCGCAAGCAGCCTCCTTCAAATGCGCCGTTGAATGCCAAAATACCGATGCATTTATTTGACATATCGCGCGTTGCGCCGTTAAAGGGAATGACAGATGTCATTCTCATTGGTTTAAAATGATGTTACGCCCCAAACACACCCATATGACTGATTAAAAGACCTAGGAACACCTTGTTACGCCATGCGCTCCACTTTTGAGAACGAAACCCCTCCCAATGTGAACTGGACATCCTACTAAATTTGAATAGACTTTTGACGAGTGACGATGGACTTTAGAATGTCATGATAGGGCCCCATGTCCTCTAATATTTCCTAATTTATGTCATCAACACATCCGTGATTCGTGGAAATGTGTTCGCAACACAGGCGCCCACGCAAGCGCTCCTGCAGGTGTAAGCTACAGCTGTACCTTACCAACAGGCAACTAGAAACTCTTTCCAAGTTGACCTAACTTTCCAACTCTGCACAGTATCCCATTAACTGCATGACAGTGGGCTATTTACAATATTTATTTTATGTAAAGTAGAGTTTGTAAACACGTTATCATCAACTTAATGCACGCACAACTTTTGTTTGAGCAGGAGAGAGAATAACAATGAATGGACGCAGCAACTACAGAAATTGTAGTGAAGGCTACTTGCTGCTTTCTTTTACTGTCTATGGTTGCTGGTTAACAGCACATAAGCTTATTTAAGCGAATTCACAAACTCAAGACTTCAAGGCCATCATGGATATAAAACGTTTTTTGAAAACAACGAAAGGATGGAGGGAACATAGCAGTTTTGGAGTTATTTCAGATGGGCTACAACAAGGTAGGCAAATTTGTGGTGCTTGTAGCGCAGCTGGAGTAATGCTTATAGGCTGATGTTAAAGCGCACACGATGTTTAAAGCCATACACAATGGTAAATTGGAACAAAACTAAAGGTAACTTTAGCCTTTATAGGGCTGTATAAAGTTGTCCAAATTAATAGGTCGTAATTAGGCGTTGTTGTTATAAAGATATTGCATGTAGATGTACTATATAGGCTACTAAATTTTTAGTTGACCAATGCACAAACAAAGCCGGGAAACGGACAAATATTATCAAGGCTTTGAATGTTTCCATCTGTGCACAGGGTGTCTGTAGATCGGTGTGCATAGCATTCATTTCTGCAGGCCTGTGGCCATGCATGCGCCCTTAAAATAGCATCTGAATTCGCGCCACTGACTTTAGACCAGGAGGTTCCTGGTCTGTGGCGGAATTGTTTTCTGAAACTGCAAAATATCAACAGGGACCGTTTGCGCCGGAACACGCCCAATCTTTTTGCTGAAACGCCCCGGTGGGCGCACATGTACCTGTGGAGGGAAAATTCCAATATTCCAACAAAAGCGCGAGTATACAAAGTCAATTGCGCTGGTGTGGAAAATAGAGCCCTAAGGATATTAAGTGAGTCCAGTAAGGTGGAGGATAACTGCTATGAAGACTGTGAGCGGTGTGGGGGCTATGATGCAACCTTGTTTGAAGGGTTCTCAATGCCATTACAGAAGACAGCTGACATGTCATGTAGGAGCCTTAGTATCCTCATATACTCCTCTGGACATCCCTATGTTGACAGGATTGTCCAGAGGGACTGACGACTGACGGAGTCAAACGCCTTAACATCCATAAAAGCCATGTAGGCTATAGTGGTTGTTTTTGTTATTTGCATTTTTCTTATAGCTGCCTGGCTGTGAAGATCATCCAGTTGTACCACAAACAGGACAGAAACCACACTGAGATTCAAAGAGCACCTTTTCTAATAGAGGGAAGGGTCTCTTGAAAAGAATGCGGGCAGTGATCGTCTGGAGAGGATTGATACTGTCTCATCTGAAGGATGGCAGCACACGGTCGCTGTTGATGCACTGGATTGTTGGGATCCATTTTTGGCCGTTGGGAAGAGTCTCACCTAGTCACCCACCAACACCACTTCCAAGAGCAACGTTTTCAGAGGAGGTCTTCCATTCAAGTGCTAACCAGGCCCATTCCTCCTTAGCTTTAGCAATTCAGCAGAGACAAGGTATATCTATTGGTCTGGCTGCTGGCTATGGGCAGGAGGTAGATACCCCTGTAATTCCCCAAATCTGCCTCGCCATGCACTCTTATTTGGTGGTTTCTTGTTAATGTAGTTTATGCTACACAATATAGTACCAGAAACCTGTAGCCTAATCTTTAAACCCATTAGGCCTACATTCATTTTTGCCAACAATTTCAAAAGTCTAATTACTGTACATGACATTAATAAGGATTGTATTGTTTGGTATAGGCCTATTATTACTATTGTATTATTTTACAGATTATATTAACTTTCATTCCCATTCACACTGTGCAGTACTTTCCAAATAACAAACCATGGATATATAGCCCTCGTAAATGACAAAAAGAGAGACTAAGATCTTTCAACGTCTGCAACAAGATGCTACAGATGTTCTACCAGTCTGTCATATCTAGTGCTATTTTTTTAAGCAGTGGTGTGCTGGGGATGTGGCATGAAAGCCAGGGATGCTAACAGACTGAACAGGCTTTTTAAGAAAGCCAGCTCTATCGGATGTAGAATTCAGCTGAATTCATTGGATGTGGTGGCAGAGAGGAGGATGCTTCACAAGCTGATGTGCATTCTCATCCCCTAAATAATAGACTTGTTGAGCTGAACAGTACCTTCAGTGGCAGGCTAATCTCCCCCAAATGTTCCTCTGAGAGAAATAGGTCATTCCTTCCAAGCAAACTTTACAACTCTTCACCTCTTTGCCACAGTAATGGCTGATGACTGATGTGATGTGACTTTATTATTATTTTTATATTTATATTATATTTTTTTCTTAAACTTATTTTATTTTTATGTTTGTTTACATGCACAGGATGGTGCTGTTGTGACTGCAAATTTCCTTCAGGATTAATAAAGTATTTCTTATTCTTATACTGATTCTGCTCTATTTGCCCTCCTGGTCACTGCGTCTTCTTATGAATGCTTGTGTCGGCCCTTTCTCTCAACACAATGAGAATACAATCAAGCTTCTCTTTGTGGCTCCTCTCTGGTGGAGTGATTTATTTTGTAGGCCAATTGTCTGCTCCAGCCCAAAACATTCTTGTACAGAAAGCATATCACACACCGTGGCATGGCGTCGGAGGCATTCTGAAAGTGGGTGGGAAATTTCGGCGGGGGGTTCTGGGGGTACTCCCCCTAATTTTTTTTTTGGACTAGATGCAATTTCCTGAATTCTGGTACATTTTAACAGGTTATTTAGATACAGTACTTCTATATAACAAGATAAAGCTATTAATTCAATGACTAATTTGGAACCAGCTTTAATAACCTAATGGTAGGCCTATAGTTAACCATGCAGTTGCAATGTCTGTTAAATTAAGTTATTTAAAGGTGCCCTGCCACACAAAACCATTTTTACTTGTATTTTTTTGAACATGTTAGGTCCATATGTGTTTGTGCTATGTCGTGAATGTGAAAATAAACAGCTACCTTCTCTGTCAGCTCTAGCCACTGAAAAGAAATAAGCAGAGAAATTAGGCCAATTGCAAAAGCTCTTCAGATTGATGTGGAATTGATGAGCTCATTACTGTGCTTGAGTATTCATGAGCTTGCCCAGTTGGGGCCATGCCCACAAGATTCATTTAGCTCTGTGACAGTTTTAGTAGGCCTATGCAAGGATGGCTGAATGTCAACAGACTTGTGCGCTATGCACGAATAGAAATTCAACAATGCATTTTGACCAAGAACCCAGACTTGAGGATCAAATGGCTTCAGTTTATTTTTTGGAACAATGCTACAGGCTTTGCAAAAAGGTTGCTGTTGAAGCCTGAAGCAGTAGGCTACCATTGCAGCAGTCTACGACCAGTGCCCGTAAGCATGGGCGGATTATGAACTTTCGGGCCCCTGGGCCTAGATGTATTAAGGGCCCCCCACTAATTGTCGTATATGTGGGTGGGGGGTTTGGGGGTCCTCCCCCAGACAATTTTTAAATTGTTTGATGTGATTTCCTGTATTCTGGTGCATTTTGGGGATGGCCAATACTAAATTCAATCAGATTCATAGCCTACATCCTGACTTGTTGATATTGAGGCAATGATTCCATGCAAAGGCTTGGGCTTCAGGGCCCCCTGACCCCTTGGGCCCCTGGGCCTGGGCCCTGTAGGCCCGTTCAGTAATCCATCCCTGCCCGTAAGTAAAACGTTATTGTCAACTCAATGAAGTGCTATGTTATACAGGTTTAACGAACTCGCTAGCCTAGCAGGTTTTATTTATGCACATTTGGACAATGCTAGCACTTGCTAGCCAAGCTAAGTTCATGCCATGAAGCTAAAATTAGTTGATAACGGCTGTCATGTTATGGGCGAAACCTACTAGCTGTTAGCCAATCAGAGTCAAGCAGTTGAATATTAATGAGAACTGGTGCAAATCGAGCTGAGTCTTCATGCAGGCTTTCAATACCACGCTAGAATCGCTTGAAACAAGGTAACCAAGGCATGCTTTCCACAAAAATTGTTACAGAGTCCATGGTAGAACTTCAGACATTACCACAAAGTAATGAAATACGTGTGGCAGGGCATCTTTAATGCTTTGAATGCAGCCCCGGAGTGGCTATCGGGAGCTTCGGGAGGATTCCCGGTGGGCCTTTTTGTGCCAGTCTGAATGTTGTGAGCTTAAAGATATATTGTTTCTGAATGTTATCTCCTTTCAGACCTATAGGCTACTTTCAAGATGATTTTGGCTGCAGCAAGTCGGACTCTACATTTGCGAGGTGGACATAAAGGCCTGCTTGAGCATATGCAGGCAGAATATTCATTCATATCATGGAGGGTAGGCCTCTTACTCTGGGTGGAGTAGATTAAAAACCATCTGGATTAAAAAAGTTAAAGCAGATACATATCTTCCAAAATCGCCTGTTTTCCGTTGTATGTTGACAGCTGCTGGACTGGACGGTGGAAGAATAACATTTTTTTTAAACTCTCAATTAACTGCAGCTGTGTGTCACTGTTTACTTTACTTGATTATTTCAATTTTGTTAAACTTTTTACTTTTACTCCAGTACATTTCTAGGCCAAATATCTTACTTTTTACTCCACTAGATTTTGTGACAGCTGAAGTACAGCTGAAGTTCCTTTTGGAAAAAAGACTGTCCAAATACATCTGTACTTACATGTGTATTTTCTATTAAGTGAGCTAGGGTTTAAATAAAGGCTTTAACCTATGCTATTGTTATATCCATTATTTACTGTACCTTGTTGACCTATTAGGGAATCCTGGTCTAGCGACCCGCGTCACACGTCTAGGGAAATCACTACGTTGCTCAGACCTTACCCCCTAATCTGGATGTGTGCAGAGGACGTGACAGTCAGGATGTTTGAACTTGGTGTGAATGAAAAGCCAAAGGGGCGGCCAGCTTACCTTTCCGTCGGGCCACCTCGCTCTTGCCTCTCCAAGGCGTCCAGCTCACGCTTTGATGTCCACCGTGCGGAAAACCCCACGGTGATGCAGGACGGAAACGAACAAACAAACAAACAAACAAACGAAAACGGGCCCCAAACGAAAACCAAACCACCACTAAACCCCAAAAGGAATATCAATCCAAGTTCATATATCGCACGGCGAAGCAGCTGGGAGGTTCACAGCATCGGCCCAGCAGCTGTCCCCAGCTCTCCGAGCCTCTCCCGATTGACTGCCATTCCGCACGTCTTATAGTCAATCACACAATAAGACCGGAAGTAGCTGGCGCCCCTTGTGGATGGAGGATGCTTGTGTATGTGACAGTGGGCTGTCTGCTCTTGTGTAGGTCTGAGCAACCCCCAATACATAACATCCCTCCCCCCTTCAAAGAGAAAAAAAAACTTTTTTTTTTTTTAATAAAAAAAACAACCCCATCACAATTCATTTCTCTCGCCCAACATAGGCATCAGATTCTTATATTTTCTAGTGAGCTAAGGATGCCCAGGAAACAGTCACTCACTCACTCCCCTGGACAAGGTATCTGCAATCACATTGTCTCTTCCTGCCACATGTTTTAACAACCAGGTTATAGGGCTGTAGAGCAAGACTCCAGCGAAAAACCCTCTGATTTGAGCCCTGAAATCTCTCCAAAAAGGTCAGAGGGTTGTGGTCCGTGTACACAACCACGTCTCCACCTCTCGACAGATAGACTTCAAAATGTTTAACCGCTAGGACCAGGCCTAAAGCTTCCTTTTCAATAGTGGAGTAAGCTTTCTGGTGGACGTTGAGC